>NC_092339.1:128815000-129146000 GCF_046630445.1 Rutidosis leptorrhynchoides
GAGAGCGGTTGGCTCGGTCTGAGCGACCGGGAACCACTGACGACAACGAAATCATGGGAGGATAGCGCGTCGCGAGATGCGCTACGTATTCAGATGAGATGGATGAAGGAATGGAGCCAACATTGGATGAATCAGCGAAATAAGCCATGCTAAAAAATATAAGTGAAGAAAGTAGAAAGTGAATGTTGAAAGCTCTATTTATAGAAAAAGAAAGGACGACGGTAAATGATCTTGACCGTACACGTGTCAGAACATGTACGGCAAAGAAGGATAGATTTAATGCAACGGAACAGGTGATGTGATGGTTGTCATGTCACACCTGCTGTGAAGTTAGTAGTAGCTGAGTTCGACACCATGTGCAATGCTTGAGCATAATATCGAACTGGGGGACTTAATGATACGCATACCCGATTGGCTCGTGTTGCGCATTACACTTGCACCATATGTGCACAGACCTAGCGCTCTAGCACCTCGGGCGCAAGTAAATGTGCGCTAGCCTAGAGTAGCGCGCTAGATGAGGATGATGTGGCTGGTACTTGCCACGATCTCTACAAAAGAACCAACAGTCAGCAGAGAGCAACAGTACTGTTCCCTGGTCCCCTCCCATGAACGACCAGGCAGTACCGACAAGAAAGAAACGTGGAACATGTGGCTCCAATAAGCAAACGGCACTGTAGCTATAAATAACGGACTCGAATCACAAGGCAAAGGATCTGTTCTGGGAGAACTTACACACATACTATTTTAAGTATCCACGTACAGACCATCCGCGCTATCTCAGATAGCGCAATTATACCTGCGCTACCGGACTTAAAGCATTTCACTAGACACTCTTGATATACAGGTAACGTTCTATGAACACAAACCCTACAACCCAGCGGGAGCCATCGCTGACCGGACAAACCCGCCGATGGTGGGTCTATGTTTAACCACCCCCGCTAAGATCCTCATCTCGCAGGGGGTTATTCACGCTACTCCGAACCGGAGAGTTAAACCCAATTGACCCTTAAATCCCCCTTTCATTGATATCAAGCATGGACCGAACCCGACCCGAATATTCCATGCTTGATTAGAAAATAACAACGGTGATAAGATCACATTTAATTCAGTTTAGTTCTAGGATTTTTAGTACTGCAAAATGAATATATCTTAACCACAAAAGATTAAGAATTCCAAATGATGTATAATCAACTTAATGTGATAACAAATACAGATATGTAAAGTTTACTTAAATATATACCTTAAGAGATTGAAAGTAGCCACTGTCGATTCTGCCTTCGATGTTCGTTGGTGAATCTCATAGAAAATTACAAACTTCTGTATCAAAATAAAACCTAATAAATGTCAGTAAAATATATTGAGCAATTCAAACGCTAAGTTAATTAAATAAGATGAAATTACTTTCATTTCAATGTGTATAAGATACCATGGTTGATAGTTCACCACAAAGTGCATGCGGCCTACTGAATCACTCTTTAATGTTCATATAACACACATATATTTTAATCATATCTAAAATACCACTACAAAATAATGAAAGCATGGAGATGGGAATTTTGACCTAAACCCAACCCAAAAGTGCTACCTCATTAAACGCCACAAAGTGCTAGTTAGAAAGATAGACATCCAAAAGAAAATTAAATAAAAAATAATATGAAGATACATATAGAATTAGATTTTCAAAAGTAATAACTTATAAAGAATGTAAATAATAGAATATCAATCAAAGTTTCAATAGAAAAATACCAATTAAAGATGTAGACATCTCCTTGGAAGTATCTGCAGGTGCAATGAAACTAGTGCGCCTTAAATCGTAAAGTTTAAATCCATCTTAAAAACGATTGATGGTTGTGAACTCAAAGACATAGATAAATATTTAGTCAAGTCAACCCCAACCTGCAAGCCCAAATTGACACCCCTACTGGTCAAGGTATTCTTTTAAAACTTTACAATCTCAATGATGAACTACAGTTCAAATCGAAAACTAAATCTGATAACAAAATCACAGTTAAGGTAGAAATTTATAAGAACTTACAAAATAATAACAAATCACAAAAAAGTGAATAACCTCTTTAGTTCCAGATGAATAATGTCTCATGCCTGATGTTAGAGTCCTTAACCTCATTATATTATTCCCTAAAACATAAATATATAAAAACATCAGTTATCATCACAATTCATATAATATTCTTAACACATAAGGTATTAAACTTCAAAGGTTAAGAAAGAGCAGATACGAAAAATTAATAAATCAAACCTGAAATAAACTATAATTCCCACCTTGATTTCTTCCAACAAAAGCTATGAATACGTTTGGCGTGGATAATTATCCTGTGAACAATTAAAGTATCAAAAAAGAATCCTACAACATACATCTACTATTACCAAGCATAACATAACAACACTTATATAAAAAAGATAACTTAAAACCAAACTTAAAGAAAATAAATACTAACCTGAATGCAAGAAGCAACACCTCAAGAAGTAACCTGCAGAAGAAAAAAAACAATAACAAACACGAGGATACATGATATACCAATAATAAAATAGTGAAACAAACGATTATACAACAGAGGGTAAACAACAATTACCGGACTAACAACTATTGTAGTAATCTGCGATAAGGAAGAAAAACCAAGCAACAAATATTAAGCTAAATATAAAACAGAATAGGGAAGGACAGTAAACAGTTGTAAAACAAACATATACAAAAAGCATTTTAATTACTCAGATGTAAAGATGAAGTTCATTATCGTAAGTAGAAAAAGCAACAAAATAAAATCATAATCATAATTATAAAAAATCAACAAACTAAAATTGAAAATGCAGAAAACAAAAGGCTAATATGAAATCATACATCTTGAGCAGAGATCTTCAACCAGCTTGGTGGTGTCCTCTTATATGACTTAGGTGATGCTGATATACCCTTTCTGTAATTTCAAAAACATAAATATCATAAACAATCAGAAAAGTAATCTCTTTTTTTATTATTTTAATAAAAATGATCTAAACTAAATAATCACACACAACAATACCCAAATTTTGATATCAACCTAACATCTATAACTTCTAAACATCACTTTTGAATACAATCTACAAACTCAAAAAATCAAGTTTAGATCAATCGATACATCATCAACAATGATCATCGGAATACACACAATTACATAACAAAAAGATCAAAATTCATATAAAACATTCATCAAAATGCACAAATGGGTCAGATTCAAACACATACATAAAGAGTAGAATAAAAAAAATCCAAATTTTACACACACAAAAAAAAAAGATTGTAACCGTAGTAAATAATCAAGTACCCGGATGATAAAATTGAAAAGGTATCTTAATCTTGAACCGATTAGATTAAATCTCGATCAAAAAATTTAATTTCTAAAAATTAATTTTAACAATTGAGGTCGGTAAGTCGATTAGGGGGTTTACGGTGGATGTGTGTGTTGTGTGAGGGATATGGCGCATGGAAAGAACTTTGCAACGCGATTCACTCTTATTCTCATCCTAATATGGTTGTAGGAGATTTTCTTTTGGGAATTTTGATGAGAGCTAATGTGTGAAAAAGAAAAGATGATGAGACAATAGGTATGGTTGAGATGTATGATATGTTTTTTTTACAGGGAATGGAAGTATACTTAGATTTACACGTTACCTTTGCTTTAAGTCAAAAAACCGGTTTTCCTTTTTTTTTTTTTTTATACTTAAAAACCCAAAGCTTGTGAAAGTGGTGTGTGTAAATGGTGAATAGTAGGGGTTTGTGAGAGGAAGGGTACCAAGTGGACCAATGGGAAGTCAAAAACACACTTACTATTAGTATGTGTATAATTCATAAGAAAACAATAACCATTCATCACAAAATAGTTATCATACATTAAAATATATATTCAATCATAAAACCATTATCATTCGTTAAACAGCTATCATTCATCAGAAAACAATTATTATTCACTAGAAAACAGTTATCATTCATCAAACAGTTATCATTCATAAAAAAAAGCAATTATCATTCATCAGAAAAGAATTATCATCCATCAAAATGTTATCATTAATAAAACAATTATCATTCATCAAAATGGTATCATTCATCAAACAATTATCATTCATAAAAAAAATGTTATCATTAATCAAACCATTATCATTCATAAAAAAATGTTATCATTAATCAAACAATTATAATTCATCATAAAATAATTATCATTCATAAAAAATGTTATCATTCATCAAACAATTATCATACATCAAACATTTATCATTCATAAGAAAATAGTTATCATTAATAAGATAACAATTTTCATTCATCAGAAAAAAAATTATCATTTATCAAAATGTTATCATTAATCCAACAATTATCATTCATCAGAAAACAATTATCATTCATCAAGATGTTATCATTCATCAAACAATTATCATTAATAAGAAAAATCTATCATTCATAACGGTTACATTCATAACAGTTATCATACAAAAAGAAACACTTATCATTCATCACAAAACAATTATCATTCATCAAACCATTATCATGATTAGTTTTATAAAAAAGAATGGGGCATTCCGAGAATCGAACTCGGGACCTCCCGCACCGAAAGTGAGATTCATACAACTTGACCAAATGCCCAGTTATCAAACAATTATCATTCATCTAACTGTTGTCATTCATATAAAAACAATTATCTTTTATCAAAAAACGGCTATCATTCATCAGAATGTTATCATTTATCAAACACTTCTCATTAATAAAAAAAAAATATCATTATTCATCAAGCACTTATTATTCATAAATAAAACAATTAAGAGCTTATAAGAATATACTACTAAATAAATAGATTTTGCGTATTCTAAGAACATGTGTATGCTAAGTGCTAGGTTCAATTGTTACCAGCCTCTGAAACTTTATTTGAAGCCATTTACTGCTTTTCCTGTATGAACACTACAAGCAAATCCTTATAAGCAAATGCTTGATTATGGTATAAAGATCTTTTACAGAAAGACATGCATATTAGTAACCAGGCAGAACCTGCTCATTATAAAACATACTCCCTCCGTCCCAGATTAATTGTCCCCAGACAAAAAACACACAGTTTAAGAAATGTCATTATCACACTGTACTTTTTATGTACTTTTTTCTTACTTTACTGTTTTACCCTCAACTAATTAATTAAAAATCTCTCTCATCTTTGTAATTTAATTAATTCATTAGGGACAATATTGTAAACTTTATCAAATTTACTTTCCATATTTGGAAGTGGACAATTAATTTGGGACGTCCTAAAAAGAAATACCGGACAATTAATCCGGTAAGGAGGGAGTACTAACTCACGTAAACAAAACCCCCTCCTATTGCCTACAACAGAAACAGTAAAACAGTAAACACACAGTATAACAGTAATGTCTGAGGGGTACTTTTGTCTTTTACCACTCCCATCTCCTCTCCTGATGATTGTACCAGATCCTTCTTCATTAATTAATTAGTAAACTAATATTGAAAACATTGAACATATAAATATTCATATCATAAAAAGTATTACATGTTCGAACAACAAATCGACAGATACGTAGGCATCATGTTCTTAATTTTATCGCCTGTTGTAGATAAAAATATTAAAAAATGCTATTAATGCAACAGATTCCTTTTTTGTTATCGCAAAAAATGCGACATTTTCTTATGAATTTTTTTTCAAATGTATTTACTTTTTTGCCCTTTTGGTAACCATTAGCTTGACATTTAATAATTTCAGGCAAAGTTCCGGCTTTCTTTAGTACTAACTAAAGCGCGTTAAACGGATGCACCTACATTTTTCAAATGTTATTAAAGAGATAAATCCACAATTCCACATCAAATTATGGATTAAAATCATTTCAATGTTCAACTCAAAAACACACTAATACAGAGAGCGTAACATACCTAAACACAATCAAAGATCCTTCTATCATTTACATTTACAATTTACAATTTCAAGACTTTCAAATGGTCTAACTGTCTAGTATATCTCTGTTTCTTATTTCTTCCACTTCAAATGGTTCTGTAAAGGTATTTCAAATGACTAAAAAAATTAGCAATTCATCTGTGAATGAAACCTACACAAACCCAAAGGGAGGAGTAAATGCCTTTAATGCACATAAATGAAAACCAACAAACATGGTAGATAAATTTCTATAAACTAATACAAGACTAGCTACATAAACCTCATCAAACCCAATGGACAGCTAAATTGGACAACAATCAAGATGACGATTTCAGCTAATTTTCAGCGCCAAAGATCTTAAACCCTAATTTAGTGTTTTCACAACCACCGTACTCTCAAAGTTTAATATCCTAAAGTTTTGGCATAACTATCCTTAGGATAAAATATGAACTTTAAGTGAACGACAATGCAAAATATGTAGCTAAATCATAAATTCATATATTATCCATTTATTCAAATCGAAAAGGTAAATAACAAATGATGAAAAGACATGATCTTTATACAGCCAAACCCTACGATCATAGGTATATCACTACAAATGTAATCATTCACTACTACACATTTGACAATACAAACCCCTTTATAAGGGAAGTTGAAAAAACAGGTTTCAAAGGAAGAAAGAGACCGGTTTTCATTTTGAGTGGAAACCCGGAACCGGTTTTTTTTTTTAAAACAGGTCTTGAAAGTATACCTTCTAAACCCCCTTTTTAAAAAAAACCTCTCTCGACCCTATGAAACCCCTTTTTTCAAGCAACCGGTTCCAATCTTCTAAACCCCTTGTTTAAAAAAACCTCTCTCACTCCTTTGCAAACCCCTTTTTTCAAAAAACCTGTTCCAATTGTCTACACAAACGCATTTTCAGATCTCGCGCTCTGTGTATATATCATTATATCCTAAAAATTTTCAGAACACTTTTAAATTTTAAACAATTTTCAGATCCCGTCACCGCCACTCATCACTTCATCAACAGGTTTGTTTATTTTCCACCTACACTTATTTTTTCATTCGATTAATGCTTTCATGTTCGATTAATTCTTTTGATGTTCGATTAATGCTTTTGATGCTTCGTAAACAGCTTCCATTCGTGTAAAAAGGTTCGATTCCTAAAATATTTGTACAGCTTCCATTCGTGTAAAAAGGTTCGATTCCTAAAATATTTGTTTTAGTTTGCTTATATGTTTTTTTGCTTATTTAATTTGTAAACTGCAGGTTCAATTCGAGTATTTTGATTTGAGTTCGGTTCGAAGGATGAAGATAAGATGTTCGATTCATGGTGTTGTTTGTATTTTGCTTATTAGTAAACTGCAGATGTTGTGGATGATGGTGATAAGTTGTTCGATCCATGCTGTTTGTATGAACATTAAAAGAAAGGATGATTAGCCATCGATGATGAGGATTAGCTGTATAACATTTTTTTTAAAAAAAAAAAAAAATTTAAAATCCAAACCGGTTTGTACCAAAAACCGCTCTCGACCTTCCAAACCTGTTTTAAAACCGCTCTCGACCTTCTAAACCCCTCCCTTTGCAAACCGGTTTTAAAACCGGTTTGCAAAGCCCTAAAAATCGGTTTGGAATGTCTTTTTTTGTAGTAGTGATTATTGACTTTATCTTCGAATAAAGTCTGGTTAGGGTTTCTGTTACTCAAAACAGAAATAACAACCACTTACATGAGTCATGACATATGGCTAACTGTACAGTAGATAAAGTCAAGAACAAACTATATTAACGAAAAGTTAAAAAAAAAAAAACCATATGATAAAGAGCCTTCCAAGTATTATCATCATTAACCGCCTCCTCATCGAAGAATTAGTCATTGACAACCTACAAAGACTAGCAAAATCCAAATAAATCAAAGCATGCGTTGTAATCTCCGGAACCAATTGTTCCATCATCGACACACCAATCACCTGCTGCCGTTCCCAATCCGTCTCCCTCTCCACCACCACCGTCTGTCCTCCTCCACCTCCACCACTAGTCATCATCCTCTCCGCCGCCATAACTGCCAAAGATTCACAACATCTAACATATCCTTTATAATTAGAACATGTACAGTTACAAACCCTAGGTTTATCCGATTTTGAGAATTTAAAGAGTTAGAAAGGTAAGAGTGAGAAGAAACAACAAATTAGAGTCATGATAAGAGCTAATAGAACAAAAACGAAGGAGTTAGAAGTAAACTCTGTTGGAAGCTTCGACGAGCCCAACACACCCACTATAGAGGACCTAGACTATACTAGACTCACTACACCAACACTTTGACGTTGGTTAGCCTTTAATTTTATAAATCCTTAGTGCACAATGTACTTAGGCGACAGTGTCGACCATATATCTTTAGGCGGTATAACCGACCATGTATTACTTAGGCGGCAGAGCCGACCATATAATAAGAACAACAAAAGTGCACTAAGAACTTAAACACAAACTAAGGCTTGATCGGGAAACTTAATAAAAACACTTATATTAAATTACAATTACAATATTACTTACAAGCTTTCCCTTCTCTACTTTCGCTAACTCACACTCTTCTTCTTTTCTTCACAACTCACTTCTTATTTCACTCTCACAACTTACTCACAAATGAAATCACCACCCATATTTATACTACTCCATGGAAACTTCTACACACTAGATTTTTCCATGGATAAATATCTAGATATTTTTACCACATAAAAATATCTAGATTTTTACATTTTAATATCTAGATTTTTCCTCATTAATATCTAGATATTTCTTTTACATATTATTATCTAGATATTTACATACGTTACTAATTTCATATTATCTAAATTTGCATTGCATTTTAACACTCCCCCTCAATGCAAATTTTCTTCCAACGATGACTTGCAGACCATTCCTAGTGTTTCTCTGAATTTTGTAAACTTTGGTTTACTTAGACTCTTGGTGAATATATCTGCAACTTGTTCATCTGTCTTTGTTGGCACCATCTTGATCTCCCCTTCAAGGACCTTCTCGCGAACATAGTGATAGTGCACTTCTATATGTTTTGTTCTCGCATGAAAGACTGGATTTTCTGCTAGACGTATAGCTGATAAGTTATCGCAGAAAAGCTTTACTTGATAATCTGTTGATTGATGAAGATCTTCCATTAGCTGCTTCAACCAAGTAATTTCTTGTGTTGCTGATGCTGCCGATCGATATTCCGCTTCGGTGTTTGATAAGGATACAGTTGGTTGTCTCTTGCTGCACCATAATATTACTCCCGATCCAAGACTAAACATGTATCCAGTTGTTGACCGTCGTGTATCATAGTCTCCAACGTAATCAGCGTCACAATATCCAGTCACGTGACATTCTTTTATTTTCTTGTATAAAATACCAAAGTTGATAGTGCCTTTAACATACCTTAAGATGCGTCGTACAACATCAAGGTGAGGCTTCTTCGGATTGCTCATGTATCGACTAACCACTCCAACTGCATAAGATATGTCTGGCCGGCTTAGTGTGAGATAAATAAGACTTCCGATCATCTTTCGATACATGGTAACATCTTGAAGACTTTTTCCTTCATCTGCTCGTAGTTTTGTATTCGGATCCATCGGAGTTGAGATAGGTTTGCAATTAAGCATTCCGTACTTTTGTAAAAGATCTAGCACATATTTCTGTTGTCCCAGAAATAATCCTTCTCTTTTCTGCTGTATTTCGAGTCCAAGAAAATGTTTGAGTTCTCCAAACTCCTTCGTATGAAATCTGATAGACAGATTCTCTTTTGTTCTTTGGATCTCCTCATAGTGATCTCCCGTGATGATTAAGTCATCCACATATACTAGCACTATGGCTAGTTTTCCATGATTTTGTTTCACAAATAAACTAGAATCTGAAGGAGCAACTGTAAAACCACTTTGTACCAAGAACTCACCAATTTTTCCATACCAAGCTCTTGGAGTCTGCTTCAAGCCATATAGTGCCTTCTTTAATTTACAGACATGCTCAGGATGGATCTTGTTCTCAAAGCCTCTTGGTTGCTCCATATAAATGTTTTTGTCAAGTTCTCCATGTAAGAAAGCGTTCTTGACATCCATCTGCCACAACTTCCAAGATTTGTTGGCGGCTAAAGCTAGTAGAGCTCGAATTGTTGTGATCTTCACCACTGGACTAAACGTTTCTTCATAATCCAGCCCATATTGTTGAGAAAAACCTCTAGCAACAAGTCGAGCTTTATACCTTTCAATGGAGCCATCTGATCGAGTCTTCACCTTGTAAACCCATTTACAAGATATTGATTTTACATCTTTTGGCTTTGGAACTAAACTCCATGTCTGGTTTTCTTTTAGTGCATTAATTTCTTCTTCCATCGCTTTCTGCCATTCTTGACTTTGTGCTGCTTCTTCATAAGTGGAAGGCTCAATAGGTATTGATTCATCCACATGAGCAGCATTGGCATACCTCGGATTAGGTTGCCTTGGCCTTGTTGATCTCAGTAATTCTTGCACATGCTCCTCGGCATCCATTTGGCTTGGACGAACCTCTTCGGATGTAGATTGATGTACCCCAGTTTTCCATGGACTCGTTTCCTTAGAGTACGATCCATCTCCTTCTTTAATTGGATCCGATATGTGCTCTTTATGTTCTTCTTTCTCTTCTGGAACTTCTTCTAATCCATGAGATTCTGGAAGCTCTATCTTTTGAGGTGACCACCATGAAGAAGCTTCATCAAATACCACATTTCTTGAAGTATGACACTTTCCGGTATTTGGATCACAACATCTCCATCCTTTTCTTGATTCATCATAACCGACAAAAATGCACCGAATTGCCTTTTTATCAAATTTGCTTCTTAGATGATCTGGCACGAAGATATAACATACACATCCAAAAACCTTGAGATGATTGACGGTTGGCTTGATCTTCCATAATCTTTCATATAGTGAAATATATCCCAACTTTGTTTGTGGGAGTCTGTTAATCACGTATGAAGCTGTCCTCATACATTCGGCCCAAAATCTTCCTGGTACATTCTTACCATGAAGCATACTTCGACAAGTTTCAGCAAGATGACGATTCTTAAGTTCTGCCACTCCATTCTGTTGTGGAGTATTAGGGCAAGTTAATTGCCTTCTGATCTTGTGCTTCTCAAGATACATATTGAACACAGTCGATAAATATTCTCCTCCATTATCTGTGCGTAAGCATCGAATCTTATAATTGAGCTCACTTTCTACCTTATTCTTAAACTCTTTAAACTTCTGAAAAGTTTCTGACTTTTCCTTCATGAAGTAAACCCACACATACGTTGAGAATTCATCAATGAATGTCACCATGTACTTCATTCCTCCAAGTGATGTTTGTTTCACTGGGCCAAAGACGTCTGAGTGTATGAGCTCTAGTGGTGTCTTAGACTGATGTTGTGACTCCTTGAATGGCAATTGGTGAGCTTTTCCAAATTGACATCCAGCACATATTATATCTGTTTGGATATCAATTTGAGGAAGCCCATTTACTATGTGTTTCACCATCATCTCCTTTAACTTGTTGTAGCCCACATGCCCAAGACGTTCATGCCAAATATCAGCCGTCTCATTCTTTCGAGTCTTATCCACATATGCTGTTTCAGCAGATAGTACATAGACCGATTCTATTCTTCTTCCTTGCATAATTGGATTGCCAACCACCTTCACTCTATTGAATACGGACACATCTTCTGGTCCAAAGAGCACATAATTCCCTTCTGCTGTCAATTGTGGTACTGACAGTAAATTCTTCTTTAGACCAGGGACAAGATACACTTTCTCGAGTTGGAGCTTATGAGAGCCGCCTTCATTTGGAATTATTGTCTTTTCAATGTGAGAAATAGACAACCTTGAATTATCGGCTGTCAACACGACTCTCTTTCCTTTGTAATCATCCATTTCTTGCAGCTTCGTCTCATCATTGGTCATATGATTTGAGCACCCAGAATTGATGATACAATCATCTTTGTAGTTTATTGTTGACTTTAAGGTTGCTGCAAGAGCTTGATCATCCATGCCAGCTTCAACAGAAAATCCAGCTTCTGCATCCCATGTTTCCTCATTAATGGTTGCTTCAAATGTGACCTCTTTCTTCTCATCTCTTGCGGTGGCTACATTTCCTTCAAAAGTTCGCCTTTTGGGGAATTTACAATATCGAGCAAAATGACCCTTCTTGCCACAATTGAAGCATTCACCATTCTTTCTCTTATCATTTTCTCCATGTTGTTGGCGATGATCTCTTCTTCCTTGTTGAGCTCCCCGAGCTCCCCCTGAAGCGTTGCCTTTTGACTTTGGGTGACTCTTCCATCCATATGTCTGACTTTCTTTAATCACCTCTTGTCTTCGAGATGTTGCTTTCTTCTTATTGGTGAAGAGTGCTTCTTCTTCGCCTTTTATGCTCACTTCATTCATCTGCTTGGCTAATGCCCCTTGGTTAGCCAATAAATTCTCCAGCTCTATTAATGATGGTTGAGTAGGCCATCCTCTCACAGCAGCTATAAATCCATTATACTCGGATCTTAAGCCGTGGATGATAATTCTCTTCATCCTTGCTTCACTCACTTTCTCTTCAGGAGCAAGTTGAGATATCTCACGGCAGATAGATTTCACCTTGGTGAAATACTGAGAAATGGATAGACTTCCTTGTGAGATACCCGCGAGCTCATTTTCCAAGAGCTGGAGGCGTGCTTCATTCTTCTTTGAAAATAACTTGTCAAAAGTTTCCCAAGCTGCCTTCGGTGTTTTCTCGTCACAGATGTGCTCCAATAGATCCTCATCGATTGTAGTCTTCAGTATAAATAAAGCCTTCCCGGCCTTGATGTTCCATTTTCTTAAGGCTTCAGCATTTTCTTTCGGTGGAGGCGTTGTGTCACTGCCATCAACTATTTCCCATAAATCATGTCCTTGTAGGTAGGATTCTATACAAGCCCGCCAATAACCATAGTTGTGGTTATTGAGACTCTTGATTCCACTGCTCGTACTTGCAAGATCCGCCATCATGACGTCCAACGTCCAATAAGCTTGGTCCCTGACCGATGAGCTTTCACAGTTCCTAACTGTGCTATGACAGAATCTCCCTTAGAGCCTTGGTGAAAACAAGTCGATGTAAACGTCCAACGTTTACCGATTTCCTCCACTAGAAATGGTCCCGAACGACCCTCTCTGATACCAATTGTTGGAAGCTTCGACGAGCCCAACATGTAGTGACCCGAACTTTTCCATGTTTATATATATTAATTGAGATTGATATTTACATGATTAAATGTTTCCAACATGTTAAGCAATCAAACTTGTTAAGACTTGATTAATTGAAATATGTTTCATATAGACAATTGACCACCCAAGTTGACCGGTGATTCACGAATGTTAAAACTTGTAAAAACTATATGATGACATATATATGGATATATATATAGTTAACATGATACTATGATAAGTAAACATATCATTAAGTATATTAACAATGAACTACATATGTAAAAACAATACTACTAACTTAATGATTTTTAAACGAGACATATATGTAACGATTATCGTTGTAAAGACATTTAATGTATATATATCATATTAAGAGATATTCATACATGATAATATCATGATAATATAATAATTTAAAATCTCATTTGATATTATAAACATTGGGTTAACAACATTTAACAAGATCGTTAACCTAAAGGTTTCAAAACAACACTTACATGTAACGACTAACGATGACTTAACGACTCAGTTAAAATGTATATACATGTAGTGTTTAAATATGTATTTATACACTTTTGAAAGACTTCAATACACTTATCAAAATACTTCTACTTAACAAAAATGCTTACAATTACATCCTCGTTCAGTTTCATCAACAATTCTACTCGTATGCACCCGTATTCGTACTCGTACAATACACAGCTTTTAGATGTATATACTATTGGTATATACACTCCAATGATCAGCTCTTAGCAGCCCATGTGAGTCACCTAACACATGTGGGAACCATCATTTGGCAACTAGCATGAAATATCTCATAAAATTACAAAAATATGAGTAATCATTCATGACTTATTTACATGAAAACAAAATTACATATCCTTTATATCTAATCCATACACCAACGACCAAAAACACCTAAAAACACTTTAATTCTTCAATTTTCTTCATCTAATTGATCTCTCTCAAGTTCTATCTTCAAGTTCTAAGTGTTCTTCATAAATTCCAAAAGTTCTAGTTTCATAAAATCAAGAATACTTTCAAGTTTGCTAGCTCACTTCCAATCTTGTAAGGTGATCATCCAACCTCAATAAATCTTTGTTTCTTACAGTAGGTTATCATTCTAATACAAGGTAATAATCATATTCAAACTTTGGTTCAATTTCTATAACTATAACAATCTTATTTCAAGTGATGATCTTACTTGAACTTGTTTTCGTGTCATGATTCTGCTTCAAGAACTTCGAGCCATCCAAGGATCCATTGAAGCTAGATCCATTTTTCTCTTTTCCAGTAGGTTTATCCAAGGAACTTAAGGTAGTAATGATGTTCATAACATCATTCGATTCATACATATAAAGCTATCTTATTCGAAGGTTTAAACTTGTAATCACTAGAACATAGTTTAGTTAATTCTAAACTTGTTCGCAAACAAAAGTTAATCCTTCTAACTTGAATTTTAAAATCAACTAAACACATGTTCTATATCTATATGATATGCTAACTTAATGATTTAAAACCTGGAAACACGAAAAACACCGTAAAACCGGATTTACGCCGTCGTAGTAACACCGCGGGCTGTTTTGGGTTAGTTAATTAAAAACTATGATAAACTTTGATTTAAAAGTTGTTATTCTGAGAAAATGATTTTTATTATGAACATGAAACTATATCCAAAAATTATGGTTAAACTCAAAGTGGAAGTATGTTTTCTAAAATGGTCATCTAGACGTCGTTCTTTCGACTGAAATGACTACCTTTACAAAAACGACTTTTAACTTATTTTTCCGACTATAAACCTATACTTTTTCTATTTAGATTCATAAAATAGAGTTCAATATGAAACCATAGCAATTTGATTCACTCAAAACGGATTTAAAATGAAGAAGTTATGGGTAAAACAAGATTGGATAATTTTTCTCATTTTAGCTACGTGAAAATTGGTAACAAATCTATTCCAACCATAACTTAATCAACTTGTATTGTATATTATGTAATTTTGAGATACCATAGACACGTATACAATGTTTCGACCTATCATGTCGACACATCTATATATATTTCGGAACAACCATAGACACTCTATATGTGAATGTTGGAGTTAGTTATACAGGGTTGAGGTTGATTCCAAAATATATATAGTTTGAGTTGTGATCAATACTGAGATACGTATACACTGGGTCGTGGATTGATTCAAGATAATATTTATCGATTTATTTCTGTACATCTAACTGTGGACAACTAGTTGTAGGTTACTAACGAGGACAGCTGACTTAATAAACTTAAAACATCAAAATATATTAAAAGTGTTGTAAATATATTTTGAACATACTTTGATATATATGTATATATTGTTATAGGTTCGTGAATCAACCAGTGGCCAAGTCTTACTTCCCGACGAAGTAAAAATCTGTGAAAGTGAGTTATAGTCCCACTTTTAAAATCTAATATTTTTGGGATGAGAATACATGCAGGTTTTATAAATGATTTACAAAATAGACACAAGTACGTGAAACTACATTCTATGGTTGAATTATCGAAATCGAATATGCCCCTTTTTATTAAGTCTGGTAATCTAAGAATTAGGGAACAGACACCCTAATTGACGCGAATCCTAAAGATAGATCTATTGGGCCTAACAAACCCCATCCAAAGTACCGGATGCTTTAGTACTTCGAAATTTATATCATATCCGAAGGGTGTCCCGGAATGATGGGGATATTCTTATATATGCATCTTGTTAATGTCGGTTACCAGGTGTTCACCATATGAATGATTTTTTATCTCTATGTATGGGATGTGTATTGAAATATGAAATCTTGTGGTCTATTGTTACGATTTGATATATATAGGTTAAACCTATAACTCACCAACATTTTTGTTGACGTTTAAAGCATGTTTATTCTCAGGTGAATATTAAGAGCTTCCGCTGTTGCATACTAAAATAAGGACAAGATTTGGAGTCCATGTTTGTATGATATTGTGTAAAAACTGCATTCAAGAAACTGATTTCGATGTAACATATTTGTATTGTAAACCATTATGTAATGGTCGTGTGTAAACAGGATATTTTAGATTATCATTATTTGATAATCTACGTAAAGCTTTTTAAACCTTTATTTATGAAATAAAGGTTATGGTTTGTTTTAAAAATGAATGCAGTCTTTGAAAAACGTCTCATATAGAGGTCAAAACCTCGCAACGAAATCAATTAATATGGAACGTTTTTAATCAATAAGAACGGGAAATTTCAGTTGGTATCAGAGCGTTGGTCTTAGAGAACCAGAATTTTACATTAGTGTGTCTTATCGAGTTTGTTAGGATGCATTAGTGAGTCTGGACTTCGACCGTGTTTACTTGAAAAATGATTGCTTAACAAATTTTGTTGGAAACTATATATTTTTAACATGTGAATATTATGTGATATATTAATCTCTTAATGCGTTTGATATTATGTGATAGATGTCTACCTCTAGAACAAGTCCCATTGACTCACCTAATAATAATGAAGAGTCAAATGTAAATTGGAATGATTCGTGGACTGATTCACAAGTTCCCGAAGAGGAACCGGAAGAAGAGTCGGAACCGGAAGAAGAATCGGAACCGGAAGAAGAATCGGAACCGGATGAAGAAATAGAACCGGTGAGGGAAATAATAAAACGGTTAAGTAAAAGAAAATCCTCAACCAACCGACCAAGGTTAATTATGGTCAATGGTGTTTCCGCCAAGGAAGCAAAATATTGGGAGGATTACCAATTCTCCGATGAATCGGATTCCGACGAGAATTCCGATGATGTTATAGAAATTACCCCAACTGAATTTAAAAAGGTAAAAGAAAATAATAAGGGAAAGGGCATAAAAATAGAGAAATCTAATTCCAACCCCGATGAACTTTATATGTATCGTCAACCCCCGAAGTCCTTAAGTTGTAACAATGACCCGGGAACCTCTAAACCACCAGGTTTTTCTAAACCAATGTGGATAACGACGGCTCGTATTAGGGGAAAATCATATATCCCTAGAAACTTGGCAAAACGAACCAAAACCGAAGAAGAAGAAACAAGCGAGTCGGAATAAGATAGTTGTATTCATGTGGTGTAATATATGTAATATAGTGTGCTTATGCTTTATGATATATGTAAAAATTGCTTGTATTAATAAGTATTTTTTTTATGAATCTAACTCTTGTCTATTTTACAGTATAAAAACGCAAAATGGATAGACAACCCAATATTTTAAGAGACCTACCCGGAGACATGATTGATGAAATCTTGTCTAGAGTCGGTCAGAATTCCTCGGCACAACTATTTAAGGCGAGATCAGTTTGTAAGACATTCGAAGAACGTTCCAAGAATGTCTTGGTTTATAAGAGACTTTCGTTTGAAAGATGGGGGATATCACATTGGGAAACCCATAAGTTACGATGTGTTTACTTTGACACATATATTGCGGGGAACCCAAATGCTATTTTACGCAACGGGTTAAGAAATTATTTTGACTCAATGTATCCGAATATAGGACTTCATGATTTAGAAAAAGTGGCTAACATGCAACATAAAGAAGCATGCTATGCTTATGGGTTAGTAATGTTCGCTTCTCACCAAAGTGAGAAAAAGAACATCGGGCTACAGCTATTAAACAAAACGTTCCCACAAGTGACGGAGTCGGTAATTGGGGTAAGAAATGAGGTTTTTAGATTGTTACGGGACTGTTGGACATTACGTAACCCTCGTCCCTTTGACGACGTTACAACACGCTGTCTTATCAACGGCCATAACGGTTATGTTGCACAAGACCAAGGATGGGAAGTAGTCCTAGTAAAACCAGAATGCATGACTTGTTTCTGGACGTATGAATTACGTGTCTTTATTGCCTTTGCTGAACGACTTGTGTACTAGCTAGAATTATCTTCACAACTATCTTGTATCAAAGTTATTGTGTGCTATATTTCATGCTTTATGTAAAATAAGCGGTATTGTAAGTTTGTAAAATATTGTATAAAAGTTTGAACGCGAAATATTATTATAATCAGTTTTTCATATAGAATTGTAGTAGTTGAATTGTATATTAGCTACTAAGTATGAACTTAACGGGTAGGTACTACCCGAATTTAAACTAATAAAACGCTAATATGAAGAAAAAGCTTTTATAAATGAGTTCATATTATGCTACGAAATACTATTAACTACTCTTAATATTCTGTATGATTAACTTGTTCCATTTGACTATTTTGAAGGAAATGGCACCGACTACTCGACACACCGTGAATATGAATGAAGAGGAATTCCGTACTTTTCTAGCTTCAAACATAGCCGCAGTACAGGCTGCGCTACATACCAACAATAACCTTGGATCTAGCAGTACAGGAAATCGTGTAGGATGCACCTACAAAGAATTCACTGCCTGCAAACCTTTGGAATTTGATGGAACCGAAGGACCGATCGGATTGAAACGGTGGACCGAGAAGGTCGAATCGGTGTTTGCCATAAGTAAGTGTACTGAAGAGGACAAAGTGAAGTACGCTACGCATACCTTCACAGGTTCTGCGTTAACATGGTGGAATACCTATCTAGAGCAAGTGGGACAAGACGATGCGTACGCACTACCGTGGTCAGCATTCAAGCACTTGATGAACGAGAAGTACCGTCCCAGAACCGAGGTCAATAAGCTCAAGACAGAACTTAGAGGGTTACGAACCCAAGGATTTGATATTACCACGTACGAAAGACGATTCACAGAATTGTGCCTATTGTGTTCGGGAGCATTCGAAGATGAGGAAGAGAAGATCGACGCGTTTGTGAAAGGATTACCCGAAAGAATCCAAGAAGATATAAGTTCACACGAGCCCGCCTCCATACAACAGGCATGTAGAATGGCTCACAAACTAGTGAACCAGATTGAAGAAAGAATTAAAGAACAGACTGCTGAAGAGGCCAATGTGAAGCAAGTCAAAAGAAAGGGGGAGGAAAACGGTGATAAGAATCACCAATACAACAACAACAGCAATTACAACAATAATCGCAACAATTATCCCAACAATCGCAACATCAATCGCAACTACAACAACAACAACAACAACAACAACAACAACAACAACAACAACAACAGCAACTACAACAATCATCCCAACAACAATAATAACCGCAACAACAACAACAATCAGAAGCAGCTATGCCAAAGGTGTGAAAAGAATCACTCGGGGTTCTGCACCAAATTTTGCAACAAGTGTAAAAGAAATGGTCATAGCGCAGCGAAGTGTGAGGTCTACGGACCAGGGGTTAATAGAACGAAAGGAACAAATGGTGTCGGAACGAGTAATGGCGGAGCAAGTAGTGTCGGAGCAAGTTATGCCAATGTAGTTTGTTATAAATGTGGAAAACCGGGCCACATTATTAGAAATTGCCCGAACCAGGAGAACACGAATGGACAAGGCCGCGGAAGAGTTTTCAATATTAATGCGGCAGAGGCACACGAAGACCCGGAGCTTGTTACGGGTACGTTTCTTATTGACAATAAATCTGCTTACGTTTTATTTGATTCGGGTGCGGATAGAAGCTATATGAGTAGAGATTTTTGTGCTAAATTAAGTTGTCCATTGACGCCTTTGGATAGTAAATTTTTACTCGAATTAGCAAATGGTAAATTAATTTCAGCAGATAATATATGTCGGAATCGAGAAATTAAACTGGTTAGCGAAACATTTAAGATTGATTTGATACCAGTAGAGTTAGGGAGTTTTGATGTGATAATCGGTATGGACTGGTTGAAAGAAGTGAAAGCAGAGATCGTTTGTTACAAAAATGCAATTCGCATTATACGAGAAAAAGGAAAACCCTTAATGGTGTACGGAGAAAAGGGCAACACGAAGCTACATCTTATTAGTAATTTAAAGGCACAAAAACTAATAAGAAAAGGTTGCTATGCTGTTCTAGCACACGTCGAGAAAGTACAAACTGAAGAAAAGAGCATCAATGATGTTCCCATTGCAAAAGAATTTCCCGATGTATTTCCGAAAGAATTACCGGGATTACCCCCACATCGATCCGTTGAATTTCAAATAGATCTTGTACCAGGAGCTGCACCAATAGCTCGTGCTCCTTACAGACTCGCACCCAGCGAGATGAAAGAACTACAAAGCCAATTACAAGAACTTTTAGAGCGTGGTTTCATTCGACCAAGCACATCACCGTGGGGAGCTCCTGTTTTGTTTGTCAAGAAGAAAGATGGTACATTCAGGTTGTGTATCGACTACCGAGAGTTGAACAAACTTACCATCAAGAACCGCTACCCACTACCGAGAATCGACGACTTATTTGATCAACTACAAGGCTCGTCTGTTTATTCAAAGATTGACTTACGTTCCGGGTATCATCAAATGCGGGTGAAAGAAGATGATATTCCAAAGACTGCTTTCAGAACACGTTACAGTCATTATGAGTTTATGGTCATGCCGTTTGGTTTAACTAATGCACCAGCTGTGTTCATGGACCTTATGAACCGAGTGTGTGGACCATACCTTGACAAGTTTGTCATTGTTTTCATTGATGACATACTTATTTACTCAAAGAATGACCAAGAACACGGTGAACATTTGAGAAAGGTGTTAGAAGTATTGAGGAAGGAAGAATTGTACGCTAAGTTTTCAAAGTGTGCATTTTGGTTGGAAGAAGTTCAATTCCTCGGTCACATAGTGAACAAAGAAGGTATTAAGGTGGATCCGGCAAAGATAGAAACTGTTGAAAAGTGGGAAACCCCAAAAACTCCGAAACACATACGCCAGTTTTTAGGACTAGCTGGTTACTACAGAAGGTTCATCCAAGACTTTTCCAGAATAGCAAAACCCTTGACTGCATTAACGCATAAAGGGAAGAAATTTGAATGGAATGATGAACAAGAGAAAGCGTTTCAGTTATTGAAGAAAAAGCTAACTACGGCACCTATATTGTCATTGCCTGAAGGGAATGATGATTTTGTGATTTATTGTGATGCATCAAAGCAAGGTCTCGGTTGTGTATTAATGCAACGAACGAAGGTGATTGCTTATGCGTCTAGACAATTGAAGATTCACGAACAAAATTATACGACGCATGATTTGGAATTAGGCGCGGTTGTTTTTGCATTAAAGACTTGGAGGCACTACTTATATGGGGTCAAAAGTATTATATATACCGACCACAAAAGTCTTCAACACATATTTAATCAGAAACAACTGAATATGAGGCAGCGTAGGTGGATTGAATTATTGAATGATTACGACTTTGAGATTCGTTACCACCCGGGGAAGGCAAATGTGGTAGCCGATGCCTTGAGCAGGAAGGACAGAGAACCCATTCGAGTAAAATCTATGAATATAATGATTCATAATAACATTACTACTCAAATAAAGGAGGCGCAACAAGGAGTTTTAAAAGAGGGAAATTTAAAGGATCAAATACCCAAAGGATCGGAGAAGCATCTTAATATTCGGGAAGACGGAACCCGGTATAGGGCTGAAAGGATTTGGGTACCAAAATTTGGAGATATGAGAGAAATGGTACTTAGAGAAGCTCATAAAACCAGATACTCAATACATCCTGGAACGGGGAAGATGTACAAGGATCTCAAGAAACATTTTTGGTGGCCGGGTATGAAAGCCGATGTTGCTAAATACGTAGGAGAATGTTTGACGTGTTCTAAGGTCAAAGCTGAGCATCAGAAACCATCAGGTCTACTTCAACAACCCGAAATCCCAGAATGGAAATGGGAAAACATTACCATGGATTTCATCACTAAATTGTCAAGGACTGCAAGTGGTTTTGATACTATTTGGGTAATAGTTGATCGTCTCACCAAATCAGCACACTTCCTGCCAATAAGAGAAGATGACAAGATGGAGAAGTTAGCACGACTGTATTTGAAGGAAGTCGTCTCCAGACATGGAATACCAATCTCTATTATCTCTGATAGGGATGGCAGATTTATTTCAAGATTCTGGCAGACATTACAGCAAGCATTAGGAACTCGTCTAGACATGAGTACTGCCTATCATCCACAAACTGATGGGCAGAGCGAAAGGACGATACAAACGCTTGAAGACATGCTAAGAGCATGTGTTATTGATTTCGGAAATAGTTGGGATCGACATCTACCGTTAGCAGAATTTTCCTACAACAACAGCTACCATTCAAGCATTGAGATGGCGCCGTTTGAAGCACTTTATGGTAGAAAGTGCAGGTCTCCGATTTTTTGGAGTGAAGTGGGGGATAGACAGATTACGGGTCCGGAGATTATACAAGAAACTACCGAGAAGATCATCCAAATTCAACAACGGTTGAAAACCGCCCAAAGTCGACAAAAGAGCTACGCTGACATTAAAAGAAAAGATATAGAATTTGAAATTGGAGAGATGGTCATGCTTAAAGTTGCACCTTGGAAAGGCGTTGTTCGATTTGGTAAACGAGGGAAATTAAATCCAAGGTATATTGGACCATTCAAGATTATTGATCGTGTCGGACCAGTAGCTTACCGACTTGAGTTACCTCAACAACTCGCGGCTGTACATAACACTTTCCACGTCTCGAATTTGAAGAAATGTTTTGCTAAAGAAGATCTCACTATTCCGTTAGATGAAATCCAAATCAACGAAAAACTTCAATTCATCGAAGAACCCGTCGAAATAATGGATCGTGAGGTTAAAAGACTTAAGCAAAACAAGATACCAATTGTTAAGGTTCGATGGAATGCTCGTAGAGGACCCGAGTTCACCTGGGAGCGTGAAGATCAGATGAAGAAGAAATACCCGCATCTATTTCCAGAAGATTCGTCAACACCTTCAACAGCTTAAAATTTCGGGACGAAATTTATTTAACGGGTAGGTACTGTAGTGACCCGAACTTTTCCATGTTTATATATATTAATTGAGATTGATATTTACATGATTAAATGTTTCCAACATGTTAAGCAATCAAACTTGTTAAGACTTGATTAATTGAAATATGTTTCATATAGACAATTGACCACCCAAGTTGACCGGTGATTCACGAACGTTAAAACTTGTAAAAACTATATGATGACATATATATGGATATATATATATAGTTAACATGATACTATGATAAGTAAACATATCATTAAGTATATTAACAATGAACTACATATGTAAAAACAAGACTACTAACTTAATGATTTTTAAACGAGACATATATGTAACGATTATCGTTGTAAAGACATTTAATGTATATATATCATATTAAGAGATATTCATACATGATAATATCATGATAATATAATAATTTAAAATCTCATTTGATATTATAAACATTGGGTTAACAACATTTAACAAGATCGTTAACCTAAAGGTTTCAAAACAACACTTACATGTAACGACTAACGATGACTTAACGACTCAGTTAAAATGTATATACATGTAGTGTTTAAATATGTATTTATACACTTTTGAAAGACTTCAATACACTTATCAAAATACTTCTACTTAACAAAAATGCTTACAATTACATCCTCGTTCAGTTTCATCAACAATTCTACTCGTATGCACCCGTATTCGTACTCGTACAATACACAGCTTTTAGATGTATGTACTATTGGTATATACACTCCAATTATCAGCTCTTAGCAGCCCATGTGAGTCACCTAACACATGTGGGAACCATCATTTGGCAACTAGCATGAAATATCTCATAAAATTACAAAAATATGAGTAATCATTCATGACTTATTTACATGAAAACAAAATTACATATCCTTTATATCTAATCCATACACCAACGACCAAAAACACCTACAAACACTTTCATTCTTCAATTTTCTTCATCTAATTGATCTCTCTCAAGTTCTATCTTCAAGTTCTAAGTGTTCTTCATAAATTCCAAAAGTTCTAGTTTCATAAAATCAAGAATACTTTCAAGTTTGCTAGCTCACTTCCAATCTTGTAAGGTGATCATCCAACCTCAAGAAATCTTTGTTTCTTACAGTAGGTTATCATTCTAATACAAGGTAATAATCATATTCAAACTTTGGTTCAATTTCTATAACTATAACAATCTTATTTCAAGTGATGATCTTACTTGAACTTGTTTTCGTGTCATGATTCTGCTTCAAGAACTTCGAGCCATCCAAGGATCCATTGAAGCTAGATCCATTTTTTTCTTTTCCAGTAGGTTTATCCAAGGAACTTAAGGTAGTAATGATGTTCATAACATCATTCGATTCATACATATAAAGCTATCTTATTCGAAGGTTTAAACTTGTAATCACTAGAACATAGTTTAGTTAATTCTAAACTTGTTCGCAAACAAAAGTTAATCCTTCTAACTTGAATTTTAAAATCAACTAAACACATGTTCTATATCTATATGATATGCTAACTTAATGATTTAAAACCTGGAAACACGAAAAACACCGTAAAACCGGATTTACGCCGTCGTAGTAACACCGCGGGCTGTTTTGGGTTAGTTAATTAAAAACTATGATAAATTTTGATTTAAAAGTTGTTATTCTGAGAAAATGATTTTTATTATGAACATGAAACTATATCCAAAAATTATGGTTAAACTCAAAGTGGAAGTATGTTTTCTAAAATGGTCATCTAGACGTCGTTCTTTCGACTGAAATGACTACCTTTACAAAAACGACTTGTAACTTATTTTTCCGACTATAAACCTATACTTTTTCTGTTTAGATTCATAAAATAGAGGTTAATATGAAACCATAGCAATTTGATTCACTCAAAACGGATTTAAAATGAAGAAGTTATGGGTAAAACAAGATTGGATAATTTTTCTCATTTTAGCTACGTGAAAATTGGTAACAAATCTATTCCAACCATAACTTAATCAACTTGTATTGTATATTATGTAATTTTGAGATACCATAGACACGTATACAATGTTTCGACCTATCATGTCGACACATCTATATATATTTCGGAACAACCATAGACACTCTATATGTGAATGTTGGAGTTAGCTATACAGGGTTGAGGTTGATTCCAAAATATATATAGTTTGAGTTGTGATCAATACTGAGATACGTATACACTGGGTCGTGGATTGATTCAAGATAATATTTATCGATTTATTTCTGTACATCTAACTATGGACAACTAGTTGTAGGTTACTAACGAGGACAGCTGACTTAATAAACTTAAAACATCAAAATATATTAAAAGTGTTGTAAATATATTTTGAACATACTTTGATATATATGTATATATTGTTATAGGTTCGTGAATCAACCAGTGGCCAAGTCTTACTTCCCGACGAAGTAAAAATCTGTGAAAGTGAGTTATAGTCCCACTTTTAAAATCTAATATTTTTGGGATGAGAATACATGCAGGTTTTATAAATGATTTACAAAATAGACACAAGTACGTGAAACTACATTCTATGGTTGAATTATCGAAATCGAATATGCCCCTTTTTATTAAGTCTGGTAATCTAAGAATTAGGGAACAGACACCCTAATTGACGCGAATCCTAAAGATAGATCTATTGGGCCTAACAAACCCCATCCAAAGTACCGGATGCTTTAGTACTTCGAAATTTATATCATATCCGAAGGGTGTCCCGGAATGATGGGGATATTCTTATATATGCATCTTGTTAATGTCGGTTACCAGGTGTTCACCATATGAATGATTTTTTATCTCTATGTATGGGATGTGTATTGAAATATGAAATCTTGTGGTCTATTGTTACGATTTGATATATATAGGTTAAACCTATAACTCACCAACATTTTTGTTGACGTTTAAAGCATGTTTATTCTCAGGTGAATATTAAGAGCTTCCGCTGTTGCATACTAAAATAAGGACAAGATTTGGAGTCCATGTTTGTATGATATTGTGTAAAAACTGCATTCAAGAAACTGATTTCGATGTAACATATTTGTATTGTAAACCATTATGTAATGGTCGTGTGTAAACAGGATATTTTAGATTATCATTATTTGATAATCTACGTAAAGCTTTTTAAACCTTTATTTATGAAATAAAGGTTATGGTTTGTTTTAAAAATGAATGCAGTCTTTGAAAAACGTCTCATATAGAGGTCAAAACCTCGCAACAAAATCAATTAATATGGAACGTTTTTAATCAATAAGAACGGGACATTTCACAACACACCCACTATAGAGGACCTAGACTATACTAGACTCACTACACCAACACTTTGACGTTGGTTAGCCTTTAATTTTATAAATCCTTAGTGCACAATGTACTTAGGCGACAGTGTCTACCATATATCTTTAGGCGGTATAACCGACCATGTATTACTTAGTCGGCAGAGCCGACCATATAATAAGAACAACAAAAGTGCACTAAGAACTTAAACACAAACTAAGGCTTGATCGAGAAACCTAATAAAAATACTTATATTAAATTACAATTACAATATTACTTACAAGTTTTCCCTTCTCTACTTTAGCTAACTCACACTCTTCTTCTCTTCTTCACAACTCACTTCTTATTTCACTCTCACAACTTACTCACAAATGAAATCACCACCCATATTTATACTACTCCATGGAAACTTCTACACACTAGATTTTTCCATGGATAAATATCTAGATATTTTTACCACATAAAAATATCTAGATTTTTACATTTTAATATCTAGATTTTTCCTCATTAATATCTAGATATTTCTTTTACATTTTAATATCTAGATATTTACATACATTACTAATTTCATATTATCTAAATTTGCATTGCATTTTAACAAACTCCATCGACGTACATCAAATTTAGAACATTTTATATTTCAAATTTACAACGTGTGATAAACCTAGGGTCTGTAACTCTAATTATATCGCAAACAATGAATTTGAAGATGTTTGCGATTCAATTTTGAATTAAAAACTCTAATTGTTATGAAGAAATGAAACCCTAATTTGAATCAGATAAATATGAATATTCGCGTTATGTTTTCTTTTTTCGTGCTTTATTAGATTGATTAAAATTACCGAATTTTCCCTCCACGTTTTTCATATAAATTAGACTTTTTCTTTAAAATAATGTAATATGTTTTCTATATTTACTTATCCAGTTTATACCCCTAAAGTTGCTTATCTCAGGATCCGTTTCATATATATATATATATATATATATATATATATATATATATATATATATATATATATATATATATATATATATATATATATATATATATATATATATATATATATATATATATAAACCAAAAGTTTTTTGTGAATTGTGGTTGAAAGTTATTTTAGGATGTTTGTATCTATATATTATATCTATATATCTATATTATATATATTATTAAATTAATTATAAATTAATTAATGGCAAATTAATTACGGAGACTTGCATATACATATAATTTTGGATTAATACACGTGTAATCTATATTAATTTTACTTGCATATACATAATAATAATAATCGTGTATATACTATATATATATATATATATATATATATATATATATATATATATATATATATATATATATATATATATATATATCTTAAACAAGTAGTTAGTTATTTTCGCGAAATACATTATTCATATATATATCGTACAAAATTAGAAGAGATTTACATATGCTATAATATTCCACAAAATTAGTATTCCACAAACAAAAGTTCACCAAAAATTTTGAACGGATTTATCTTTTTATTCGCCGCGAGTTAGGTTTCACCGCTATAACCGTTCAACTCGAAATAATTTTACAAACCAAACGCAATAAATTGTATTCAACACGGAACTTCGATGCACTACCAAAGGAACATTTATTTTTAACAATAAATATGGAAGTAATTTAAATTTATAGTTTAGTCCTTAAAATATTTATGAATATGCAAATATAACTATTATAACATTAATTATACAAGACGACTCTTCCGAGTATTCTTAATTTGCTAAAATGACTAACAACTTTTTAAAAATTAAACTCGCGAGTTACACTTTTATTTAAAAAATAATTGTATATTATAATTGTAAAATAATACAACTTAGAATTTACTAATGTTACGTTCCATGACAAATTTTCAATGGACTTATATTTTCTCTAAATATTACGTAAGAAAATTGTAAACGTTAAATTACTAACATCACCGAAAACCACTTATAAAATTTGTCAACACCACGGGCTCTTAAATCCAAAAGAACTTTTAAAAATTGTCAATACCACGGACTCTTAAACTCAAAAGAATAATTGTTTGAAAAAATAAATTAATTTTGCACAATTATTTTATCTACAATGACGTGTCAATATCTAATTAAAGTTTTTAAGAGGGAAGCACTTTTTGGGGAAAGTGGGGGAAATAAATTTTTATTTTTATTTTTCGTTTTTTTGAAAAAAAAATTTCAAATATTAAGATCACATGAAAATATGAAAATACACTTTGTAATAAATGTTATTATTTTGACGAGAAAACGCTCAAATATATAAATGAATATTATATACAATTATTTTTAGAATTAAAATATAACCCCCGAGTTTAATTTTAAAAAGATTGTTAATCATTTCAGCAATATAAGGGTACTCGGGGGAGTCGTCATGTATAATTAATATTATAATAGTTATCTATGTATGTTCGTAAATATTTTACAAAATTACGATATAAAAAAATTGTAGACATTAATTATATAAAAAAGTTGTAGACATTAATGATATAAAAAATTATAGAAATTAAGTTACTAACACCACCCAAAACTATTTTTAAAATTTGGCAACACCACTAGCTCTTAAACTCAAAAGAACTTTTAAAATTCGTCAACACCACGGGCACTTAAACTCAAAAGGAATTTGTAAAATTTGTCAACACCACGGGCTTTTAAACTCAAAAGAATGTTTAAAATTTGTCAACACCACGGGCTCTTAAATAATTAGTATAGTTTTCCTTTTTTTTAGTATAGCTATTTACATACTAATATGAAATGCAAATTACATTTTTTGCATGGCTTTTTACACACCCGTACAACGCACGTGCTCAAAAACCTAATATATATATATATATATATATATATATATATATATATATATATATATATATACTAGTTAAAGACCCGCGATTTCGCGGGTTTTATGAAATGATGATATTTTAAGACAATCTCCAACATGATAACACAAATAAACAATATATCATTCTAAAACTTCAAATGTGTTAAAATATTAATAAAAAAATGTTGTTCAAAATGAATTAACGGACTTAAATTCGAAAGTAGTAGTAATCGACGGTTCATATCTGCTAACAGATTCGACGTATAAAGTTACAGGCGGTGATAATGTAAGTTTTTGATGTTTTTTCCTCAATTCTACCGTGTAGTTTCACACAAATTCGTTAATGTCATTAATTTTTTGAGGTGATAATGAATTGTAAATAATGCCATAGTTTGTTGTCTTGCGGTGAGTATCTTTTGGATCTTTCACGAAACCTTTTCACATAACTGGTCAGCCTGTAAAAATCATAACTTTATGTTCCATTACAAATGTGTATAGTATTAAAAATATTCAAAGCTGACAATATATTGATTGGTTTACTTGATCCATAAAGTTGTGTATAACACTTAACTTTAACTAAACTTTACATACAATTTCCGTAATTTTACATGGCAAATTCATCACCTTTATTCACAAAAACGTACCCAGTTAAAGCATTTGTTATAGTGGCTTCTAACTTATTAAGATCTGTAGTTAGTGCAATATATTCTTATAAAATAGCAACTTTCAAAGATTTCACTTTTGAAATTTGATTGTCAATCATCTCAAGGTCGTTACTAACTGTAATAACACAATGAATGATATTATAAGTTTAGCTACAACTTTTAATGTGATAAACTACTTAAAGTAAAATGATTATATAATGAATGTTAAGATGACTAAATGATTATATAATAAACATTAAGATAAAGGTAAGTGGGGCCGTAACCCATTTCTTTACCAACTCACACGACTCGCCCAAGTCGTCGCTTTTAATTAACAAACTATCGGATAAGCAACATTGTATACATTGGAAAATTACATTCATTTATGATGATAAACCTACCTACCTACCTACCTACCTACCTACGGATCGGATCAGGCTCATCTATATGTTATACATAAACGACTACATGCTAACCTGATTCTCATTCAAATTGAACTTCTTCAACAGTTTTTCTTTCTCTTAATCTGTTATTACCCTATGCTTCTGTTTCAACACTTGTTCGATAATGTTAACAAGCAAATCAGTTATCTACAAATATACTAATGAAGCATATATTGTGAGACATTTTATACTTATGGGTTAAAATAAAAATAATACTGTATACTGTTGGAATTATTATATAATGTTTTCCATATAAATTTGAAAGAGGTTGTCACTTGTAGACATTTGAATTTTTCAACTCATGTGACCTGTTTACTTTCAAGCTTGTTCAATAAACTCCATAGACAGGCTATCGATTTTAAGTGTACCATATGTGTATACATAATCTCATGCTAAATATCTACATAAACGACTAAACGATTAATGCAACGCTCACTTGGAATATTTCAACTTTGAATGAGAAAAGCTTCACGGATTTCATAGTCTAGTCTGTAAGGTGACTTTGCACTACTATTATTAGACGGCTTAAACTTTCTTTGCTCATTATCTGTGTTGTAATCCAAAGGATGACATTCACTTTTACCGGACCGGGTCCACAAAATACAGCAATAATCTATAATTATGAAAACACAAAGTAAGTTTATACTAACTTCCAAGCTGAAATTGCCAATAATGAACACAGAGTAAGTGTCACTTCAATAATAATAACAAGTTCTTAGGGAGTAGGTGTTTTAATGTATTATAGTAAAGATTAATCAAATTAAGATATGGTGCAATTGGCTACTTCTCCAAATGATTGTAACATTAACTAATCCTATAATCAAAATCAATTTTGACAGATGTTCACCTCCTTAATTCAACACTTTGTCCTATTACAAATTAACACTTGTACATCAACCACATTTCACAAAGAAATTACTAAATTTCCTAAGTTCCACATATACATTCAATCAATTCTAACAAAACATAAAACAAACCCTAACCCACATTAGATCTTCACAAATTCATCAATAAAAATCACTAATTTCTTGAAACAAACCTATCCTAACCCACATGCAATCTTCACACTTCATCTAAAAAATCACTAATTTCTTAAAATTAACCAAATAAAATTTTCTTCTCCACTAATCAAAGATGTAAAAGTATTGTATTCGAACAAACAATATTCGTAAGTAAAATATCAGGAAAAAAACAAGAGTTAGGTCCAACTTGCTACACTGTGTCGCTTTCGATTTCTTTAGGTCATGTTGTGCAGTCGTTTGTTGTTACATAGAGTAGTTACATTACATGGTTACTAAAGATAATTACAAAAGAGTTGCATTTCATAAGTAGTTACAAAAGAGCTAAGCTAAATATAGTTACAAAAGAGAGTTATAGGGTTCTTAATTAGACAGTTATCTACTTTCATGGTAGTTAAAGGCTGAGCAGAAAATCATATGGTTACAAAAGGTTGTCATAACATGACTGTATAGTCACGAAGTATTTGATTTCATCTACCTTGAAGGAAGTAGTAGTTGAAAAAAAGCTTGTATTTACACAAAAGCAAGTTTAGATAAGACATGTTTTTTGTGTAACCGTACCGTACGGAGAGCACTGAGATGGGTCAAAATACTTCTTGTCAACTACTATTGAAACGGATCAAAACTAACACCTTTAGATAAGTAATAGTCAATGGATCATAAACAATTATGACCTTACTAATCTTCAGGTGTTAATGAGTAATAGTCAATGGATCACTAATCTTAATCTTCCTTGATTACCTTTTTAATCATTTTGAATCACTCAAATCAGTTACACAAGACACACTAGAATCAATATCCAGAAACATCATCTTCTTCCTTTTTACAAGTGTTAATGAGTAACTACACACGTCAAGAAATAGTCAATGTATCCTCTATCAATCTGAAAAACCCATCAAGAAACATCAACTCCATCAAATATATCTCGGGGTTAACTGAAGAATTCCGAGGTGGCAATTTAGTCGCAGTTACTTGCAAATGGACTGATTTAGGTTACTTTTTAAAATAGTCATTTGAAAAATAAATAATAAAAATTATATAAAAGGGAAAATGTTTGAATCAGATGATCTGTTTCTAAGTTAGTAAATCATTATAATAAAGACCTTTGACTTTTTTTAATAAAAGTTAAATTATTTCAACAAAAGGCTTTCCGAGTCAACCAACCGTCTGTGTTCCAAGATAAAACAAAATGACTGTTGACAAGTTACCCAGACCACCCACCTCACCAATTTGCTACCTCTAGAATATATAGAAGCAACTTAAGTTCAAATATAATACATACCTCCATTCCTTCTTCAACATCAACAGTGGTCTCAAAAGAGGATAATGAAACGAAAGATAAGTTACCGTCTGGTCCAACCTTGTCGATAGCATCATCAATCATGGTTCCAATGATATCGTCATTTCCAGCAGAGATTGAAGTTTTGGCTTTAAAAAGAAATCAACAAGTCATTTAGAGGATTAGAAAATGTTAGCTAACGTAGAATAAAGGAATAATTTTACCTCAAATATCATCACGGCTTTTCAAGGGTGTAGCTCTCTTCTCTACATCCTCAATTAAACCCGATACCGTTTTATCGACACCTTTCTTTAATGACACGAGGCTAGCACCTAAGCGACACTCAAGAGACCAAGTTTGACGATTTCACGAGCAAGAACCGATGCCGTTATTGTACCATCACCAGCTGAGTCATTGGTTCTGCTAGCAACCCGTACATTTCAGTTCATCAGCATTTCCCACATTATAAAATAATAATTATTTAGTACTGTGAAAGCTGCAATTAGGATAAAATAACGTAAAAGACAGTCACAAACCTCTATTATAAGAGCATCACCAACATTTTCCATGGCATCAGGTAGTTCAATAGATCTGGCAATTGTAACTTCATCATTAACCACCTTGGCCCTGACTAATCAAAAAGCAAGAGCAAAACATAAAGAGTGTTTGGATGTGCGTTTTGCATCTGATCATTTGATAATTGAGTAATAACAATCAGATAACAAGTTGTGATAATACATGTTAGAGTTAATATATGTCCTGCCTATGCTACTGAAGTTGTATAATCAGATATTCATAGTCTTACATATTTCTGCATTGTGGAAATATTCGAGTATAAGATAATACAAATTAGTTATACCAGATATAAATAATTTGCTAAAATACTCTTTAACTTTCTTTCAGTCATGAATAAATATGATCTTTAGTAATTTTAAAAATATTATTTTAAAAATTGTTGGTAAAAGTTGAGTAATTTGTCATAATCAGAATTGTGTTAGCTGAGACCGAACTAATCAGTTTAAAAATACACATACAAATACCCCACAACAATGTTATCAAATCAAGAAAGATACTCACCTCAGCAGTATAATCAAGTGCCTGTTCGGCACCAGCTGCTAATAAAAGTTCTATACTTTCAGGCCAAAAGCACAACTGGTATGGTAAAATTTGCAAGCTTGAATTCGCCTTTTCAGGCCCGGTAAGCAATTTATAACTAACTATTTGTATCACATATATACAAATATACATTTTCTTAATGTCAAATATCAGAATAGGTACCACGTGTGATACTGTAGAAGGTTTTGGTGCAAGCTGATATTCTGCAAGAATAGCATAATCAGCAGAAGTACCTCTCACAGCCATTGGATGCAAAGCACCAAAAACCTCCTGCGTAACATTCAATGTCTGAACAGACGCTCCAACTGCTGCAATTTCACCACTAACATCACGACCCAAAACCAGTGGAAGAAGTGATTCAAAAAGGGAACGACCATAGCCTGCTCGCATCTGAAAAAAGAAATGTAACCTTTATAGCTTAGCAAATGCCGTCCTAGATGTCATACAAAATGGACCTAAGAGATGGAAAGTTACATTTTCCGAACTTTATAAATACACAAAATGCAACTGATAGGTAGGATAAAAGTCAGGCTTTTCTCGATACAGTAAGATGATAGATAAGCTGCTGTTTTCATGCCTTTTCAGGAAACGCAAAGAAATACAATTCATATGGTAATTAAACTATCTATATATCAGAAGCAAATAAAATTAGAAGAAAGAGCAAAGCAACAAAGCAGATATAAATTATAAAGGCTGAGACTGAACCGCACGTGATGTTACCTTGATTGTTTATCTTCAAGGAGCCTATCTTCTTCATTCCGATTTTAGGGCAACAATTTATATTTCTATGCGTCCTTGATTAACTGCTACAAAATTTACGGCAAACATCAGAAACTAACAAAAGTATATACATAATTGTTATATATTACTTCTTCTAGCGTTTCCCGCCAAAATGAAAACATTTATCACAAAGAGTCTCTACTAAATGTTCATATTTTTATCTCATCTATAATGTTCGTGAACAAAGTTTTTTCAAAAAATGAAAAAAAAAAAAGTTTTTGCTTCCCCCCGCTTCACCCCGAATGGTTACTTCCCTCTTGATCCTACCACTATATATATATATATATATATATATATATATATATATATATATATATATATATATATATATATATATATATATATATATATATATATATATATATATATATATGGTAATTGCTTATGTGTAATTTTTTAATTAAATTGAGTTAATTAATCATTATAATTTATTATATACATATAGATATAAATTTACATATATATGTATAAATTATAATAGTTAATATATAAAATAAATATTATCCATAAATACCCTAATTTCTTATTTCATATTCAGTCGTCGAAATAATTCACAAGTAATACTATGCAAAAGGAAACTATGTAAACTGAAAGAATGCTAACTTAAAAAGAATTACATTATCTTTTTTATACGTGGATCTTTTTTTATACATTATCTGTTTTTTTATTACATTATCTTCTTTTATTCTATTATTATTTAATATTTAATGATTATTAATTCATATATAAATATTATTTAGACTTACTAACGTGTTTTTATGTGACACGTTCTGTGACAAATTATTAATTGACTCATATTTTCTCTAAATATTACTCCCTACGTAATATATAATTTATATATAATTAGAAAGATATTGATGGTGAGAAAAAAAAATTGTAAACGTTAAGTTATTAACACCACGTAAAACCACTTTTAGAATTTGTCAACACGACGGACTCTTAAACTTAAAAGAATTTTTAAAATTTGTCAACACCACGGGCTCTTAAACTCAAAAAAATAATTGTTTTGAAAATATCAATTAATTTTGCATGATTATTTTACTCACCCGTATAACGCACTGACTATAACGTTTTATTTACTTTCGCTATTTACATATTTAAATGATATAATTTGTTACGGTTTTTGCACGACTTTTTAGACACACGTATAATGCACGGGCTCTAAAACCTAGTATATATATACACACATGCGTATATCTTAAGTAATAAAATTTTCTTACATTCCAATTTATTAGCCAATCATCTTACAAATCCTAGTAGACCTCACAAAGCTACTTTAATAGCCACATAAGGGATTCAGCTATCGCCGCACAAGAGATGACAATCAACAAAAGTGCCATTTGGCGTGCCATTTGGCGTGCCATGTGAAATAAAAGGGCCATTCAGCTATTGCCACATAAGGGATTCACAACAAAATTGTAACGGACAGAAATTTGGACCAGATGTAAGATGATTTTTTTGCCCTTAAGTTTATATGTGTAATATGCTTTTATTTTAGTTATATGCTTAGTGATATTTAATTATTTGGGTAAGACCAGTTTGTGATAAGGGTCACAGAAGAGGTTTGTTTTTTTATTTGAACTCCGCCTAACGAAGTACGAAAGATATCAGATAACTGTTAAATATCCGTCTGTTATGGGATATAGGTTTTAACCCCAAATAAATGATAATATCTGCCTCATATGTATCATTTTCTAGATTTATCTTCACCTCTCTCCACACCTAACTCGTTCTTCCAATCTCAAACCCTAAATCACAAATTCTTGTTCTTGGATTTGTTGGGATAGTACAATAGTTTTCTTGTAATTTCAGTGTCTTAAACAAGGTAATTTACAGTCAAAAGTCGTAGCTTAAATATGTGATTTTAAAGGGTTTTTGTGAAGTTTTGCATAAAAGTGATTTTGGGTCAAATTGTGCAAATTAAGTGTTGTTTTGAGGAAAATCTTGTGGGTTTATGTCTCAAAACATTTTGTGTGCAAGATGTAGTTGGTTTTGAGGTATAAAACATGTTAAAAATCGAGATTTGGTGGATTTGGGGTGGAAGCCCGTAGGTTTGCTGCTGCTGCAGCAGATGAATGCAGCCTACCGACTGACGTCGACAGTCGACCGTCGTCGACAGACTATCGTCTGTCAGTGACCAATCGACCTGACTGTGTGAGATTATCGATCGATGGTGTATGTGTTTTATCAGTTGATTATTTGCCAAGACTGTAGACCGTTTGTCTTTACAGTCGACCGATAGAGTGTGACAGTCGATCGACTGCGTATGATAGTGTTAGTCGACCGTTTGTGAAGAGACAGTCGACCGATTGTGTATAGTTGTCGACCAACAATGTGGTGTTGATGAAATTTTGTAACAACCTCGAATCGGACCTATCGGTAAATGACCTTTTTACCCTTAGTTAATATTAGTTTATTAATATTAGAGATTTTAATAAGTATGTGTGACGACCCGACTTTTTCGACTTGCTTTTGTGCTTTGTGCTTTCACGAAACTGCGTTTTTGTGCGTATTGTGCCATATTATACTCTGGGATCTTACTACATGTGGATTACTTTCGTTTATATGTGAAAACGTGCCTTTAAGTACGTATGTTACTTAACTTGATCCCCGAAAGTCTTTATGACCGTTAGTGTCACTTGACGTTTAGAACAAACTGCGTACTGTGTACACGTTTAACTTTTGTATTAATTGGAATATTATGACTACGAAATACTAATTGTTATTTTATAATAACAATTACTTGGATTATTGGATGCTTAATTACGCTTAGTAATTTACTAGAGCACACTAGTTAGTCTTGTTGGACTTTCTACCTTGTTGGACTTTAGCCCACCCTACACTAGCTAGTGGACTATTTAATTAGCCCAATTCTTATTAGTTAGTGACCCATATTAATGAAAGACAAATGCCCATTTATTAGAGGGAACATACTAGCATTTCTGTTAATAATTATCCTTAATGTTGCATGGGATCCTAACATAAGCACCAACTTTAGACAACCATTAACCAAAAAGAAAAAAGGTGTCCCCCTTGTCCCCCCTACCAAACCCACGGCCTCCCCACCTCACCACCACCTCACCTCCTATAAATACCAAACTTATCCCATTCATTTCACACTTGATTTCATTTACAATTTACACACACTTACTCTCTAATTCTCTCTCTAGTCTTTCTCACTCTAAAAAGTGTAAGTTTTAAACTTTCTTTTTCTTCTTCTTCCCTTCTCATTCACGACATCATCATCATCATCATCATTGGATCTAGCTCTTTAGCTTTTAGATCTTGTTATATCTTGTAGATTCAAACATGGATTTGAATCCTTCAAGAACATGGAAGATTCAAGTTTTCTAGCTTTGAATCTTCACCTATTTTGTAGATCTAAATTTTGTAGCTTTTAATCTCTTTATTTTGTTGTAAAGATTCAAACTTGTGTTTGTAATCTTCATGTAACTTGAAGATCTAGCTTCATGCTTCAAGAATCTTCAAGAACAACCAAGATTCAAGCTTTCTAGCTTTGAATCTTCATTTCTTTTGTTGGATCTAGGTTTTTAAACTTATGATCTCATTATTTTGTTATAAAGATCAAAACTTGTGTTTATGATCTTCATATAACTTGAAGATCCAAGCTTTATGCTTCAAGATCTTCAAGAACACCAAAGATTTAAACTTTCTAGCTTTATAATCTCATAACTTGTGTAAAAAGGATCCAAGCTCTCTAGCTTAGGGTTCCATTACTTTATTTGATCAAGTTTGTGTTCATACTTGTTTGATTGAAGGAAAGTTTGTAGCTTTAGTTGTAAATAGAACTTGTATTTGTGTTAAGACTAAGAATATGATGTAACCTTGGTTCATCATCCTTCTAAAACTCTTAAGTGAGTTGTATTCTTACTTGGTCTTAATATATTGTGTGTTGATGGTTGAATCTTGGTCAAAGTGATGCTAACGCATCAATGAGTTGTACACTTGAAGCTTACACGCATCAAGGATGAGAACCGTGATGAGCATCAAGCACCAAGAAATCCACTGGAGCACTTGTTTGCAGTTTTTCGGGGTCTGATCAGACTCCTGGACTTCTGGAAAATTGATTTTCATATAGTTCGATTCGAGTAGATGACTTTTCGTTTAGGCCTCGACTTAATCCGATATACGGTTTAGGATTTATAGCCTTCTGAAAGTCACTATGCCTTTGAAACGTTGTGCTGAAATTTCTGACCTACTCGCACTTAAACCGTCGCCACGGTCAAACGAAGACGAGTTAGGTTCTGAAAATTGGTCAGCGGTTAGAGGACTCACATTATGGCCACTGACTACGCGTCTTTGTGATTTGTATAGAGGTTGTAACAGCTGTCCGAAGTCAGCCTTTTGTTTCGATCTCTATTCTTGTTAAACTTACCTTAGTTTTGATGAATGATGATGATAATGATGATGTTGATGATGACACTTAAACTTAATTCATGCATTTAAACTTATGGGGACAACATACTGACCTAGTGACCTTTGACTTAGGTTGACGACCTTTCGGACCGACTTACTACCTGCATACGTTTCATATCGACTTTTACTGCTTATTCACTGTGAGTTATAGCATCCCTTTACCATTTTTACTATTTTTGAACTGAGAATACATGCGCTTTTAACTTTTTACATACTAGACACGAGTACTTAAACTTTATATATGTGTGGGTTACAAAACGGCACAAAGATTCCCCTTAGCTCGGTAACGTTTAATCATTAGTTTCCTAACCGTGAACGCGAATCTTAGATATGGATCCAATGGGTTTGACAACCCCACTCGGGCTAGTTGTGCTAGCAGACAACGGGTGTTTAATACTTCGAGGACAAACGCACTCGCCAAGTGCACTTTTAGGGGGTGATATACATACGTTAAGTCTAGTTACCGGGTGCCCACGGTTAAGCATATACTTTTCATACTGATTTAAACTGCTGATTGAAGCACTGAAATCTAGTGGTCTACATTACTTTACTGATTATAAACTATAGCTCACCAACATTCGTGTTGACTTTTAAGCGTGTATTTCTCAGGTGCTTAGACGATGTTGCTTCCGCTGTTAGAATTGCTGTCTTGGTGTTATAGACTTGCTGTTATGGACCTGCTGTGTTAGATTTCTGCTATATTACTTAGAGATGTCTCAATTATGGAACTTTTCTTTTGCATTCGTAACTTATGTTATTTTCAAACAATGACTTGTAATAACTTTTGTGTCACGTTATCTTTTGCAAAACGCTATCTTTTTATGAATGCAAAACTGGTTTCCAAACAGCATATAGTGTTTGACCTTGTAATGATCCTGTTGTTGATGAACCGTACACTATGGTTTTGTACGGGGCGTCACATTTGGTATCAGAGCATTGTTTGTAGGGAATTAGGTTACATTAGTGAGTCTAGACCAGACCGAGTAGGATTCACTAATAGGACTAATCTACAACTTGCTCGTTTACTTGTTACTGCTTACTGCCGTATGATCTTGCTGCATGCTACTGCTTACCCTTACTGCTATGTGAACTTGCTGTATGCTATTTCTTATCCTCGTTACTGCATGCTAATGTCTGCTTTCGATTGCATGTTATTTTGTTTAGTACTATTGTTATTGCCATGCTATGTACTGCGGTAGACGATCTAGGTTGCTGTAGTGCCTGATTACGTGCTTGCTATATGTCTTACTGACATGGAAAAAGTTATTTTTCCTTGTTCAGATGTCAGACAAGCTGCCCATGACCTTTGACTTCGAGAGTGACTATTGTTGCTGACTCACCGCTACCCTTCGACGACTCTGGCGATTCGCCTACTGGAGATAGTGGACTCGTGCTTGACCTGATGGACATCATTTACCCACCCTCGTCCTAGGACTGTTGTATTAGATTTCCTTATGTATTCCGTTTGTAGTTTCCTGTTTTTCATTAATGTAATGTACGAACCTCATGCCATTGTACGTAACTTTCTTATTATGAATGGAATTACTTTTGCTTAATTGTTGTACGGCGTTTACTTTAAGTTATCACATGTTGGCTTTTGTGCTATCTGTTGCTGTTTGCCATGCTTAGTTATCGTGTATTGTGTTGTTTCCGTATTGTTTACCTTATGCTATGACGTTACTGATTATTGGATTTTTACTTAAGTCGAAATTTTTGTTTAGAAGATCAATGGCAAACGGAAGAGGTCCGAGAGAAATCCCCACCGCAGCTCAAATTGAGGAAATGATAGCTACTCGAGTAGCCGCGGCTATGGCAGATGCCAACCCTGCACCAGCACCAATGGCGAACCAGAATGCTCAAAATGGGTGCAATTACAAGGAGTTCCAGAGCTGCAAGCCCCACAATTTCAGTGGAACAGAAGAGCCAATTGGCTTAACGAGATGGTTTGAAAAGTTGGAATCTGTGTTCCGTGTGAGTAACTGCTCGGAAGCAAACAGGACTAAGTTCGCATCCTGCACACTGTCGGATGGCGCTTTGACTTGGTGGAATACGTTCGCCCAGGCTCGGGGAATTGACGAAGCTTATGCTACACCATGGGAAGAGTTTAAGAGGGCTATGATCGAGGAGTACTGCCCCAGAACAGAAATTCAAAAGATGGAAGCTGAGTTTTGGGAACTGAAAGTTGTAGGAACTGACCTTGATGGCTATAACCGAAGGTACTTGGAGTTAGCCCTGATGTGCCCCATAATGGTTACTCCGGAGTACAAGCGGATGGAGAGGTATCTGTGGGGACTCCCCAAGGACATTCAAGGAAATGTCACTTCATCGAAACCAGCGAATGTCCCGGAAGCTATGCGCATGGCGCACACCCTGATGAATTAAATTACCCGCCAAGAGCCAGAGAAGGCGAAATCAGAATCGGGAGTTAGTAATGGGAAACGTAAGTGGGACGGAAACAAGGGAAAAGGTTTTGACCAGAACCCAGCTAAGAGGTATGAGAATTTCAAAGGGAACAACGACTGGAGGAACTCGAACCCGAATCCTAGCTCAAACCCTAACTACAAAGGTACCCTTCCTCAGTTGAAGAGATGCTACAAGCATTATACCGGACAATGCAACGTAGTGTGTGAGAAGTGCAAAAGGATTGGACACATCAACAAAGATTGTAAGAGCACCGCCCCAGCTATGAGGACAAACCTAAATGGACCAAGGAAGTGCTATGAGTGCGGACAATAGGGCCACTTCAGGAATGAATGTCCCAACAAGAAGAGGGATGGTGGGCCAGCACGTGGAAGAGCCTTCAACATGAACGCAAGAGATGCCCGCGAGAATCCTGACTTGGTTACAGGTACATTCACAATCAATAACATATTAGCTTCTGTTCTGTTTGATACTGGTGCCGATAGGAGTTATGTATGTAGACACTTTTGCTCTAAGATAGATTGGTCATTAGTACCTTTGGAGGAGAGTATGTTTGTTGAGGTAGCCAATAAAAAATATGAGAAAGTTGAACAAATTAGCCGAGGAGGTATTATCAACCTAGCTGTAGTGGATTTTGAGATTGATCTAATACCCATCAAGTTGAGAAGTTTTGATGTGATTATCAGTATGGACTGGTTGTCCAAGGTAAGAGCCGAAGTTATCAGTGGTGAGAAGATTCTTCGTATACCTCGTGAAGATGGTGAGCCATTGATTGTTTAAGGAGATAGATGTAGCCCGAAGCTGAACCATATTAGTTGCTTGAAGGCACAAAAGGTTATGAAGAAGGGGCGCTTTGCTATTCTGGCACATGTGAAGAAGCTAGAAGTTGAAGAGAAGAGCGTGGATGATGTGCGAATTGTGAACGAATTTCTCGACGTCTTTCAAGAGGAGTTATCTGGATTACTGATAATGCTAAAAACGAACACATATTTCATAGAATTATCCTTCAAGAAAGACAAGCTTTTAGTTGAAATTGTTCTATTTACAAGTGATATTCGATTAAATAATAAAAGGTGAAGACAAAAGATAGATTCGACGATTTGAAGACGCAAATGACCAAAAAGCTCAAATGTACAAGATACAATCCTAGTGGTTCAAATTATTGATGAGAAACGTCTAAAAATTACAAGAGTATAAGCCGCAGAACGCAAAGTACAAAATATCTAAGCGTACGAAAGGACGTTCGAAAATCCGGAACCGAGACGAGCATCAACGAGCAAGTCAACGGAGCTAAAATTACAAGTCTACTATGCACAATAATATAATATAATATATATATAATTATATAAAATTATATATATTATATATATATTTAAATAAAGTGTCGGCAAGCTAGAAAAAAAGTTGATGGCTGCTGATCCAGCTGGCCATGCGATCGCATGGCTCGGAGGAGTTAATCCCATGCGATCGCATGGGAAGAAAAGAGTGGCCAGGTCCTATAAATTGCAATGTTTGGTCGACGAATTTTACACACCTTCATCATATATCTCTCACTAACTCATAATATATTTATATTTATATTTTAATTTTAATTTTAATTTAAGTTAATAATAATAAGGTTATAGTAGAGAATGTTTTAAGTTTGTAAGTCGAAATTCTGTCAGTGTAACACTACGCGATTAATACTCATTGTAAGTTATGTTCAACATTTTTAAATTAATGTCTCGTAGCTAAGTTATTATTATGCTTATTTAAGCCAAAGTAATCGTGATGTTGGACTAAATATTAAAGATGGGGTTATTGGGCTTTGGACCATAATTGGGGTTTGGACAAAAGACCGACACTTGTGGAAATTGGACTATGGGCTATTAATGAGCTTTATATTAATTAAATGATATCTCGTTGATTTAATATAGAGATTTACAATTTGATGTATCTATAAATAACCACATACACTCGATCGGATACGATGGACGGGATATTTATAAATACTAATAATCATTCATTTGACTGGACACGGGAATGGATTAATAGTCAATGGACTCATTAAAACAGGGGTGGATTACATACAAGGAAAATTAGTGTAATTGTTAACAACGTATTAAAACCTTGGGTTACACGCAGTCGATAACCTGGTGTAATTATTAACAAAGTATTAAGAACTTGTTACAGTTAAAATCCCCAATTAGTTGGAATATTTGACTTAGGGTATAAGGGTAATTTGACGAGGACACTCGGACTTTATATTTATGACCGATGGACTGTTATGGACAAAAACCAGATGGACGTATCAAATAAATCAGGATAAAGGAAAATTAACCCTTGGTAATAAATTAAAATCAACATGTCCAACATCATGATTACGAAAGTTTAAATAAGCATAATTCTTCTATTTTATATCTCATCGCACTTTTATTTATCGTCATTTTATTTATCGTACTTTAAATTATCGTAATTTTATTTTATCGTATTTTTATTTATCGTCATTTACTTTACGCTTTAAATTAAGTGATATAAATCTTTAATATTTTGCATTAGGTTTTAACTGTGATATAAGACTTAAAATCGACAAACCGGTCATTATACGGTAAAACCCCCTTTTATAATAATAATACTACTTATATATATATATATATATATATATATATATATATATATATATATATATATATATATATATATATATATATATATACAAATATGGTTTAAAATAAATATAGCGTTAAACTCAGCTGTATCCCTGTAGAACGAACCAGACTTACTAAAAACTACACTACTCTACGATTAGGTACACTGCTTATAAGTGTTGTAGCAAGGTTTATGTATATCAATTCAATAAATAAATAACTTGTGCAAATTGTATCATATTTAATAGTATTTCATAGTAAAATATAATCTATTTTGTAATACCCCTCGCACACATCAAGTATTTTTGGCGCCGCTGCCGGGGAAGAAAAGCGAAATGCTATAAAAAAAATTTTAAGGTATTTTTGTAAAAATATAATTTTATATAAGTTTTAAAATTCAAAAATATAAAAACATAAAAAAAATATTTTTCTATATTTTAAAGTGTTTAAGTAAAAAGAAAATATATTTTATAATTTATATAAAGGTATAAAAGTATTATTTTTAGTTCTTAAAAATATAAATTTATTTATAATAAATATTACATATATTTTATTTTTAAAAATTAAATTCAGAAAAAAATTTAATTAAAAGTATTCGGGCCGAAACTGTAGCAGCCCAAACAATCTGGCCTGGTATCCGAAGCCATGCGATCGCATGGCCCAGACACGTAAACCTCATGCGATCGCATGAGGCTGTCTGACAGCTGAAACCCTAGCATTTATTACGGAATTAGGTTAATTATTATTATAATTTAAATCATTTAGGGTTAGATTTAATTATTATTATTATTATTAATTAGTTTTAATTAGTTTGTTTAATTAAATTTGTATTTTAAGTTTTAATTAGTTTTATTAATATATAAATTAATCCTTTAATAAAATAATAATATAAAAAATAATATTTTTATAAAAATAAGTAATTTTATCATTTTTTTTTTCTTTTTATAAATTGTATATTTTTATCGTTTAATTTGTAATTTGTATTTTTATCGTTCGTAACTAGTTTTAAACTTAGTTTTTGCCGTAGTTATTTTATATTTCTAGATTTTTAGGCTTTGTCGTAAAATCCCTTAAGTGCTTTTTCTTTAGATTAAGATTTAGACGCTTTAGAATTTTACGACGTCGCTTATCGCTTTAGTTTTAAATAAGTTTTAGAGCCTTTTTAAGTTATTGCCGTTTTGGATATAGAATTCCTTTTAAGATATAATACTTTTAGACGCAAGCTTTAATTTGTAGTTTTTAGACTTTTAAGTTTCGACGCTTTACGTTCTTATTATTATTTTTGCGACTTTTTGTTTTTCGACTTCTTGTTTTTCGACGCGCTCTTTCTTTCTCATTTCTATGCTCTAGTTTTTAGGACATAGATTTTTATCTTCTTTAAATTTCGACGAAAATTTATTATAAGCGGTTAAATGATAGACATCCAAAATTTTCTGATTCGTAGTAATAGTTGGATTTTTTAGTGGCGAGTTGTGGGCTTCCGATTTAAAGGGTCCTGGCTACCTGCCGCATCTATTGGCTATTCGAAACGTGGAAAAATCAGAAAAGTCTATTAATTTGATAACTTATATAATTTTTATCTATATAACTAATAGGATATTCTGTGAATGCACCGAGCAAAACGTTCACCACCTTTCATATGTTCACCACCTGTAACTCGATCAAGACATCTAGCCAATATCGTCGCCGTTGATTTTTCTTTAGAATCATCATTAAGTCAACCAAGTACTCCAATTCAAATATTCGATAATTCATTTTTTGAACCCAACTTCATAATTGAGAACCCGGAGGATATTCAAGGACAATTCAGAGATCCTGAACCACTAATCATTCCTCCTGAACCACAAATCATACAACCAGAGATTGTCGAGGAAGAAACCATTAAATCGGAATCCTCTAGTGATTCAGATTCAACAAATTCAATCATGGAAAATCAGGAACCTCTAAGTATGGAAGATCGAATGAGAGCTACACGCACGGGCCAAGGTCATGCCATTACTCAACCAGACATTAATGCGCCAGATTATGAAATCAAAGGACAACCAGCAATCAACAAGTGTCTAATAATACTTACAACCAGCAAAGACCTATTTTACCAAATAAACCACCACAAACCGATGATAAAAAGCTAAATTTAGAAGATATGATGTCGAAGCTAGTTGAATCTCAAACGTGTTTTTAACATCTCAGAAACAAACTAATGAACAAAATGCTCAAGCATTTAGAAATCAACAAGCTTCAATCCAAAATCTGGAATAAGAAGTGAGCAACCTAGCATGGTTGATAGGTGAAAGAAAACCAAGGAGTCTACCTAGCAATACAAATGCTAACCCCCCGAAATGAAACAGCTAAAGCCATTACCACAAGAAGTGGTATTACACTCAAACCACCTGAAATACCTGTAATTTCTGATGACGCTATTCCTACTACACAAGCACCACAGCCTGAGCAAGAGAAGGAATCAGAACCGTTAGTTGAAAAGGTTAATGAAGATAACACAGTTAAGGCAAAGCCTTATGTTAAACCATACCAACCACCACTTCCATACCCGAGTAAAATGAGAAAAGAAAGACTTGAAGCCGAACAATCCAAATTCTTAGATATGTTTAAACAAATTAATGTCAATCTTCTTTTCATTGATGTGATTTCAGGAATGCCAAGATATGCTAAATTCTTGAAAGATCTAATCACAAATAGGAAGAAAATGGAAGAACTCTCGACTGTTACTATGAATTCTAATTGTTATGCAGTGATGTTGAATAAGATACTAGAAAAATTATCAGATCCAGGAAGTTTCACAATTCCATGTTTTTCGGGTAGTCTTAATTCAATAGAATCATTGGCAGATTTAGGTGCTAGTATAAATTTAATGCCATATTCAATATACACTAAACTAGACCTTGGAGAATTGAAACCAACACGAATAAGCATACAACTAGCAGACCGATCAGTAAAATATCCTAGATGGATAATGGAGAACATGCTAGGTAAAGTTGGTACTTTAGTATTTCCAGTAAACTTTGTTATTCTGGACATGGAAGAAGATTCTCGAGTTCCTCTTATATTAGGAAGACCATTCTTAAACACGGCTAAAGCAGTTATAGATGTGTTTGGTAAGAAACTGACCCTAAGTATAGAGGACGAGAGTGTTACCTTTTCTGTTGATAGAGCCATGCAACAACCGCAATCTACAGATGATACATGTTATTATATTCAAACTATAGATTCACATGCAGAATTGTTACAAGAATTTCCAGAATTACAAGGAACAGGAGAATGTTCTTGAGGAGAACGAACTGAACCAATTGATGAAGCTGAAATGTTAGCTACACTTATGGCTAATGAATATGAACCAACAACAGAAAAACTTCAAATGCTGAAAGAGGAAGACAGATATCGATATAAATCATCGATAGAAGAACCACCGATATTAGAGTTAAAGCCACTTCCAACCCATTTGGAATACGCTTATTTACATGGTGAATCTGAATTACCTGTAATAATATCGTCTTCTCTTACGGAAAATGAAAAATCTCAACTCATTTCTGTGCTAAAAGCTCATAAACCAGCTATTGCATGGAAGATTCATGACATTAAAGGTATAAGTCCTTCGTATTGCACACATAAAATCCTTATGGAAGAAGGTCATAAAACATATGTGTAACGCCAACGAAGACTAAATCCTAATATGCAAGATATTGTTAAGAAAGAAATAATTAAACTGCTAGATGCAGGTTTAATTTATCCAATCTTTGATAGTCCATGGGTAAGCCCAGTTCAATGTGTATCTAAGAAGGGTGGCATGACTGTCATCACAAATGAAAAAGATGAGCTTATTCCCACCAGGACTGTAACAGGATGGCGTGTTTGTATTGATTATAGAAAACTAAATGACGCCACCAAAAAAGATCACTTTTCCTTACCTTTTATTGATCAAATGTTAGAAAGGTTAGCTGGGAACAGTTACTTTTGTTTTCTTGACGGTTTCTCTGGATACTTTCAAATTCCAATTGCACCAGAGGACCAAGAGAAAACCACATTCACGTGCCTTTATGGTACTTTTGCTTACAAACGCATGCCATTTGGACTTTGCAACGCCCCTGCAACCTTTCGAAGGTGCATGATGGCGATTTTTCACAACATGATAGAAGAATGCATGGAAGTTTTCATGGATGACTATTCAGTCTTCGGTGATACTTTTGAATCATGTCTAGTTAATCTTGAACGAATGCTTATTAGATGCAAGCAATCAAATCTAGTACTTAATTAGGAGAAATGCCATTTCATGGTTAAAGAAGGCATCGTTCTTGGTCATAAAATTTTAAAGGAAAGAATTGAAGTGGATAGAGATAAAGTAGATGTAATTGCTAAACTTCCACATCTCACCAATGTTAGAGGAGTTAGGAGTTTTCTAGGGCATGCCGGTTTTTACCGACATTTCATAAAAGACTTTTCTAAAATTTCCACTCCTATGAATAAACTCCTAGAAAAAGATGCTCCATTCATCTTTTCAGATGAATGCATCAAATCTTTTAATATTCTTAAAGAGAAACTCACTAATGCACCGATCATGATAACACCAAATTGGAATCTACCATTTGAACTCATGTGCGATGCAAGTGATTTTGCAATGGGAGCCGTTTTAGGACAAAGGATTGAAAAACAATTTCAACCTATATATTATGCTAGTAAGACATTACAAGGAGCACAAACGAACTATACAACTACTGAAAAAGAACTCCTTGCTATTGTCTTTGCTTTTGACAAATTTCGTTCATATCTCGTTCTAGCTAAAACGGTGGTCTATACTGATCATTCTGCTCTTAGATACCTATTTTCAAAACAAGATGCCAAACCACGATTAATCAGTTGGATCTTATTCTTACAAGAATTCGATATTGAAATCCGAGACAAAAAATAGAGCAGAAAATCTCACAGCTGATCATCTTTCTCGCCTTGAAAACCCTGAATTAGAAGTTCTAAATCGCTCATACAAGATAACTTTCCTGATGAATATCTATTGAAGATCAATTATAATGAAATTCCATGTTTTGCAGACTATGCAAACTACTTAGTATTTGGATTCCTTGAAAAAGGGTTGTCGTACCAAAAACGAAAGAAATTATTTAGTGATATAAAACACTATTTTTGAGAGGATCCACATTTGTTTAAGAGATGTCTCGATGGAATAATACGCCGATGCGTATTCAGGGATGAAGCTAGTCAAATATTAAGCCATTGTCACACAGGACCAACAGGAGGGCATTATGGGCCTCAAATCACAGCAAAGAAAGTCTACGACGCTGGATTCTATTGGTCGTCAATTTTCAAAGACGCACACCTTCTTTGTAAATCCTGTGATGCATGTCAAAGGGCCGAAAAAATAAGTTAACGTGATGAAATGCCACAAAACGTCATTTAAGTATGTGAAGTATTCGACGTTTGGGGTATTGACTTTATGGGTCCATTTCCAAAATCTCATAATAATCTCTACATTCTCGTTGCAATTGATTATGTATCTAAATGGGCGGAAGCACAAGCTCTCCCAACTAACGATGCACGAGTTGTAGACAACTTCTTAAAACGTCTTTTTGCAAGGTTCGGAACACCGAAAGCTTTAATAAGCGATCGGGGTACTCATTTTTGTAATAATCAACTTGAGAAAGTTCTCAAAAGATATGGAGTAACTCATAAAATCTCAACCGCTTATCATCCACAAACAAGTGGACAAGTTGAAAATACCAACCGAGCTTTAAAAGGTATTCTATAGAAAACCGTAGGATCAAATCCGAAGGAATGGTCCATAAAATTGGAGGATGCACTCTGGGCTTTTAGAACAGCCTACAAAACTCCAATTGGCACCACACCTTTTAAACTCGTTTACGAAAAAGCATGTCACCTTCCAGTAGAAATTGAGCACAAAGCATTTTGGGCTTTGAAGATGTGTAATCTTGATTTACATGAAGCCAGTCGTCTACAGTTAAGTCAACTAAACGAATTAGAAGAATTAAGACATGATGCATATGAAAATTAGTTAATCTATAAGGAAAGAACGAAGAAATGGCATGATAAAAGAATCAGAAGTTCAAAAGAATTGAAGGAAGGATACAGAGTCCTTCTTTTCAATTCAAGATTTAAGCTATTTCCTGGAAAGCTGAAATCAAGATGGTCTGGACCATTCATAGTCAAAAGAGTTTTCCCATACGGAACAATAGAGTTAATAAATTCAAACGGGATTGAATTTAAAGTTAATGGTCACCGAGTTAAACACTATATTCATGGTCCGATGGAAGTCGACAATGAAGTTAATCACAATTTCGATACCACAGCTAACTAAGTGTGGGGAGATTCAAATGTTTTAAAGGATAATATAATGCTGTCTAGAGTTAGATTTTCTGTTTTCGTGTAGTTCTCGAAAATGGAATCCGAATGGTCTTTCCCTAGTAGACCCTAAAGAACTAGTCTTCAACCTCCATTCTGAATTTTTGTGTTTTTAGGTTTTACGAGATGAAGAATTTCTTTGATTTGAACCACGGTCTACTACTACACGCTATGATTACTAAACATAATAATAACACCTTCCCGAGTGAACTGGTATCATTCTTAAGAGGCAAAATGGACGAAGTGAGGAAAGAACTCAGGAAGAATCATAATAAGATACATTTTGGTAAAGGAAAATCAAAATCCGCAGTAAAAAGAAGAGCACGACACCTTGAAAGATGTCATAAATGCGGAAAATGGTCACACGAAGAGAAATGTTCGAACAATCAAACACATTCCAATTCTGAATTCGTTACTCTATGCAGAGTAGGACCATTCATATGTTTAGAAGACAATTTATTGAAAATTCGAGGTTACGCTTACGTAGCTATGGAAAACTAAATCGAACATCTCTCCTATGAGTCGACTAAAGCAGGTCTCTGAGAATTCTATCTCATAGGTAAGTATGTACAGTTTTTATTTTATTTATATTTATTGCTTTTAACCTTCTGATAATAAACGCTGAATCGTTAGCTATAAAGTATTAAATTGATATTCAATAAAATTAGATATAATAAACCGAAATTATTGATATCATACAAAAATTTAATTCATCACTGCGAAATTTACCATTTATTCATAAGGTATAAATATCTTTAATCAATCAATACAAAATATTTCAGAAATTCGTCAAGAGTAAAACTAGGTAATTTAGCCAAATTTACTTTACCCAAAAGAGGGACGTATATTTTTGATAATATTTGATTGATTAAAGTGCGATAAAAGACCAAAAAGATTTTAATTTTTTTTTACCTTGTTTATAAATTAATATATTAATAATATTTAAATTAATATATAAATATTAAATATTATTGTAAATATTAATAAATATTAAATTAATATGTAATTATAATATTAAATTAATATATAATTAATATATAATTATAATTATAATAAATATTAATATATAATTATAATATTAAATATTAATTATTAATTATTGTTTATAAATTAATATATAAATATTAAATTATTATTGTAAATTTTTAAAACCAATATATAATTATAATATTTTAATTGAAAGTTTCTAAAATTACTGTATATAAATATTAATAATATTTATATGAAATTTTATGCATTTTAAATTTAAGTTTGGTGTGAATTTAAAGACAAAATTTACTTTATTTCATTAAGTTAAAAATATGATTTCTAAAATTCATCGTGAGTTGAAGACTAGGTCGTTGGACCGAAATTGCTTTACCCGAGGGCGGGACGAGAAATTTTATTATCATTATTTTTAATCTTATTGATTTAAAGTATGCCAAAAACATTAAAAAAACTCAAAAATCTTTTCTTTTAAAACAGACACTTTTAAATGACAAATTTTAAAATTTTGTCGAGAGACGAACTAGGTAAACATACCGAAACGACCTCAATCTAAAAAGAAACAAAATTTTAAATTTATTCAATTTTTGTTTTTATAAGTAAAAGGTTTTATATATAAAAATAAAAAATAAAAATAAAAAGATCAGACCCCATGCGATCGCATGGGGTTTACACAGCCAACCCATGCGATCGCATGGGCTGGGAAAACTGGTCAGGTATTAAAAGCAGCACGAGCTGTGTTCTGTCTCCATAATAACACACACATATCCACGAACACATACACACAAACACCCCTATAATCTTCATTTTTCAACCAAAATTCACTAAATTTGTCACTACAATCCGCTATAATTGTAGTGACCCGAACTTTTCTATGTTTATATATATTAATTGAGATTGATATTTACATGATTAAATGTTTCCAACATGTTAAGCATCAAACTTGTTAAGACTTGATTAATTGAAATATGTTTCATATAGACAATTGATCACCCAAGTTGACCGGTGATTCACGAACGTTAAAACTTGTAAAAACTATATGATGACATATATATGGATATATATATAGTTAACATGATACTATGATAAGTAAACATATCATTAAGTATATTAACAATGAACTACATATGTAAAAACTAGACTACTAACTTAATGATTTTTAAACGAGACATATATGTAACGATTATCGTTGTAAAGACATTTAATGTATATATATCATATTAAGAGATATTCATACATGATAATATCATGATAATATAATAATTTAAAATCTCATTTGATATTGTAAACATTGGGTTAACAACATTTAACAAGATCGTTAACCTAAAGGTTTCAAAACAACACTTACATGTAACGACTAATGATGACTTAACGACTCAGTTAAAATGTATATACATGTAGTGTTTTAATATGTATTTATACACTTTTGAAAGACTTCAATACACTTATCAAAATACTTCTACTTAACAAAAATGCTTACAATTACATCCTCGTTCAGTTTCATCAACAATTCTACTCGTATGCACCCGTATTCGTACTCGTACAATACACAGCTTTTAGATGTATGTACTATTGGTATATACACTCCAATGATCAGCTCTTAGCAGCCCATGTGAGTCACCTAACACATGTGGGAACCATCATTTGGCAACTAGCATGAAATATCTCATAAAATTACAAAAATATGAGTAATCATTCATGACTTATTTACATGAAAACAAAATTACATATCCTTTATATCTAATCCATACACCAACGACCAAAAACACCTACAAACACTTTCATTCTTCAATTTTCTTCATCTAATTGATCTCTCTCAAGTTCTATCTTCAAGTTCTAAGTGTTCTTCATATATTCTACAAGTTCTAGTTACATAAAATCAAGAATACTTTCAAGTTTGCTAGCTCACTTCCAATCTTGTAAGGTGATCATCCAACCTCAAGAAATCTTTGTTTCTTAAAGTAGGTTATCATTCTAATACAAGGTAATAATCATATTCAAACTTTGGTTCAATTTCTATAACTATAACAATCTTATTTCAAGTGATGATCTTACTTGAACTTGTTTTCATGTCATGATTCTGCTTCAAGAACTTCGAGCCATCCAAGGATCCGTTGAAGCTAGATCCATTTTTCTCTTTTCCAGTAGGTTTATCCAAGGAACTTAAGGTAGTAATGATGTTCAAAATATCATTCGATTCATATATATAAAGCTATCTTATTCGAAGGTTTAAACTTGTAATCACTAGAACATAGTTTAGTTAATTCTAAACTTGTTCTCAAAAAAAAGTTAATCCTTCTAACTTGACTTTTAAAATCAACTAAACAAATGTTCTATATCTATGATATGCTAACTTAATGATTTAAAACCTGAAAACACGAAAAACACCGTAAAACCGGATTTACGCCGTCGTAGTAACACCGCGGGCTGTTTTGGGTTAGTTAATTAAAAACTATGATAAACTTTGATTTAAAAGTTTTTATTCTGAGAAAATGATTTTTATTATGAACATGAAACTATATCCAAAAATTATGGTTAAACTCAAAGTGGAAGTATGTTTTTTAAAATGGTCATCTAGACGTCGTTCTTTCGACTGAAATGACTACCTTTACAAAAATGACTTGTAACTTATTTTTCCGACTATAAACCTATACTTTTTCTATTTATATTCATAAAATAGAGTTCAATATGAAACCATAGCAATTTGATTCACTCAAAACGGATTTAAAATGAAGAAGTTATGGGTAAAACAAGATTGGATAATTTTTCTCATTTTAGCTACGTGAAAATTGGTAAAAAATCTATTCCAACCATAACTTAATCAACTTGTATTGTATATTATGTAATCTTGAGATACCATAGACACGTATACAATGTTTCGGCCTATCATGTCGACACATTTATATATATTTCGGAACAACCATAGACACTCTATATGTGAATATTGGAGTTAGCTATACAGGGTTGAGGTTGATTCCAAAATATATATAGTTTGAGTTGTGATCAATACTGAGATACGTATACACTGAGTCGTGGATTGATTCAAGATAATATTTATCGATTTATTTCTGTACATCTAACTGTGAACAACTAGTTGTAGGTTACTAACGAGGACAACTGACTTAATAAACTTAAAACATCAAAATATATTAAAAGTGTTGTAAATATATTTTGAACATACTTTGATATATATGTATATATTGTTATAGGTTCGTGAATCAACCAGTGGCCAAGTCTTAATTACCGACGAAGTAAAAATCTGTGAAAGTGAGTTATAGTCCCACTTTTAAAATCTAATATTTTTGGGATGAGAATACATGCAGGTTTTATAAATGATTTACAAAATAGACACAAGTACGTGAAACTACATTCTATGGTTGAATTATCGAAATCGAATATGCCCCTTTTTATTAAGTCTGGTAATCTAAGAATTAGGGAACAGACACCCTAATTGACGCGAATCCTAAAGATAGATCTATTGGGCCTAACAAACCCCATCCAAAGTACCGGATGCTTTAGTACTTCGAAATTTATATCATATCCGAAGGGTGTCCCAGAATGATGGGGATATTCTTATATATGCATCTTGTTAATGTCGGTTACCAGGTGTTCACCATATGAATGATTTTTATCTCTATGTATGGGATGTGTATTGAAATATGAAATCTTGTGGTCTATTATTATGATTTGATATATATAGGTTAAACCTATAACTCACCAACATTTTTGTTGACGTTTTAAGCATGTTTATTCTCAGGTGATTATTAAGAGCTTCCGCTATCGCATACTTAACTAAGGACGAGATTTGGAGTCCATGCTTGTATGATATTGTGTAAAAACTACATTCAAGAAACTTATTTTGTTGTAACATATTTGTATTGTAAACCATTATGTAATGGTCGTGTGTAAACAGGATATTTTAGATTATCATTATTTGATAATCTACGTAAAGCTTTTTAAACCTTTATTGATGAAATAAAGGTTATGGTTTGTTTTAAAATGAATGCAGTCTTTGAAAAACGTCTCATATAGAGGTCAAAACCTCGCAACGAAATCAATTAATATGGAACGTTTTTAATCAATAAGAACGGGACATTTCAGTTGGTATCCGAGCGTTGGTCTTAGAGAACCAGAATTTTGCATTAGTGTGTCTTATCGAGTTTGTTAGGATGCATTAGTGAGTCTGGACTTCGACCGTGTTTACTTGAAAAATGATTGCTTAACAAATTTTGTTGGAAACTATATATTTTTAACATGTGAATATTATGTGATATATTAATCTCTTAGCGCGTTTGATATTATGTGATAGATGTCTACCTCTAGAACAAGTCCCATTGACTCACCTAATAATAATGAAGAGTCAAATGTAAATTGGAATGATTCGTGGACTGATTCACAAGTTCCCGAAGAGGAACCGAAAGAAGAGTCGGAACCGGAAGAAGAATCGGAACCGGATGAAGAAATAGAACCGGTGGGGGAAATAATTAAACGGTTAAGTAAAAGAAAATCCTCAACCAACCGACCAAGGTTAATTATGGTCAATGGTGTTTCCACCAAGGAAGCAAAATATTGGGAGGATTACCAATTCTCCGATGAATCAGATTCCGACGAGAATTCCGATGATGTTATAGAAATTACCCCAACTGAATTTAAAAAGGCAAAACAAAATAATAAGGGAAAGGGCATAAAAATAGAGAAATCTAATTCCAACCCCGATGAACTTTATATGTATCGTCAACCCCCGAAGTCCTTAAGTTGTAACAATGACCAGGGAACCTCTAAACCACCAGGTTTTTCTAAACCAATGTGGAAAACGACGGCTCGTATTAGGGGAACATCATATATCCCTAGAAACTTGGCAAAACGAACCAAAACCGAAAAAGAAGAAACAAGCGAGTCGGAATAAGATAGTTGTACTCGTGTGGTGTAATATATGTAATATAGTGTGCTTATGCTTTATGATATATGTAAAAATTGCTTGTATTAATAAGTATTTTTTTATGAATCTAACTCTTGTCTATTTTACAGTATAAAAACACAAAATGGATAGACAACCCAATATTTTAAGAGACCTACCCGGAGACATGATTGATGAAATCTTGTCTAGAGTCGGTCAGAATTCTTCGGCACAACTATTTAAGGCGAGATCAGTTTGTAAGACATTCGAAGAACGTTCCAAGAATGCCTTGGTTTATAAAAGGCTTTCGTTCGAAAGATGGGGGATATCGCATTGGGAAATCCATAAGTTACGATGTGTTTACTTTGACGCATATATTACGGGGAACCCAAATGCTATTTTACGCAATGGGTTAAGAAATTATTTTGACTCAATATATCCGAATATTGGACTTCGTGATTTAGAAAAAGCGGCTAACATGCAACATAAAGAAGCATGTTATGCTTACGGATTAGTAATGTTCGCTTCTCACCAAAGTGAGAACAAGAACATCGGGCTACAACTATTAAACAAAACGTTCCCACAAGTGATGGAGTCGGTAATTGGGGTAAGAAATGAGGTTTTTAGATTGTTACGGGACTGTTGGACATTACGTAACCCTCGTCCCTTTGACGACGTTACAACACGCTGTCTTATCAACGGCCATAACGGTTATGTTCCACAAGACCAAGGATGGGAAGTAATCCTAGTAAAACCAGAATGCATGACTTGTTTCTGGACGTATGAATTACGTGTCTTTATTGCCTTTGCTGAACAACTCGTGTACTAGCTAGAATTATCTTCACAACCATCTTGTATCAAATTTATTGTGTGCTATATGTACAATAAGCGGTATTGTAAGTTTGTAAAATATTGTGTAAAAGTTTGAACGCGAAATATTATTATAATAAGTTTTTCATATAGAATTGTAGTAGTTGAATTGTATATTAGCTACTAAGTATGAACTTAACGGGTAGGTACTACCCGAATTTAAACTTATAAAACGCTAATATGAAGAAAAAGCTTTTATAAATGAGTTCATATTATGCTACGAAATACTATTAACTACTCTTAATATTCTGTATGATTAACTTGTTCCATTTGACTATTTTGAAGGAAATGGCACCGACTACTCGACACATCGTGAATATGAATGAAGAGGAATTCCGTACTTTTCTAGCTTCAAACATAGCCGCAGTACAGGCTGCGCTACATACCAACAATAACCTTGGATCTAGCAGTACAGGAAATCGTGTAGGATGCACCTACAAAGAATTCACTGCCTGCAAACCTTTGGAATTTGATGGAATCGAAGGACCGATCGGATTGAAATGGTGGACCGAGAAGGTCGAATCGGTGTTTGCCATAAGTAAGTGTACTGAAGAGGACAAAGTGAAGTACGCTACGCATACCTTCACAGGTTCTGCGTTAACATGGTGGAATACCTATCTAGAGCAAGTGGGACAAGACGATGCGTACGCACTACCGTGGTCAGCATTCAAGCACTTGATGAACGAGAAGTACCATCCCAGAACCGAGGTCAATAAGCTCAAGACAGAACTTAGAGGGTTATGAACCCAAGGATTTGATAATACCACGTACGAAAGACGATTCACAGAATTGTGCCTATTGTGTCCGGGAGCATTCGAAGATGAGTAAGAGAAGATCGACGCGTTTGTGAAAGGATTACCGGAAAGAATCCAAGAAGATATAAGTTCACACGAGCCAGCCATATACAACAGGCATGTAGAATGGCTCACAAACTAGTGAACCAGATTGAAGAAAGAATTAAAGAACAGACTGCTGAAGAGGCCAATGTGAAGCAAGTCAAAAGAAAGTGGGAGGAAAATAGTGATAAGAATCACCAATACAACAACAGCAATTACAACAATAATCGCAACAATTATCCCAACAATTGCAACATCAATCGCAACTACAACAAACGGCCCAACAACAACAACAACAACAACAACAACAACTACAACAATCATCCCAACAACAATAATAACCGCAACAACAACAACAATCAGAAGCAGATATGCCAATGGTGTGAAAAGTATCACTCGGGGTTCTGCACCAAATTTTGCAACAAGTGTAAAAGAAATGGTCATAGCGCGGCGAAGTGTGAGGTCTACGGACCAGGGGTTAATAGAACGAAAGGAACAAATGGTGTCAGAACGAGTAATGGCGGAGCAAGTAGTGTCGGAGCAAGTTATGCCAATGTAGTTTGTTATAAATGTGGAAAACCGGGCCACATTATTAGAAATTGCCCGAACCAGGAGAACACGAATGGACAAGGCCGCAGAAGAGTTTTCAATATTAATGCGGCAGAGGCACAGGAAGACCCGGAGCTTGTTACGGGTACGTTTCTTATTGACAATAAATCTGCTTACGTTTTATTTGATTCGGGTGCAGATAGAAGCTATATGAGTAGAGATTTTTGTGCTAAATTAAGTTGTCCATTGACGCCTTTGGATAGTAAATTTTTACTCGAATTAGCAAATGGTAAATTAATTTCAGCAGATAATATATGTCGGAATCGAGAAATTAAACTGGTTAGCGAAACATTTAAGATTGATTTGATACCAGTAGAGTTAGGGAGTTTTGATGTGATAATCGGTATGGACTGGTTGAAAGAAGTGAAAGCAGAGATCGTTTGTTACAAAAATGCAATTCGCATTATACGAGAAAAAGGAAAACCCTTAATGGTGTACGGAGAAAAGGGCAACACGAAGCTACATCTTATTAGTAATTTGAAGGCACAAAAACTAATAAGAAAAGGTTGCTATGCTGTTATAGCACACGTCAAGAAAGTACAAACTGAAGAAAAGAGCATCAATGATGTTCCCATTGCAAAAGAATTTCCCGATGTATTTCCGAAAGAATTACCGGGATTACCCCCACATCGATCCGTTGAATTTCAAATAGATCTTGTACCAGGAGCTGCACCAATAGCTCGTGCTCCTTACAGACTCTCACCCAGCGAGATGAAAGAACTGCAAAGCCAATTACAAGAACTTTTAGAGCGTGGTTTCATTCGACCAAGCACATCACCGTGGGGAGCTCCTGTTTTGTTTGTCAAGAAGAAAGATGGTACATTCAGGTTGTGTATCGACTACCGAGAGTTGAACAAACTTACCATCAAGAACCGCTACCCACTACCGAGAATCGACGACTTATTTGATCAACTACAAGGCTCGTCTGTTTATTCAAAGATTGACTTACGTTCCGGGTATCATCAAATGCGGGTGAAAGAAAATGATATTCCAAAGACTGCTTTCAGAACACGTTACGGTCATTACGAGTTTATGGTCATGCCATTTGGTTTAACTAATGCACCAGCTGTGTTCATGGACCTTATGAACCGAGTGTGTGGACCATACCTTGACAAATTTGTCATTGTTTTCATTGATGACATACTTATTTACTCAAAGAATGACCAAGAACACGGTGAACATTTGAGAAAGGTGTTAGAAGTATTGAGGAAGGAAGAATTGTACACTAAGTTTTCAAAGTGTGAATTTTGGTTGGAAGAAGTTCAATTCCTCGGTCACATAGTGAACAAAGAAGGTATTAAGGTGGATCCGGCAAAGATAGAAACTGTTGAAAAGTGGGAAACCCCGAAAACTCCGAAACACATACGCCAGTTTTTAGGACTAGCTGGTTACTACAGAAGGTTCATCCAAGACTTTTCCAGAATAGCAAAACCCTTGACTGCATTAACGCATAAAGGGAAGAAATTTGAATGGAATGATGAACAAGAGAAAGCGTTTCAGTTATTGAAGAAAAAGCTAACTACGGCACCTATATTGTCATTGCCTGAAGGGAATGATGATTTTGTGATTTATTGTGACGCATCAAAGCAAGGTCTCGGTTGTGTATTAATGCAACGAATGAAGGTGATTGCTTATGCGTCTAGACAATTGAAGATTCACGAACAAAATTATACGACGCATGATTTGGAATTAGGCGCGGTTGTTTTTGCATTAAAGACTTGGAGGCACTACTTATATGGGGTCAAAAGTATTATATATACCGACCACAAAAGTCTTCAACACATATTTAATCAGAAACAACTGAATATGAGGCAGCGTAGGTGGATTGAATTATTGAATGATTACGACTTTGAGATTCGTTACCACCCGGGGAAGGCAAATGTGGTAGCCGATGCCTTGAGCAGGAAGGACAGAGAACCCATTCGAGTAAAATCTATGAATATAATGATTCATAATAACCTTACTACTCAAATAAAGGAGGCGCAACAAGGAGTTTTAAAAGAGGGAAATTTAAAGGATGAAATAACCAAAGGATCGGAGAAGCATCTTAATATTCGGGAAGATGGAACCCGGTATAGGGCTGAAAGGATTTGGGTACCAAAATTTGGAGATATGAGAGAAATTGTACTTAGAGAAGCTCATAAAACCAGATACTCAATACATCCTGGAACGGGGAAGATGTACAAGGATCTCAAGAAACATTTTTGGTGGCCGGGTATGAAAGCCAATGTTGCTAAATACGTAGGAGAATGTTTGACGTGTTCTAAGGTCAAAGCTGAGCATCAGAAACCATCAGGTCTACTTCAACAACCCGAAATTCCGGAATGGAAATGGGAAAACATTACCATGGATTTCATCACTAAATTGCCAAGGACTGCAAGTGGTTTTGATACTATTTGGGTAATAGTTGATCGTCTCACCAAATCAGCACACTTCCTGCCAATAAGAGAAGATGACAAGATGGAGAAGTTAGCACGACTGTATTTGAAGGAAGTCATCTCCAGACATGGAATACCAATCTCTATTATCTCTGATAGGGATGGCAGATTTATTTCAAGATTCTGGCAGACATTACAGCAAGCATTAGGAACTCGTCTAGACATGAGTACTGCCTATCATCCACAAACTGATGGGCAGAGCGAAAGGACGATACAAACGCTTGAAGACATGCTACGAGCATGTGTTATTGATTTCGGAAACAGTTGGGATCGACATCTACCATTAGCAGAATTTTCCTACAACAACAGCTACCATTCAAGCATTGAGATGGCGCCGTTTGAAGCACTTTATGGTAGAAAGTGCAGGTCTCCGATTTGTTGGAGTGAAGTGGGGGATAGACAGATTACGGGTCCGGAGATTATACAAGAAACTACCGAGAAGATCATCCAAATTCAACAACGGTTGAAAACCGCCCAAAGTCGACAAAAGAGCTACGCTGACATTAAAAGAAAAGATATAGAATTTGAAATTGGAGAGATGGTCATGCTTAAAGTTGCACCTTGGAAAGGCGTTGTTCGATTTGGTAAACGAGGGAAATTAAATCCAAGGTATATTGGACCATTCAAGATTATTGATCGTGTCGGACCAGTAGCTTACCGACTTGAGTTACCTCAACAACTCGCAGCTGTATATAACACTTTCCACGTCTCGAATTTGAAGAAATGTTTTGCTAAAGAAGATCTCACTATTCCGTTAGATGAAATCCAAATCAACGAAAAACTTCAATTCATCGAAGAACCCGTCGAAATAATGGATCGTGAGGTTAAAAGACTTAAGCAAAACAAGATACCAATTGTTAAGGTTCGATGGAATGCTCGTAGAGGACCCAAGTTCACCTGGGAGTGTGAAGATCAGATGAAGAAGAAATACCCGCATCTATTTCCAGAAGATTCGTCAACACCTTCAACAGCTTAAAATTTCGGGACGAAATTTATTTAACGGGTAGGTACTGTAGTGGCCCGAACTTTTCCATGTTTATATATATTAATTGAGATTGATATTTACATGATTAAATTTTTCCAACATGTTAAGCAATCAAACTTGTTAAGACTTGATTAATTGAAATATGTTTCATATAGACAATTGACCACCCAAGTTGACCGGTGATTCACGAACGTTAAAACTTGTAAAAACTATATGATGACATATATATGGATATATATATATAGTTAACATGATACTATGATAAGTAAACATATCATTAAGTATATTAACAATGAACTACATATGTAAAAACAAGACTACTAACTTAATGATTTTTAAACGAGACATATATGTAACGATTATCGTTGTAAAGACATTTAATGTATATATATCATATTAAGAGATATTCATACATGATAATATCATGATAATATAATAATTTAAAATCTCATTTGATATTATAAACATTGGGTTAACAACATTTAACAAGATCGTTAACCTAAAGGTTTCAAAACAACACTTACATGTAACGACTAACGATGATTTAATGACTCAGTTAAAATGTATATACATGTAGTGTTTTAATATGTATTTATACACTTTTGAAAGACTTCAATACACTTATCAAAATACTTCTACTTAACAAAAATTCTTACAATTACATCCTCGTTCAGTTTCATCAACAATTCTACTCGTATGCACCCGTATTCGTACTCGTACAATACACAGCTTTTAGATGTATGTACTATTGGTATATACACTCCAAAGATCAGCTCTTAGCAGCCCATGTGAGTCACCTAACACATGTGGGAACCATCATTTGGCAACTAGCATGAAATATCTCATAAAATTACAAAAATATGAGTAATCATTCATGACTTATTTACATGAAAACAAAATTACATATCCTTTATATCTAATCCATACACCAACGATCAAAAAAACCTACAAACACTTTCATTCTTCAATTTTATTCATCTAATTGATCTCTCTCAAGTTCTATCTTCAAGTTCTAAGTGTTCGTCTTATATTCTACAAGTTCTAGTTACATAAAATCAAGAATACTTTCAAGTTTGCTAGCTCACTTCCAATCTTGTAAGGTGATCATCCAACCTCAAGAAATCTTTGTTTCTTACAGTAGGTTATCATTCTAATACAAGGTAATATTCATATTCAAACTTTGGTTCAATTTCTATAACTATAACAATCTTATTTCAAGTGATGATCTTACTTGAACTTGTTTTCGTGTCATGATTCTGCTTCAAGAACTTCGAGCCATCCAAGGATCCGTTGAAGCTAGATCCATTTTTCTCTTTTCTAGTAGGTTTATCCAAGGAACTTAAGGTAGTAATGATGTTCAAAACATCATTCGATTCATATATATAAAGCTATCTTATTCGAAGGTTTAAACTTGTAATCACTAGAACATAGTTTAGTTAATTCTAAACTTGTTCGCAAACAAAAGTTAATCATTCTAACTTGACTTTTAAAATCAACTAAACACATGTTCTATATCTATATGATATGCTAACTTAATGATTTAAAACCTGGAAACACGAAAAACACCGTAAAACCGGATTTACGCCGTCGTAGTAACACCGCGGGCTGTTTTGAGTTAGTTAATTAAAAACTATGATAAATTTTGAATTAAAAGTTGTTATTCTGAGAAAATGATTTTTATTATGAACATGAAACTATATCCAAAAATTATGGTTAAACTCAAAGTGGAAGTATGTTTTCTAAAATGGTCATCTAGACGTCGTTCTTTCGACTGAAATGACTACCTTTACAAAAATGACTTGTAACTTATTTTTCTGACTATAAACCTATACTTTTTCTATTTATATTCATAAAATAGAGTTCAATATGAAACCATAGCAATTTGATTCACTCAAAACGGATTTAAAATGAAGAAGTTATGGGTAAAACAAGATTGGATAATTTTTCTCATTTTAGCTACGTGAAAATTGGTAACAAATCTATTCCAACCATAAATTAATCAACTTGTATTGTATATTATGTAATCTTGAGATACCATAGACACGTATACAATGTTTCGACCTATCATGTCGACACATCTATATATATTTCGGAACAACCATAGACACTCTATATGTGAATGTTGGAGTTAGCTATACAGGGTTGAGGTTGATTCCAAAATATATATAGTTTGAGTTGTGATCAATACTGAGATACGTATACACTGGGTCGTGGATTGATTCAAGATAATATTTATCGATTTATTTATGTACATCTAACTGTGGACAACTAGTTGTAGGTTACTAACGAGGACAACTGACTTAATAAACTTAAAACATCAAAATATATTAAAAGTGTTGTAAATATATTTTGAACATACTTTGATATATATGTATATATTGTTATAGGTTCGTGAATCAACCAGTGGCCAAGTCTTAATTCCCGACGAAGTAAAAATCTGTGAAAGTGAGTTATTGTCCCACTTTTAAAATCTAATATTTTTGGGATGAGAATACATGCAGGTTTTATAAATGATTTACAAAATAGACACAAGTACGTGAAACTACATTCAATGGTTGAATTATCGAAATCGAATATGCCCCTTTTTATTAAGTCTGGTAATCTAAGAATTAGGGAACAGACACCCTAATTGACGCGAATCCTAAAGATAGATCTATTGGGCCTAACAAACCCCATCCAAAGTACCGGATGCTTTAGTACTTCGAAATTTATATCATATACGAAGGGTGTCCCGGAATGCTGGGGATATTCTTATGTAAGACCCGTGTAATTATTGTACATAATGTTTGTATGTGTAATTATATGACTAGAGTTGTGGAGTTCATGTTTCATACATTTAAAAAGGGGAAAATCATTGCTGAACTGGGGTCTGCGCGCCGCGCAGATGAGGCGCGCGCCGCGCAACTCGGCTGCCAGCTATTCTTTGTTTTTATTTAAATTTAAACGTGGGTATTTTGGTAAATTCACATCAAGGCCGAGTTTAATGCTTGGTTCAGTAGTTTGGGAGCTCATTTACTCCCTTGTTCACCAACCTTATCACCTCCCAATTTATTTTAGTGAGAGAGTGAGTTTTAGAGAGGGAAAGCTCACTTTGAAGAGGAAGAAGAGGGTTTCTTGCTAAAGTCCAAGTTCTAAAGTTGTTCATCTCGTCATTTGCTACATTTTGATAGTTGTGGTATGCCTTAACTTTCAATTCTTGTTTTGATTTCGTTTATGGGTTAGGGTTTGTGTGAAGATGAACATTAAGACCCATTTTTGGGTAAATTGGGTGTTCTTGGGTAAATTGGGTCATGTAGGCTCAATAATGGGTTAGCTAGGGTTTTAAAAGTATTAATTGTTGTCATGAAACCCTAATTGGCTAATAATTTGTTAGAACACCTTAAGGAAGAGTAAATGGGTGTGATTTGGGTATAAATGACCCAAAATGGGTGTATTGACTTTTATTGAGTCAAATGGGTCAAAATTGGACCAAGGTTGGTAAATGGTTGTGTTTTGTGATAAAACCTAGTGATCTAATGTGTAGGAAGGCCTTGAGTGACAAGCGTTAGGGTTTTTGTTGAAAATGACCCAATTTAGGGTTAAGTGTCCAAATGGGTCAAGATGACCTAGGATGGTGTGGGTTGTAAGATTAGACCAAGTTGATTGATTATATGCTTGTGAAAATAGGTACGTTACCTCGGAACTCAAGCTTGGTTTAATAATCACCGAAGGCATAAGGTGAGTGGAATGATTATGCGTATGTGTATATAATGTATTTATTTGTGTCGTATGAATGTGGCATTGTCGCGTTGCTTAAGACACCACATTGTAAAGAAGTGGATGTCGCGTTGTTTAAGACACCACATGGTAAAGAAGTGGATGTCGCGTTGTTTAAGACACCACAATGTATTGGAGTGGATGTCGCGTTGTTTAAGACACCACCCATCGTAATGAATGGCATGTGGAATCGTCGCGTTGTTTAAGACGCCACATTGGAAAGGGTGAGTGAGTCGCGTTGTTTAAGACATCACCCGGGGGATTAGTGACTACGCGTTGATTAAGTAGCACTAACGGATGTTATGAACTCCAACGGTCTTGTATGTACCGTTTCCCTTGTTCGAATTGGTTAACCAAGGTTGCGTGAGTTATGTATTGAAAGTATTTATTTATGAATCGTATGCTTTTGTATTATTAGCTACTTGTGGATTTGCGGTTTATGGTATATGCATAATATTGTTGCATGATTGTCGAATTGTTAAACCGAGTATGATGTTGTGTAAGTGATGCAAGTAAGTAGATTATATATGTGAATGTATAATTATTGTGCTCACTAAGCTTTGCTTACCCTCTCGTTGTTTACCTTTTTATAGGTTCGTGTGTGGATAAGGGTAAGGGCATTACCTTGGATTGAGTTTCCCGCTTTGATGATTAGGAAGCGCTTTTGGTTATGGCTTGGAGTTTGACCGAGACTTGGGTAGTTTAACCCCAAACACCATGCTCGTTGTGTCGTTTGGCAATTAAACTTTTTGTGGTCGAAACTCTCATTTGTATTAAACTTGTATTTTTACACTTAATGGCATTTTGGGCACGTGTGGGCCCCACTTTGTAAAACTCGTTCATACCTTAGTTATGTGCTAGTTTTACATATATTAACGTACGGTTAAAAGCGTTTCGGTCAAATGTGTCGGGAAGCACCTCATCTTTTTCGCATTAAAGTGCACCGGGGACAGCCAGCTTTTGCGCGGCGCGCAAGGGCATTTGCGCGGCGCGCAGTTGGTCAGTCAGCAAATTTTTTTTTTTGCCACGAATTTACAATGGTTTTTTGTCGTGTATTGGGTTGGGATGTTACAAGTGGTATCAGAGCATGGTCTAAGGGATTTAGGTGACTTGAGATAGGCGCCTAGACTTAGACTTTTGTGTGTGCATTGTGCGGACTTGTAGGACTTTGGGTCGGACCGGGTCTTGGTTAGCGCATAGGTTTATATGAACTAATCATGCGTTATTGTTTGTGTTGTATAGCAATCATCGAGCGAAATGAACGTTGTACTAGCGAGTTAACGCGACGTGCTCGCGTAGTAATGATTAGCTACCCTTACTACGGGTGCAAATCGTGTCAAACGAGCGATGTACGACGATTGTCGAGCGAGATGGAGTGGTATGGTGTATATGTATATATGTGTCATGTCTTTAGTTTCGTTGTTTAATCTTTTCCGTTTTATAGAATGAAGATGAGAAACGGACACGACACCGATATTGGGGGCACGAGCGAGGACCCCGAGTTCACGGCCAAGGTTGAGGCCATCTTTCAACGCCAAAAGGCGGAGTTTCGCGAAGATGTTAGGAAGATGTTTCTCGAGACGATTGACGAACAAGTCGTCACTTTGGTTAAGGAGCAAATTAAGATTGCTCTTCAAGAAGAAAATGGGGGAAGGCGTGACTTTTTCTTCAAGAACTTTAGGGATGCTCAACCTCCTACTTTTGAGGGCGATCGGGACCCACTCAAGAGTGCCCGATTCATCTCCGATATGGAGGGGGCCTTCCGTACTTGTGAGTGTCCACCCGACAAGAAGACTAGGTATGGTTGTAGCATGTTAAGGGGTGACGCGAAATTGTGGTGGGATGCTAAGATCCAACTCTATGGTGAAGAACAATGTATGGACTTCACTTGGGAGGAATTTAAAGCGGAGTTCTTCGATGAGTACCGAACTTCGGCCGATCTTACAAGACTTAAGGACGAGCTACGTACCTTGAGGCAAGGGTCGATGGACTTGAACACTCTCAAATCCGTGTTCTTGTCCAAGACGCAATTTTGCCCGGAGTATGTCGGGAATGATAAAATGTTGAAAGAAGATTACTATCGAACCTTGAATGATAGTTATCAAGAAAAGATTAGCGTAAACGTGGTGAAGAGCTTCGATGAGTTGTTTAATATGGCGAAAGGGTTTGAAGCGATTGTGTTGAGGAAGAGAAAGTATGAAGGTTCGAGTCACTCAAATTTTTTAAGCAAGAAGTCAAACTTTTCAAAGAAGGGTGCAACCGAGAGTGTCGGAAGTGTCAAGAAGAGTGCGCCGGGAGAGTTTCGTTATACTTGCCATAATTGTGGGCGAAAGGGACATATGGCCCGTGATTGCACCAATCCCTCTACTACACCCAAGTTTACTTGTTTCAATTGCGGTAAAGAAGGGCACAAACGGCCCGAGTGTCCCGAGTTGCGTAATGATAATGCTAAGCGGATAGAGAAGGCGGCGGGTACGGCTAGGGGTCGTAACTACTTGATGTCTAATGAAGAAGCTAAACAATCCAATGAAGTCGTTTCAGGTACTTTCATGGTTAATTCTAATTCGGCTCGGATACTTTTTGATAGTGGTGCTAATTTGTCTTTCGTATCTCCAAGATTTGTGCCTAAGTTAAATAAACCGCTAGTAAAGTTGAGTCGTCCGGTAGAAGTTGAAATAGCGGATGGCAAGACGGCGCTAGTGGTTGATGTGTGTAAAAATTGCAATGTTGTGTTTGGCGCCGAAAGTTTCGAAATTGATCTTATTCCGATAACTTTGGGTGATTTTGATGTTGTCGTTGGTATGGATTGGCTCGATCGTTATAGAGCCGATATTGCATGCCACGACAAGTTTATTCGTGTAAAGACACCAAGTGGGGGAGAGATGATTATTCATGGTGACAAACGAAGGAGATCGGTGCCGATATGCACTTTTGCTCGGGCACGACGTCACGTTGTTACCGGTGGTATGGCTTTCCTTGCTCATGTTGTCGACACTCGTAATGAGCCACCACCAATTCGTGAAATTCCGGTAGTTAATGAGTTTGAAGATGTCTTTCCGGATGAGTTACCGGGTGTCCCGGCGGAAAGACAAGTCGAATTTCGCATCGAGTTGGTTCCGGGGGCTACCCCCATTGCTAAAACTCCTTATCGTTTAGCACCAACGGAGATGCAAGAGTTATTGAATCAAATTCAAGAATTACTCGAGAAGGGTTTTATCCGACCGAGAGCTTCGCCATGGGGCGCTCCGGTCTTATTTGTGAAGAAGAAAGACGGTAGTATGCGTATGTGCATCGATTACCGTGAGTTGAATAAAGTGACGATCAAGAATCGTTATCCGTTACCTAGGATCGACGATTTGTTTGATCAACTTCAAGGCGCAACGTATTTCTCTAAGATCGACTTACGGTCCGGCTATCACCAAATGCGGGTCCGTGAGGAAGATATTGAGAAAACGGCTTTCCGAACGCGTTACGGGCATTATGAATTTGTAGTTATGCCCTTCGGTCTTACGAATGCACCGGCGGCATTCATGGATCTTATGAACCGGGTGTGCCAACCTATGTTGGACAAGTCGGTTATTGTATTCATTGACGACATACTAGTCTACTCGAAAAGTATGCACGAACATGAACGTCACTTGCGTGAAGTTTTGAAGACGCTAAGAAAAGAGAAGTTGTATGCAAAGTTCTCTAAATGTGAATTTTGGCTAAGGGAGGTTCAATTCCTTGGTCACATTGTGAACGAAAGCGGTATCCAAGTGGATCCGGGGAAGATTGAGACGGTGAAGAGTTGGGGACGACCGACTACGCCCACGGAGATCCGAAGTTTTCTCGGATTGGCCGGTTATTATCGTCGGTTTATCCAAGACTTTTCTAAGATTGCTTCTCCATTAACAAAGTTGACGAGGAAGAGTGCTAAGTTCAATTGGGAAAACGAGCAAGAAATTGCTTTTCAATTATTGAAAGAGAAGTTGTGTCAAGCTCCGGTGTTAGTGTTACCGGAAGGCGTCGAAGACATGGTGGTTTATTGTGATGCTTCCTTAAATGGGCTCGGGTGCGTTCGTATGCAAAGGGGTAAAGTCATTGCTTATGCCTCTCGACAATTAAAGGAACACGAAACGAGGTACCCGACTCATGATCTTGAAATGGCGGCGGTTGTGCATGCGTTGAAAATTTGGCGCCACTACTTATATGGTGTCAAGTGTACGATATATTCGGATCATAAGAATTTGAAACACCTTTTTACTCAAAGGGATTTGAATTATCGTCAACGTAGATGGATGGATGTGGTGAAAGATTATGATTGTGAGATACTTTACCATCCGGGTAAGGCGAATGTGGTCGCGGATACGTTAAGTCGGAAGACTCAACATCCGGCGATACGTGTAGCATCGTTACGTTTGATTATCACTAATGACTTTCTTGAAAAGATGGGTGAAGACCAAATAGAGGCTTATGTTCACGATAAGCACGCGGAACGAATTGTGGGCCAATCGGAGTTTATTACTATGGGCCCGCGGGGTTTATTGTCGTTTCAAGGAAGGGTGTGGGTGCCTAAGACGGGTGATTACCGACGGGTGCTACTCGATGAAGCGCATAAGTCGAAATATTCCATTCATCCGGGCGCGACGAAAATGTATCATGACTTGAAGAAAGATTATTGGTGGCCGGGCATGAAACGCGATGTTGTAAAATACGTTGAACGATGTGTTACTTGTTTGCAAGTTAAAGCCGAACATCAAAAGCCGTATGGTAAGTTGCAACCGTTAGAGATCCCGAAATGGAAATGGGAGCACATTACCATGGACTTCATCACTAAATTACCTAAGACGGCGAGAACTCAATACGATTCGATTTGGGTTATAGTGGATCGGTTGACGAAAAGTGCTTTGTTTCTTCCCATTAAAGAAGCAATATCGTCGGAGGCCTTGGCTAAGTTGTTTATCAAGGAAGTGGTCTCGCGACATGGCGTTCCTATATCTATTATTTCGGATCGAGATACCCGTTTTACATCTCGGTTTTGGGAGAAGTTTCATGAGGACATGGGTACGCAATTAAAGTTGAGCACGGCGTATCATCCTCAAACGGACGGTCAAACCGAACGTACGAACCAAACTTTGGAAGATATGTTACGGGCGTGCATTATTCACTTCGGTGGTAGTTGGGACGAGCATTTACCCTTGGTGGAATTCTCGTACAATAATAGTTTTCATACTAGTATCGGGATGCCACCTTACGAGATGCTTTATGGCCGAAGGTGTCGAACTCCCATTTGTTGGGGAGAAGTGGGTCAAAGAGAAATCGGAAGTACCGATTTGGTTTTAGAGACGAATAACAAGATTGATATTATTCGGGAGCATTTGAAGAAGGCTCAAGATAGGCAAAAGTCGTATGCCGATAAACGTAGACGAACGATCGAATTCCAAGAGGGCGACATGGTTATGCTTAAGGTCTCGCCATGGAAGGGTATTATTCGATTTCGAAAACGGGGAAAGTTAGGTCCTCGGTTTATTGGACCGTTTAAAGTTTTAGCTCGTGTTGGTGAAGTTGCATATCGATTGGAATTGCCCGAAGAGCTTGCGAGGATCCATAACACGTTTCATGTTTCCCACCTCCGTAGGTGTCTTGCGGATGATTCTTCATGGATGCCTCTAGAAGAAATTGAGCTAAACAATAAGTTGGAATATGTGGAAGAGCCGATAGCTATACTTGATGAAAAGGTCAAACGGTTGAGACATAAAGAGGTTAGGACCTATAAGGTTCAATGGCGGCGGAATAAAGGTTCCGAGTTTACATGGGAACCCGAAGAGTTCGTGTTGGTTTACCTTCCCGCTTGTCATGCGGCATGGATTTCGAGGACGCAATCCGAATAAGTGGGGGAGAGTTGTAAGACCCGTGTAATTATTGTACATAATGTTTGTATGTGTAATTATATGACTAGAGTTGTGGAGTTCATGTTTCATACATTTAAAAAGGGGAAAATCATTGCTGAACTGGGGTCTGCGCGCCGCGCAGATGAGGCGCGCGCCGCGCAACTCGGCTGCCAGCTATTCTTTGTTTTTATTTAAATTTAAACGTGGGTATTTTGGTAAATTCACATCAAGGCCGAGTTTAATGCTTGGTTCAGTAGTTTGGGAGCTCATTTACTCCCTTGTTCACCAACCTTATCACCTCCCAATTTATTTTAGTGAGAGAGTGAATTTTAGAGAGGGAAAGCTCACTTTGAAGAGGAAGAAGAGGGTTTCTTGCTAAAGTCCAAGTTCTAAAGTTGTTCATCTCGTCATTTGCTACATTTTGATAGTTGTGGTATGCCTTAACTTTCAATTCTTGTTTTGATTTCGTGTATGGGTTAGGGTTTGTGTGAAGATGAACATTAAGACCCATTTTTGGGTAAATTGGGTGTTCTTGGGTAAATTGGGTCATGTAGGCTCAATAATGGGTTAGCTAGGGTTTTAAAAGTATTAATTGTTGTCATGAAACCCTAATTGGCTAATAATTTGTTAGAACACCTTAAGGAAGAGTAAATGGGTGTGATTTGGGTATAAATGACCCAAAATGGGTGTATTGACTTTTATTGAGTCAAATGGGTCAAAATTGGACCAAGGTTGGTAAATGGTTGTGTTTTGTGATAAAACCTAGTGATCTAATGTGTAGGAAGGCCTTGAGTGACAAGCGTTAGGGTTTTTGTTGAAAATGACCCAATTTAGGGTTAAGTGTCCAAATGGGTCAAGATGACCTAGGATGGTGTGGGTTGTAAGATTAGACCAAGTTGATTGATTATATGCTTGTGAAAATAGGTACGTTACCTCGGAACTCAAGCTTGGTTTAATAATCACCGAAGGCATAAGGTGAGTGGAATGATTATGCGTATGTGTATATAATGTATTTATTTGTGTCGTATGAATGTGGCATTGTCGCGTTGCTTAAGACACCACATTGTAAAGAAGTGGATGTCGCGTTGTTTAAGACACCACATGGTAAAGAAGTGGATGTCGCGTTGTTTAAGACACCACAATGTATTGGAGTGGATGTCGCGTTGTTTAAGACACCACCCATCGTAATGAATGGCATGTGGAATCGTCGCGTTGTTTAAGACGCCACATTGGAAAGGGTGAGTGAGTCGCGTTGTTTAAGACATCACCCGGGGGATTAGTGACTACGCGTTGATTAAGTAGCACTAACGGATGTTATGAACTCCAACGGTCTTGTATGTACCGTTTCCCTTGTTCGAATTGGTTAACCAAGGTTGCGTGAGTTATGTATTGAAAGTATTTATTTATGAATCGTATGCTTTTGTATTATTAGCTACTTGTGGATTTGCGGTTTATGGTATATGCATAATATTGTTGCATGATTGTCGAATTGTTAAACCGAGTATGATGTTGTGTAAGTGATGCAAGTAAGTAGATTATATATGTGAATGTATAATTATTGTGCTCACTAAGCTTTGCTTACCCTCTCGTTGTTTACCTTTTTATAGGTTCGTGTGTGGATAAGGGTAAGGGCATTACCTTGGATTGAGTTTCCCGCTTTGATGATTAGGAAGCGCTTTTGGTTATGGCTTGGAGTTTGACCGAGACTTGGGTAGTTTAACCCCAAACACCATGCTCGTTGTGTCGTTTGGCAATTAAACTTTTTGTGGTCGAAACTCTCATTTGTATTAAACTTGTATTTTTACACTTAATGGCATTTTGGGCACGTGTGGGCCTCACTTTGTAAAACTCGTTCATACCTTAGTTATGTGCTAGTTTTACATATATTAACGTACGGTTAAAAGCGTTTCGGTCAAATGTGTCGGGAAGCACCTCATCTTTTTCGCATTAAAGTGCACCGGGGACAGCCAGCTTTTGCGCGGCGCGCAAGGGCATTTGCACGGCGCGCAGTTGGTCAGTCAGCAAATTTTTTTTTTTGCCACGAATTTACAATGGTTTTTTGTCGTGTATTGGGTTGGGATGTTACATCTTATATATGCATCTTGTTAATGTCGGTTACCAGGTGTTCACCATATGAATGATTTTTATCTCTATGTATGGGATGTGTATTGAAATTTGAAATCTTGTGGTCTATTATTATGATTTGATATATATAGGTTAAACCTATAATTCACTAACATTTTTGTTGACGTTTTAAGCATGTTTATTCTCAGGTGATTATTAAGAGCTTCCGCTGTCGCATACTTAACTAAGGACGAGATTTGGAGTCCATGCTTGTATGATATTGTGTAAAAACTGCATTCAAGAAACTTATTTTGTTGTAACATATTTGTATTGTAAACCATTATGTAATAGTCGTGTGTAAACAGGATATTTTAGATTATCATTATTTGATAATCTACGTAAAGCTTTTTAAACCTTTATTGATGAAATAAAGGTTATGGTTTGTTTTAAAATGAATGCAGTCTTTGAAAAACGTCTCATATAGAGGTCAAAACCTCGCAACGAAATCAATTAATATGGAACGTTTTTAATCAATAAGAACGGGACATTTCAATAATCATGCGTTAGATTGGGGAGTAAAAAGGTAAAAATTTCACCCTAAAACTCTTTAATTTGAAATTTATAGTGATTATGAACAATTTTTACCTAAATTGATTTTGATGATTTCTAGCTTAATTAGAGTTAAATTTTTAGTATATTATGCTTGTATAACTTAGATTGATACTATTTGACATGATTTGAAGCCTTAAACTTCAAAATCTTTAGAAATCTAGGGTTTTTGTTCTTTAGAAATTTGGGACTTTTTGATATAAACAGGTTATGGCCGATTTTTATTATGAATTATTGCTAAATTAAGTAGTGTAACATGTTTAGGTTGCTAAATGATCCAAACTTTGATCCTAAACATGATTTTTGAACATCAAAGTGGACTTTTTAAGTCTAAAATTCATGAACTTGATTATTTTGATATAATTGTCATTTGAAACTTGTTTAATTGCTAGTAATGGTTATTTTAACATGTTATTTGAGTTGAATGCTTATGAACTTTGTATACATTTTCATATATGCTTATTTGAAAAATTGTAGAATTGATAAAAATATGAAAATGAGTATAAGTTTAATATGGATTAAACATGTTGTTGTAATTGTTTTAAGTTGTTATTCTGATAACACTAATGCATATTTGGATGTACAAATTTTGTGTTTAATGTGTTTTGCAGAGAAATACAGATACTGACGGTGTATCATCGTCTAGACAACCTGAACAAGAACCACAGCCAGAGATGACACCTGAGCCACAATAAGAGCAACAACATCATAATTAACATCTACCATATTATGAACCGAATCTACAATTTTTTACTGCTTACGTACAATTTTCGCCTCATCAATTAATAATAAACTCAAGAGTTCATGAACAGGAGTTACATCCCAATCTAAGATTTAAGCGAAGCTGGAGAGATTACCCAACGTTCCATGTGACGACCCAGAAATTTTCGACCAAATTTAAATTCAATCTTTATATAGTTTCAACACGATAAGCAAAGTCTGTTAGGCTGAGTTTCAAAAATTTTGAACTGTTTCATATATTCATTTGACCTTCGACCAGTTTCGACGATTCACGAATAATTACTTGTAAATAGATACGTATATACTTAAACATATATAATTTGAAATATATTATAATTAACTATGTAAAATAAAACAATATATAATAATTATTATTTAAAACATATCTATATCTATAAATAAGGTATATTGAATATATAAATATAGTTACGAATTTATTTAGTAAACGATAGAACCACTCATTTATCATTCGATGGTTATTTAAATAAGTTAAGTTCAAATTTAGGTGAATTTAAAATAAACGGTGATCCGAAAATGAGTTTTACAAATTATAGGCTTATTAAAAATATATTTAGAAACTATTTGTTGAATTTTAAAACTTTTTATATTTTACTTAGGGTTGGGAGTGAATAATTAATGTAATTTTTATTTAATAGTTAATGACTGAATTTTATACCATAATGACCAAAATAAATAAATATAGTTAAATTAAAAATATGGGATTTTTCCAGATACTTTTATCCGCCACTGATTAACAACGAAATACGAATCATCACCCGTGCAAGACTGTCGGCAGTATATTTACAATCTAATGTCACGAGAATATATTTGATTACTGTGCCTTTTTGTTTCTTCCACCAACTTCACATCTAATATCTCTTTATATATGTGTGCATATGAATAGAGTTATATGATAGGGAACCATTCAACCATCTAAAATCCATTCCATTTAACTAGCATCAAACAGACCAAGCTTGTTTACTACTGCTATGTGTTTCTTTTTTGTTTCAAACACAATATCGAACCAAGCATCAACTTACTATCAACCGCCACTATCGAAAGCCACAAGCATCTTTTGATCACCTACCTCTTCACAACATCATACGGCCACCATTATAACCCGTCATCCAGAACATAGCACCCTCCTCATTTTACACCATGAACTACACCTTAAACAGCCGCCTTATTCCCTCTCTCCCTCTCATTTTTAAACGTGACCGTCCACCACCTACAACTACCAGAAACCATCGTGATCATGACTATCACAATCACCTCAGCTACCGGCAATCCTCACTTTAATTACGTTAGCTGTTGTTGAAGTTCACAAAACCATCGGTCACTATTCAAACACACACTCTTGTAAAACCTGCAACTAACCTTTGATTACACCATCACTAAATTATTATTCACTGCCTTCACCACTGTAAAAGCATCAATCAAACTCTATCGTAAACCATCTTCCTTTCATTTATTTTTTTCCTTTCTTTTCTTTTCTTCTTTTGTTTCTTCCTTTCGTTTCCCACTGCTATTGTATCTATTCAAACACAAACTCATAAAATGAAACCCATTTGCTACTCCATTGAATTTTTTGGTTTCTTTTGTTGTTGTTGTTTTAATTAACCGAGGTCTGCAAGATCATTGCTGTTGATCTTGTCGTCTGTATCTGCTTCCCTTAATTATTTAGCGAGTGATAATCAAAGGCAGATGCTACAGCTTCTCCGTTTATGTTGTTATTGAACCGAAAACAAAACCCATCCAATTGCTACTGTGCAGCTCCTGTGATTGTTTCTATTTTAAACCGTCAAACAAACCCTCTTAGAACCACCATATTTTTCTTCCTGATCACTGCTGCAACTACTATGTTTGCTTATGGTTGCTGTTACAGCTTCTGCTATATTTTTTTTTTCTTCTGTTTCATCTGACTCGAACAAAATCCAAGAATACCACCATAGACTGCTGGCGTGTTTTCGTTTTCTTTTTCTTATTCTTATGGCCGACAGCAACAACGCACTTGGAAATAGTTGTTACTCATTATTTTTTTTGGTTGTGGTAGGGCCAAAACTAATAAACCACTTGCAAGATCAACTCATGTTTTTCGTTGATATTTACAAACCGTAAACTGTTTTCATTTGGCTACTTGGGCTTAGCTAATTTTTTTGTTTTCTAAATTGAGACTTATATTGGTTTAGCTATTTGGGCTGAGGGCCAATTTATTTTATGTTGGGCCGAAATCATTCTTGTTCTATTTGGGCAGAAGAGATAATGAGAATGATGATGGAGATCGAATGATGATAGACTTGATGATATGATGTTGTGAACATGATAAATGCATGATGATGATGATGGTATATCTTTTTATTATATCTTTTTATCATTATTATTATTATTATTATTATTATTATTATTATTATTATTATTATTATTATTATTATTATTATTATTATTATTATTATTATAATTATAATTATTATTATTATTATTATTATTATTATTATAAAAATAATACATTTTATTATTATTATCATTAATATTATTATTAATATCACTTTTATAATTATTATTATTATCATTATTATTATTATTACTATTATTAACATTAATATATTTATTAACAAACATTGTTATTGAGTATTATAAGTGTTAAGAATTTTTATCAAAATTAGTATTTTTATTATAGAAATATTACAACCTTTTTATCTTATTATTATTACTATCGTTATTAAAATTTTATATGTTTTAGTATTATTATCATTTTTTATTGTCAATATTAACATTATTATTAGTATTATCATTATAAGTATCATTATTATTAATACTATTCCTATTATTAATATTATAACAAATAAATATTAATTATATAAAAATATATTTAATACATATAACATAACTATATTAATATTTTTAAAAGTATATATAAATCCAATATACTTAATTAATTAATAAAACCTATAAATTATTAAATATAACCATATATATCACTAATAATAATATATAAATTTTTTTGAATACAATTATATGTTTTAATATATATATATGAATAATATAGGTTCGTGAATCCGAGGACAACCCTGCATTGTTCAGTTGTTCAATAAAGTCATATGTATTTTTACTACAAAATACAGTATGATGAGTTCATTTGCTCCCTTTTACTCTTTACATTTTTGGGACTGAGAATACATGCGATGTTTTTACAACTTCTTTATTAAATACTTTTGAAATATATTTTTGAACTGCGAATACATGAAATGCTTTTATAAATGTTTGATGAGATAGACACAAGCAAAACATTCCTCGAATGAATTATTATGCAGACAGAAGTTCTGTGGATTATTATTGAATTAGTTGGACGTGATAATTGCCACTAATTGTTGTGAATATTTCCCCTGATTATTATTGCTTGGTAACCTAAGAATTAGAAACGGGTATGGCCCTAATTCACGCGAATCCTAAAGGTAGCTACCGAATTTAACACCCCCACCCAGAATGTTCACTAGATGGAAGAGCTAGTGGGCGTGGTGTTTAGTACTTCGAGGTTTATATATTATACAGACGAGATGTTCTGTTTTGGGGATATTATTTATGCGCATTATATGTTAAGGTCGGTTACCAAGCCAAGCAATGAATGAAAAGTTAATGTTATGTATCGAGAGAATAATTTTATACACAGGTTATGTGTATGATATTTTTGTACACGAGATATGTGTACGGTTACTAAGGTTTATAAAAATGGTTTCGTACACGAGATAGGTGTACTGTATTTGAATCTTGTGGTCTATCAAAATGATGAATTTTATTATTTACGATAAACTTATGAACTCACCAACCTTTTGGTTGACACTTGAAAGCATGTTTATTCTCAGGTATGAAAGAAATCTTCCGCTGTGCATTTGCTCATTTAGAGATATTACTTGGAGTCATTCATGACATATTTCAAAAGACGTTGCATTCGAGTCATTGAGTTCATCAAGATTATTATTAAGTCAATTATAGTTGGATATATTATGAAATGGTATGCATGCCATCAACTTTCGATGTAATGAAAGATTGACTTTTAAAAAAATGAATGCAATGTTTGTAAAATGTATCATATAGAGGTCAAGTACCTCGCGATGTAACCAAATGTAATGTATTCGTCCAGATGGATTAGGACGGGTTGTTATAGGTGGTATCAGAGCGGTGGTCTTAGCGAACCAGGTCTTGCATTAGTGTGTCTAACTGATAGTTGTTTAGATGCATTAGTGAGTCTGGATTTCGACCGTGTTTGCATGTCAAAAGTTTTGCTTATCATTTCTAGTCAGAAATCATCTACTTACTATCCTTAGAAAATTACCTGCTTATCATTCTTAGCCTAGACACATCTTACTGCATTGATTGTATGAATAGTGTATAGACAAAATTCATATCTTAGCGTATCTGTTATTGTTACCTTTGTTTGACAGCTTCCGTAGATTCCTACGTAACTTATGGGATTTTAGTATTATATATGCATATGTAAATCATGTATTGCAGGGTACTAATCTACATCCTATAATATATTTCATATCGAAAATCTTTCATCTGATCGTACGAGATGGATCCCTCCACCAGTTCGAATTCCTCGGATTTCTGACAGTTATTCCGATATGAATTTCCAATCGAACTCCGAAAGTAGTGTAACCGGAATGGATCAACCAATCAGCCATCATTAATTCTGAACGAATTGGGGCTGAGTTCTGAAAGGACCCGTCCTAATCCATCCGAACGAAGTCCGTATCGATTATAAACGATTCACAATAGTTGATTACATCGCGAGGTACTTGACCTCTATGTTACATTTTACAAACATTGCATTCGTTTTTGAAAAGACAATATTTCATTACATCGAAAGTTGACGGCATGCATACCATTTCATAGTATATCTAACTATAATTGACTTAATATTAATCTTGATGAACTCAATGATTTGAATGCAACGTCTTTTGAAATATGTCATGAATGGGTCCAAGTAATATCCCTAAAATGAGCAAATGCACAGTGGAAGATTTCTTTCGTACCTGAGAATAAACATGCTTTAAAGTGTCAACCAAAAGGTTGGTGAGTTCATTAGTTTAACATGAATAATCATTTCATAATTTTAATAGACCACAAGATTTCATATTTCCATTTCTCATAAACATACGTCCCATGCATAGAGACAAAAATATCATTCATATGGATTGAACACCTGGTAACTGACATTCACAAGATGCATATAAGAATATCCCCATCATTCCGGGATCCTCTTTCGGACATGATATAAATTTCGAAGTACTAAAGCATCCGGTACTTTGGATGGGGCTTGTTGGGCCCGATAGATCTATCTTTAGGATTCGCGTCAATTAGGGTGTCTGTTCCCTAATTCTTAGATTACCAGATTAAAAGGGGCATATTCGATTTCGAACATTCAACCATAGAATGTAGTTTCGATTACTTGTGTCTATTTCGTAAAACAGTTGTAAAAGCAGCGCATGAATTCTCAGTCCCAAAAATATATATTGTAAAAGCATTTAAAAAGGGAGCAAATGAAACTCACACATATAAATATTGTAAAACAGTTAATAAAGCATTTGCATGTATTCGCAGTTCAAAATGTATTTCAAAAGCATTTAATAAAACAGTTGTAAAAATAGCGCATGTATTCTCAGTCCCAAAAATGTAAAGAGTAAAAGGGAGCAAATGAAACTCACCATACTGTATTTTGTAGTAAAAATACATATGACATCATTTAACAAGTGTAGGGTTGACCTCGGATTCACGAACCTAAATCATTCATATATATATTAAAGCACATAATTGCAATTGAACAATTTATATATATATATATATATATATATATATATATATATATATATATATATATATATATATATATATATATATATATATATATATATATATATATATATATATATATATATATATATATATATATATATATATATATATATATATATATATATATATATATAAGTTTATTAGTTATATCATTTTTTTATATTAAAATAGTAAATTTGATATACTTATGATATAGGTAATAAATATATATATTTTTATATAAATATCTTTTGTTTGTAAAAATAATAATTATAATAATACTAAAATAATTTGTAGTAATAAAAAATACTAAAATAATAATAATACTAATGATAATAATATTAATAATGTTAAAAATAATTATAAAAGTAATGTTAATACTAATAACTATAATAATACTGATAGTTTTTAATGATAATACTAATAATAACACTAATAATACTAATATTAATTATATTAGTGATAATAATAATAATAATGTTATTAATATTAGTAATAATGATAATCCATATAACAATAACTAATAATAATAATAATAATAATAATAATAATAATAATAATAATAATAATAATAATAATAATAATAATAATAATAGTAGTAGTAGTAGTAGTAATACTACCTTAAAGTAATAATCCTCAAAAAATTATGCCTCCGCCGGGGCTCGAACCTGCGACTTCTCGATTAAACCAAAATGCCACTAAACCACACCACTGCCTTTTCCTTTCTGTTTTAATACTCGACCTCTTATTTATATAACCCGTTTTATTTATCAGTTTCTTTTTCTTAATAACTAATCCTTTTTCGAAATTACCATTATCATCTCAAGTTTCTATAATCCCGAATGTTATCAGGATTTTTGCTATCACGATCACATCACAAAAATACGTACATGGCCCAACCATATGAGACGGCCCAATTGTGCAACTCAATTCACGGCCCAATAATGAAATCAAAAGCCCAAAGTGAGTTTGGTTCTTTCATTTCTACAACAGATCATACAGATAAATAAATATGTACATATTTAGGTGAATAACTTTCATTTTATTATCACCCACTGGTCGGCCAATAACTCCAACCGTCCCACATGTATTAATAAAATAAAAAAAACGCTACATAGATTATACCCATTTATCCAAGTTGACCACCTTATTTTTGTGGACATAGTCTCCTCACCAACTCACGATTTCATCATTCAAGTGTCATACTCCATAACATAACATATATGCAGATTACCCGATGACTTTAACAATAATACTTTGTGTGATTAAATAAATAATTAGCAAGATCACGGGTACCATATTTTTCGTGACTTTTGCTGAAACAGGAGGAAACAATATAGAAGTAAAAGGCAGGAACGACAAGATCGTGGAAAATAAGTGGGTTTTTGGTTGTGGCGTGAAATGTGGTGTTTAGATAGGTCTTGATGGATCAAGGTGGTTAAACATGGTGGAAACTCGTTGGTGGTGTTTGAAAAAAAAATATGGCGAAGATGGTGATTTCATGCGGCTGTCAAAGAAACAGAAAAATAACAAACCTGTTTAGACGTAATTGAAGGTGCTCATCCCTTTTACACTCGAAAGGAACAGTAACAGGAGAGGATATATTTTGATTCTTGATGGTTTTGTTTTAATTGTACAAATACTCGATCAATAGCAGATGAAGGTTTCATTGTGTGGTAACAAGAAGGGTAATATGATGACGATTATCGAACATAAAATAGATAGTTGTAGCAACAAAAATTGCAGCAGTTTTTAGTGGTTTGTGGGTTTCATTTTTGGACGGGAAACAGAATCATTTTAACATCGTAACAGTAATTATAGCAGGTGGCAATGGGTGGTGTTCTAAACAGCCTCGATGGTGGTGATTCATGATCGAAGAGAGTGGTGGTGGAAGGATGGTTTATCAACCGGAAATAGAGAGAGATAGAGAGATGGTTCGAAGGAAGGTGAGAATGGGTGATGGTGTTTTAATGGAGGTAATGTGGTGGTGATGTTCATAGGATAATGATGATGACTTGATGTTTGGGCTTCGATTATAGAACATGAAACCGTGATCAGTTAACAAAACCGATGAGTAGCAACAAGCAAGGTGGTGTTCGATGGATTAAAGACTAGGAACAGTTATAGATGGTGAATGAAGGTGATAGTTAAATGGTATTTGCTTGATAGGATGAAGGATAACAGCAGTTGGTGATTGTTTGAAGGATGCAAGATGGTGTGTGATCACAGAAAAAGGAGTGTGAAGGTTGATGTATATGGTTTCTCTATACATATTCATATAGATAAATACTCCGTAAGATAATTATTGAGAGGAATAGAAGGCAAACACAAATAGTGTTATGCACTAATTTTAACCTTTAAATATAATAATTATTTAACTCTTAAATTAAAAAAAATGTGTGAAAAAGGAGAACTAGCAGCCTCTTGTGCCGACAGATATTTTGAAGTGGTACATCGTGTCCCGTTGATAATTAGTTGCGGATAAAAGTATCCAGAAAAATCTCATATTTTTAAATTAAATATATTTATTTATTTTAGTCATTATGGTATAAAATGCGAGCATTAACTATTAAATAAATATTACATCAACTGTCCCTCTCATTTATGGGTGAAATATAAAAAGTGTTAAATTTTAATAACTAAGTCCTAAATACATTTTTAGTAAGCTTAAAATTTGTAGAACTCATTTTCGGATCACCATTTATTTTAAAATCACATAAGTTCCTTTTTAACTCGTTTATTATCAATCGAATTACAATTTAGCATTACCGATGTTTACTAAATAACTTCGAAATCACAAAATATATATTCTATATATTTTATTTATATGTATGAATTTTAAATAATAATTTTCATAATATCATACGTTTATTTTATTTTACATAATTAATTGTAATATCAACAACATATAATATTTCAAATTATATTTTCAATTATTATTTATATCTATATATATGTATATACACACATATCTATTTACAAATAGTTGTTCGTGAATCGTCGGTAATGGTCGAAGGTTAAAATAAATATATGAACATTGTTTCAAAATTTTCTAGACTCAACATTACATACTTTGCTTATCATATTGAAATCATTTAAAGATTAAGTTTAAATTTGGTCGAAAATTCCCGGGTCATCACAGTACCTTCCCGTTAAAGAAATTTCGTCCCGAAATTTGAGTGAGGTGGTCATGACTAACAATAAAAATGTTTTCATGACAACTATGAGTTGATAAATTGAGGTTTATCATTATTGACTAATATAGATAAAACGATTCGATTAGATGAAGTGTACGAATGAAGCTATCACAACAGATTGAGATAGAGATTCAACTTTTGACGTAGTTACGGTGGAAATTGGAAAATAAGGTGCGTCTTAGCTTTTGACGTTGTCTTGGTTGAATTCCGGAATTTAAGGGATTTAAAGAAAATCTTCGAGATCAAAAAGATTTGATTCTTCGGTGAATAAGGGAATTAAGATCTCTATAATTAAATATGGTGATCTGCCTCAATTACTCTGTCTGATATTTCCATTATAAATTTACCTTTTTCCGTTCCATTAGTTTCCACCACTTCTATACCTTCTTTCTTAGTTCATATATCCAAAAGATTATAACAATGCTTAATCTGGTTCTAATCCTTGTTCTTATTCTGACTATCGCAATGATCGTTCTTCTTTTCCAATTCCCACCAGAAGAATCTGTTTATTTCTACTATGCTCTAGGGATTATTGTATTTATAATCCTCCCGTGTCTTTATATTGCTATACGCATTGACATCCACAGTTTGTAATTTCAGTGTTGTCATTGGGCTTTATATTTTCTCTTATACTTCGATGCCCTTGCTTCTGTTTTTCTATAGTCATTGTCATTCCCAGTTAATACTCCCCCTATTTGCAGCGATTTATACTCCAATTTCTATTTCTGAGTTTTGTCCCTTCGTTTCTTCTTCGTGCGGTTGGGCATCTCTTGTAATGGTCCAGAATTCGCAGATATAAATTTTAGAATGAACATCGTTAATGACCTAAGAAAGAAATGGTAATAGCACAATTTGACTTGTCAAATTACCAGAATTCAAGGAAAGATAGGACTATCAAGAAAAATATGTTCTTGATATGTTTATAGATTAGACAGAACGTAAGAGTCGTGTAACATAGCACATGATGACGTTATGATCTGTGAATCATCACGTCCCATTAGAAACTCAGCATGACTTACTGTAATATAATCACGTTGATCAAGTGTCATTATATTATACTAACTCATGCATTAGTTCCTAACACTACTTCAAAACATTCGTATTTTAAACTCAAAAGTTTACAGAATATAGAAACTAACGGTTTCTATATGATGTAACACTGATAGCACAAAGAGATTAATGATTTCAGATAAGAATAATTATAAAAATATCTTCAGAAATATGGAGGATATTTATAATGACAGATACGATAATATCTTTGAATATCTAAGATCAGAGAATGATGGAGACTATTGTCTGCAAGGGTTTAAAGTAACGAGCAAGATATTCGCTAAAGACTTCAGCAGACTTTGAATCATTTAGATTCTTTGAAGTCAAACTTATTCTTTGTGATTTGTCCACGGCTTTCTTCACAGTTTCGTATAATCTGCTTTTCGGTACTAAATTTTCTCTTGAATGTTTCCAATATAATGATACACATGAAGTACGAAGAGGTATATAATTTCGGACGAGAATATTTATGAAAATATCCTCAGAAATATCGAAGATATTGATGATGATATTTTGAAATTTCTAAGTTCGATGGTTGATGGAGAAAGATTTTTTGCAAGATTTTAACATGACTTCGGGGCAAGATATTCTCTAAAGATTTCAACGGATCTAGAATTATCTGGATTCTTTGAATATAGGGTATGGTCCTTGTATTTGTCCTTGGTCTCCTTCATGGTTAACTCTATCCGTTTTCCAGTTCCAACGTTTCTGAGCTTTTCCAACATATTATTCTCTATCATCAAACTTCCGATGATTTAAGGTCGTATACGGCTATCTATGGTTTCTGCTGCTTCATTCAGCTTTTTCAACATTCGAAGTATTGATTTGTACACTGAGTGCTTTTCAGAATTTTAGAATGAAAGATCATAATTCTAAGAGATAAATGTCATACATATAACTGTTGATGTAGATATGCTGTGAGTTTTCAAAGTACTGATTGCTGATTCCCGGTAATTGGTATGGCAGTTCTCATTACAAGATGCGGATGAGTATATGATAGGTTTTCAATGAATAAATATAATGATTTGTCAGAGAGATTTAAGCCAAGAAGTAACGAGGTTGCTGGTATGTCTGCTGGTAATATGGTGGAATATAAAAGAATTCTCCGGTATCAAAAGGGTAATCGTATATATCAGGATTATAGTAAGGCTACTTCGAATGAAAAGTCGAAGTTGACTTGCTGGAACTGTGACAAAATTGGCTACCTTGAAAAGGGATCGCAAAAGTTATTTTTGCTAATAAATGCCAAAGGATCTGACGTGGCTACGTGTTAAACTTTTACTCAGTTGTCGAGAGTTTCTCAGGTGCATAACTATATACATAAATCTTTCCTCCCGTAAATGAAGTGCGGTTGGTTCATCCTCTCGATTGAGGTGTTTTCAAGAATCATGAAAGGTTTGAACGTAATTTAGAATTGTCAAGATACAAATGGCGTTTAAGATGAAATCAAGTGGCAAACTTGAAGAATTGTTTAGTTTCATATATTATAATCAATATTTTTAATTCATTTTAATTGTTTAATGTTATTAGTCCACAGTCGATAGTCCACAGTTGACAGTCTAATAATTCATATATATAGTTTAATGTATAATATTCGAATTAATTAATACGTGTCGTGACCCGTATACGTCTCAGACTCGATCACAACTCAAAGTATATATATTATTTGAGAATCAACCTCAACCCTGTATAGAGAACTCGATCATTACTGCATATAGAGTGTCTATGGTGATTTCAAATAATATATATAGATGTGTCGATATGATATGTCAAAACCTTGGATACATGTCCCGATATTTAAAGTGCGTAAAAATAAATAACAGAAATTTAAATGACGATAAATAAAATTGCGAGAATGTAAATTGCGATAATTAAATTGTGATAAATAAATTGCGATAATTAAAATGTAATACGGAATTAACAGTTAGCTAGGAACAGTTAGCTAGGATTTTGTTAGCGTGGATTCTTAATAGAACTTCATATTGTTAATTAATCTGTTTCTAATCAATTTTTATTGTGTTTATTATTTCTTCATTATGCCACTTGTTGGATTCTGATAAGTTAAAATCCAAATATGAGATTGAATTTGAATGAAAATGGTTATTCTGTGGTGAACGGATTCGTATATCGGTATATGTAAATAGGATAGTAAATGACTGTTGAATCAGATTCGAAGAATGTACAGTGTAACTTATTAATGCGAAATCTAAATATTCTTCGGGTATTACCTACCCGTTAAAATATTTTCACCATTAACAGTTTGTACAATAAAAATTTTAATTACAATCTTTATGAAAACATATATACATATATATTTTCTTCAGATGTATTCATGAATTTAATGAGTTAATATGATATTAAACTCATTTGCTTTTCGGTTGGAACTAGAATAAATAATCTCTAAAACTTTAGAGATTACATATTCGCCATGTCGAACGAAGATAAATGAGGTAGAACGATACGTAGAACGAATATCATACTCAAAGTACATATGATGATATTGAAGCATGGATTGTTGATGGTACTGGTGCTGTTATTGATTGTACTGTTGGTGCCGGTGATGTTGCTGAAGCTGGTACATTTTGCACCATATTCTCCTAATTGATTATTCGAGAGCGAAGTTCGTTGACTTATTACTCCAGGATGATTGTCGGTCAGAACGAGAGGATGAATAAGGTTCAGAATTGTGGATATAGTATAATCTTGTCAAGTTACCCTGGAAATGAGACTGAAAATGGTGTCTCGAACATGTTCACCGGTAACCGCTTCAGGTTCATTGTGAGGTGAATTCGGTTGGTGAAAGGGATTGCCTTCTGCGCGTTTCCATTAATTAAGTCAATTACGAACCCATCAAATGAATTGATAATGGTTGATTGGTTGATTCATGCCGATGACGATATTTTTGGAGTTTAGGTGAACATCTATGTCGGAATAGCCGTCGGAATAACTATCGGAATAGCTATCGGAATCTGAGGGACTCGAACTGGTTGCAGGATTCATCTCGTACGATCAGATGAAGGATTTTCGATAAGAAATAGATTATAGGATGTAGATTAATACCCTGCAATACATAATTTACATATGCATATATAATACTAAAATCCCATAAGTTACGGAGGAATCTACGGAATATGTTAGGCAAAGTTTACAGTAACAGACATGCTAAGATATGAATTAGCAGATACGCTAAGATATGAATTTGTCTATACACTATTCATGCAATCAATGCAGCAAGAAGTGTCTAGACTAGGAATGATAAGTAGGTAATTTCCTAAGGATGATAAGTAGGTAATTTTCGACACGAAATGATAAGCAAACTTTTGACATGCAGACACGGTCGAAGTCCAGACTCACTAAAGCATTCTAACGACTTATCAGTTAGACACACTAATGCAGACCTGGTTCGCTAAGACCACCGCTCTGATACCAACTGAAAGGACCCGTCCTAATCCATCCGAACGAAGTCCGTATCGATTATAAACGATTCACAATAGTTGATTACATCGCGAGGTACTTGACCTCTATGTTACATTTTACAAACATTGCATTCGTTTTTGAAAAGACAATATTTCATTACATCGAAAGTTGACGGCATGCATACCATTTCATAGTATATCTAACTATAATTGACTTAATATTAATCTTGATGAACTCAACGATTTGAATGCAACGTCTTTTGAAATATGTCATGAATGGGTCCAAGTAATATCCCTAAAATGAGCAAATGCACAGTGGAAGATTTCTTTCGTACCTGAGAATAAACATGCTTTAAAGTGTCAACCAAAAGGTTGGTGAGTTCATTAGTTTAACATGAATAATCATTTCATAATTTTAATAGACCACAAGATTTCATATTTCCATTTCTCATAAACATACGTCCCATGCATAGACACAAAAATATCATTCATATGGATTGAACACCTGGTAACTGACATTCACAAGATGCATATAAGAATATCCCCATCATTCCGGGATCCTCCTTCGGACATGATATAAATTTCGAAGTACTAAAGCATCCGGTACTTTAGATGGGGCTTGTTGGGCCCGATAGATCTATCTTTAGGATTCACGTCAATTAGGGTGTCTGTTCCCTAATTCTTAGATTACCAGATTAAAAGGGGCATATTCGATTTCGAACATTCAACCATAGAATGTAGTTTCGATTACTTGTGTCTATTTCATAAAACAGTTGTAAAAGCAGCGCATGTATTCTCAGTCCCAAAAATATATATTGTAAAAGCATTTAAAAAGGGAGCAAATGAAACTCACACATATAAATATTGTAAAACAGTTAATAAAGCATTTGCATGTATTCGCAGTTCAAAATGTATTTCAAAAGCATTTAATAAAACAGTTGTAAAAATAGCGCATGTATTCTCAGTCCCAAAAATGTAAAGAGTAAAAGGGAGCAAATGAAACTCACCATACTGTATTTTGTAGTAAAAATACATATGACGTCATTTAACAAGTGTAGGGTTGACCTCGGATTCACGAACCTAAATCATTCATATATATATATTAAAGCACATAATTGCAATTGAACAATTTATATATATATATATATATAAGTTTATTAGTTATATCATTTTTTTATATTAAAATAGTAAATTTGATATACTTATGATATAGGTAATAAATATATATATTTTTATATAAATATCTTTTGTTTGTAAAAATAATAATTATAATAATACTAAAATAATTTGTAGTAATAAAAAAATACTAAAATAATAATAATACTAATGATAATAATATTAATAATGTTAAAAATAATTATAAAAGTAATGTTAATACTAATAACTATAATAATACTGATAGTTTTTAATGATAATACTAATAATAACACTAATAATACTAATATTAATTATATTAGTGATAATAATAATAATAATGTTATTAATATTAGTAATAATGATAATCCATATAACAATAACTAATAATAATAATAATAATAATAATAATAATAATAATAATAATAATAATAATAATAATAATAGTAGTAGTAGTAATACTACCTTAAAGTAATAATCCTCAAAAAATTATGCCTCCGCCGGGGCTCGAACCTGCGACTTCTCGATTAAACCAAAATGCCACTAAACCACTCCACTGCCTTTTCCTTTCTATTTTAATACTCGACCTCTTATTTATATAACCCGTTTTATTTATCAGTTTCTTTTTCTTAATAACTAATCCTTTTTCGAAATCACCATTATCATCTCAAGTTTCTATAATCCCGAATGTTATCAGGATTTTTGCTATCACGATCACATCACAAAAATACGTACATGGCCCAACCATATGAGACGGCCCAATTGTGCAACTCAATTCACGGCCTAATAATGAAATCAAAAGCCCAAAGTGAGTTTGGTTCTTTCATTTCTACAACAGATCATACAGATAAATAAATATGTACATATTTAGGCGAATAACTTTCATTTTATTATCACCCACTGGTCGGCCAATAACTCCAACCGTCCCACATGTATTAATAAAATAAAAAAAACGCTGCATAGATTATACCCATTTATCCAAGTTGACCACCTTATTTTTGTGGACATAGTCTCCTCACTAACTCACGATTTCATCATTCAAGTGTCATACTCCATAACATAACATATATGCAGATTACCCGATGACTTTAACAATAATACTTTGTGTGATTAAATAAATAATTAGCAAGATCACGGGTACCATATTTTTCGTGACTTTTGCTGAAACAGGAGGAAACAATATAGAAGTAAAAGGCAGGAACGACAAGATCGTGGAAAATAAGTGGGTTTTTGGTTGTGGCGTGAAATGTGGTGTTTAGATAGGTCTTGATGGATCAAGGTGGTTAAACATGGTGGAAACTCGTTGGTGGTGTTTGAAAAAAAATATGGCGAAGATGGTGATTTCATGCGGCTGTCAAAGAAACAGAAAAATAACAAACCTGTTTAGACGTAATTGAAGGTGCTCATCCCTTTTACACTCGAAAGGAACAGTAACAGGAGAGGATATATTTTGATTCTTGATGGTTTTGTTTTAATTGTACAAATACTCGATCAATAGCAGATGAAGGTTTCATTGTGTGGTAACAAGAAGGGTAATATGATGACGATTATCGAACATAAAATAGATAGTTGTAGTAACAAAAATTGCAGCAGTTTTTAGTGGTTTGTGGGTTTCATTTTTGGACGGGAAATAGAATCATTTTAACATCGTAATAGTAATTATAGCAGGTGGCAATGGGTGGTGTTCTAAACAGCCTCGATGGTGGTGATTCATGATCGAAGAGAGTGGTGGTGGAAGGATGGTTTATCAACCGGAAATAGAGAGAGATAGAGAGATGGTTCGAAGGAAGGTGAGAATGGGTGATGGTGTTTTAATGGAGGTAATGTGGTGGTGATGTTCATAGGATAATGATGATGACTTGATGTTTGGGCTTCGATTATAGAACATGAAACCGTGATCAGTTAACAAAACCGATGAGTAGCAACAAGCAAGGTGGTGTTCGATGGATTAAAGACTAGGAACAGTTATAGATGGTGAATGAAGGTGATAGTTAAATGGTATTTGCTTGATAGGATGAAGGATAACAGCAGTTGGTGATTGTTTGAAGGTTGCAAGATGGTGTGTGATCACAGAAAAAGGAGTGTGAAGGTTGATGTATATGGTTTCTCTATACATATTCATATAGATAAATACTCCGTAAGATAATTATTGAGAGGAATAGAAGGCAAACACAAATAGTGTTATGCACTAATTTTAACCTTTAAATATAATAATTATTTAACTCTTAAATTAAAAAAAATGTGTGAAAAAGGAGAACTAGCAGCCTCTTGTGCCGACAGATATTTTGAAGTGGTACATCGTGTCCCGTTGATAATTAGTTGCGGATAAAAGTATCCAGAAAAATCTCATATTTTTAAATTAAATATATTTATTTATTTTAGTCATTATGGTATAAAATGCGAGCATTAACTATTAAATAAATATTACATCAACTGTCCCTCTCATTTATGGGTGAAATATAAAAAGTGTTAAATTTTAATAACTAAGTCCTAAATACATTTTTAGTAAGCCTAAAATTTGTAGAACTCATTTTCGGATCACCATTTATTTTAAAATCACATAAGTTCCTTTTTAACTCGTTTATTATCAATCGAATTACAATTTAGCATTACCGATGTTTACTAAATAACTTCGAAATCACAAAATATATATTCTATATATTTTATTTATATGTATGAATTTTAAATAATAATTTTCATAATATCATACGTTTATTTTATTTTACATAATTAATTGTAATATCAACAACATATAATATTTCAAATTATATTTTCAATTATTATTTATATCTATATATATGTATATACACACATATCTATTTACAAATAGTTGTTCGTGAATCGTCGGTAATGGTCGAAGGTTAAAATAAATATATGAACATCGTTTCAAAATTTTCTAGACTCAACATTACATACTTTGCTTATCATATTGAAATCATTTAAAGATTAAGTTTAAATTTGGTCGAAAATTCCCGGGTCATCACAAGTTCGTAGTCGACCTAATCAATGTAAACGAGAAGAATGCGATCCTTTTCATCAATCAAATTCACCTGTTGGCGATGAACCTAAAGCGCTCACCGGCGAACCAACCCGAAACACCATTTTCACCCTCATTTCCCGAATATCTCACCACGATTATATTCTATCTAAAATTCTAAACCTTATTCATCCGCTCTTTCCAACCGACAATCATCACGAAATAATAGAAGAAGTCAACGAATTTCGCGCTCGGGTAGTGACTTTGGAGAATATGATGCAAAATTTACCAGCTTCAGCAACATCACCGCACCTACATCAATACCATTACCACCAACAACCCAAGTTCAACATCACACACCTCAACATCTCATTATGTACCTCGAGCATAATCATCAATTTGCGAATCGTTCTACATCATTTATCTTCATTCGACATGGCGATTATGTAATCTCTAATGTTTTAGAGATTATATATTCTTGTTCTAACGGTAAATCAAATGAGTTTAATATCATATTGACTCATTAAATTCATGATTACATCTGAAGAAAATATATATGAATATATATATTTTTTCATAAAGATTGTAATTAAAAATCCTTTCGTACAAACTGTTAATGATGAAAATATTTTAACGGGTAGGTAATACCCGAGGAATATTTAGATTTCACATTAATAAGTACACTGTACATTCTTTCAAATCTGATTCAACAGTCATTTACTATGCTACTTACATCCACAAGATATACGTATCCGTTCACCGCAGAATAACCATTTTCATTCAATTTCATATTTGGAATTTGACCTATCAGAATCCAACAAGTGGCATAATGAAGAAAACATTGGACAAAATAAAATTTGTTAGAAACAAACAAATTAACTATGAGAAAAATTTTGTTAAGAATCCACGCTAACTGATAATGCTAAAAACGAACATATATTTCATAGCATTATTCCTCAAGAAAGACAAGCTTTTAGTTGCAATTGTTCTATTTACAACTGATATTCGTTTAAATAATAAAAGGTGAAGACAAAAGACAGATTCGACGAATTGAAGACGCAAACGACCAAAAAGCTCAAAAGTACAAAATACAATAAAAAAGGTTCTAATTATTGATGAGAAACGTCTCAAAATTATAAGAGTACAAGATTCAAAATGCAAAGTACAAGATATTAAATTGTACGCAAGGACGTTCAAAAATCCGGAACCGGGACTAGAGTCAACTCTCAACGCTCGACGCAACGGACTAAAAATTACAAGTTAACTATGTATATAAATATAATATAATATATAATTAATTATATAAATTATATATGTATTATATTTATATAATAAACCGTCGGCAGACTAAGATCCAAATTGGAGTGAGCTGGAATTTCAAACTCCGCGACTCGCGGAGTTTGAAGAGCAAAAATGCCGCTAGTTGCGGAGCAGCCAAATTCAAAAATCCCTATAAAACCCAACGAATTTTGATCGTTTTTAATATCCATAATCTATCTCTCTCTTAATATATACGTATATATATATATATATATATATATATATATATATATATATATATATATATATAATTTATATTTTAATTTTAATTTTAATTTTAATTTTAAATCCTAATAATAAGGGTATGTTAGCGAATGTTGGAAGGGTGTAAGTCGAAATTCTGCCCGTGTAACGCTACGCTATTTTTAATCATTGTAAGTTATGTTTATATTATTTTCATTAATGTCTCGTAGCTAAGTTATTATTATGCTTATTTAAAACGAAGTAATCATGATGTTGGGCTAATTACTAAAAGTAGGTAATTGGGCTTTGTACCATAATTGGGGTTTGGATAAAAGAACGACACTTGTGGAAATTAGACTATGGGCTATTAATGGGTTTTATATTAACTAAACAATACCTTGTTAATTTAATATACAAACTTATAATTTGACGTATTTATATATAACCACATACGCTTGACTGGGTACGGTGGGCGGGATATCTATAAATACCAATAATTATTCATTTTACCGGACACGAAACTGGATTAATAGTTAATAGACTTGTTGAAACAGGGGTGAATTACATTCAAGGGTAATTGGTGTAATTGTTAACAAAGTAGTAAATCCTTGGTTTACACGCAGTCAATAACCTGGTGTATTCATTAAACAAAGTATTAAAACCTTGTTACAATCGAATCCCCAATTAGTTGGAATATTTGACTTCGGGAATAAGAATAATTTGACAAAGGCTTTCGCTCTTTATATTTATGACTGATGGACTATTATGGACAAATTCGTATGGACATATTAAATAATCCAGAACAAAGAACAATTAACCCATGGGCATAAAACTAAAATCAACACGTCAAACATCATGATTACGGAAGTTTAAATAAGCATAATTCTTTTATTTCATATTTAATTTCCTTTATTTTATATTTAATTGCACTTCTAATTATCGCACTTTATTTTATTGTATTTTATTTCATCGCACTTTTATTTATCGCAATTTCATTATCGTTATTTACTTTACGCTTAAATTAAGTCTTTTATTTATTTAATATTTTACATTTGGTTTTAACTGCGACTTAAGTTTTAAAAATCGACAAACTGGTCATTAAACAGTAAAAACCCCCCTTTATAATAATAATATTACTTATTTATATATTTGTATTTTTATAAAATAAAACTAATATAGCGTTAAGCTTTGTTTAAAAGATTCCCTGTGGAACGAACCGGACTTACTAAAAACTACACTACTGTACGATTAGGTACACTGCCTATAAGTATTGTAGCAAGGTTTAAGTATATCCATTCTATAAATAAATAAATATCTTGTGTAAAATTGTATCGTATTTAATAGTATTTTCTTGTAAAATTTAATAGTATTTTGTACACCCCTTAGCGAAAACATCACTAACTGTTCCTAGCTAACTGTTCCTAGCTAACTGATTACATTTTATTTATCGCAAGTTATTTATCGCAATTTATATTCTCGCAATATTATTTATCGTCATTTAATTTCTGTTATTTATTTTACGCACTTTAAATATCGGGACATGTATACAAGGTTTTGACATATCATATCGACGCATCTATATATATTATTTGGAATAACCATAGACACTCTACATGCAGTAATGATCGAGTTAGCTATACAGGGTTGAGGTTGATTCCAAAATAATATATATACTTTGAGTTATGATCGAGTCTGAGACATGTACAAGGGTCACGATATGTATTAATTAATTCGAATATTATATATTAAACTATATATGAATTATTAGACTGTAAATTGTGGACTATCGACTATAGACTAATAACATTGGACAAAGATTTAGGTGCTTTAGTTATTTTTATTTCTAAATTTTTAGGCTTTGCCGTAAAATTCCTTAAGTGCTTTTTCTTTAGACTAAGATTTAGGTGCTTTAGAATTTTGCGACGCCTATCTAAGTTTTAGTTCCTTTTTAAGTTATTGCCATTTGGGATATAGTTTTACTTGTAAGCTTTAATATTTTTAGACGCAACTTTTAGTTTTTAGTTTTTAGTTCCTTTTTAAGTTTCAACGCGCTACTTTCTTATTTTTATTTTTCGACGCCTTTTACCTATGTATCAATTATCACTCCAATTAGTAATCTCAATTTGCAATTTTAATTTTAAGTTAGTGATAGTAATAAGGTTGGGTTAGTCGAGTATTTTAAAGTTTTATAAGTCACTCTTTTTCTTTCTTATTTTTTCGACGCCTTTTATTTTTCAATTCTTTTCTTTTTCGACGCGCTCTTTTTCTTTCTTATTTCTCGCCATTCTAGTTTTAGGACATAGATTTTTATTCTACTTCTTATCTAAATTTCTTAAAATTACGAAAATTTATTTTAAGTGGTTAAATTGATAGACATCAAAATTTTCTGGTTCGTAGTAATAGTTGGATTTGTACGTGGACCGGGTTATTGGAGCCAAACAGTACTCAATTATATTGAGACCAAACAAATCCTGCCCCTCTGCTGCATCTTTTGGCTATTCGAAACATGGGCAAAATCAGAAAAGTCTATAAATTGGATAACTTATATAATTTTTTCTTTCCATTTAAAAACTAATAGGATATCCAGTGAATGCACCGAGCAAGACGTTCACCACCTTTTGTACGTTCACCACCTGTAACTAGATCAAGACATCTAGCAAATATTACCGCCGTTGATTTTTCTTTAGAATCGTCATCCAGTCGACCAAGTACTCCAATTCAAATTTCCGATAATCCATTTTTTGAACCCGACCTCACAATTGAGAATCCGGAAAATATTCAGGGACGATTCATAGATCCTGAACTATTAATTTTTCCTCCGGAACCACCAATTATTCAAACAGAGATTGTTGAGGAACGAACCATTAAATCAGAATCCTCTATTGATTCAGATTCAAAAAATTCAATTATGGAAAATCTGGAACCTTTAAGTATGGAAGACCGAATGAGAGCTAAACGCACTGGCCAAGGTCACGCAATTACTCATCCAGACATTAATGCGCCAGATTATGAAATCAAAGGACAAATTCTACACATGGTGACTAATCAATGCCAATTTAGTGGTGCGCCGAAGGAAGATCCAAATGAACATCTTCGTACCTTTAATAGGATCTGCACACTATTTAAAATCCGAGAAGTGGAGGATGAACATATATATCTCATGTTATTTCCCTAGACTTTAAAGGGAGAAGCCAAAGATTGGTTGGAATCATTACCTGAAGGGGCGATTGATACATGGGATGTTTTAGTTGAAAATTTTCTTAAACAATTCTTTCCGGCATCTAAAGCCGTAAGACTTCAAGGAGAAATTGTTACGTTCACACAGAAACCAAATGAAACTCTATATGAGGCGTGGACAAGATTTGGAAAGTTATTGAGAGGATGTCCACAACATGGTTTAGACACCTGTCAAATAGTACAAATATTCTACCAAGGATGCGACATCACTACAAGGAAAGACATCGATATAGCAGCTGGTGGTTCTATTATGAAGAAAACCGAAACTGATGCTTACAAAATTATTGATAACACTGCTTCCCACTCACATAAGTGGCACCAAGAAAAAGATATCGTTAGATCATCTAAAGCAGCTAGAGCCGATTCAGCCATGACTTAGATTCCATTTCAGCAAAGATAGATGCTGTCGAGAGACGAATGGAAAAGATGACTAAAGATATCCACTCAATACGAATTAGTTGTGAGCAGTGTGGGGACCACATTTGACAAAAGATTGTCTCAGTATTGAATTAACAATGGAACAAAGAGAGAATATTTCAAATATAAACTAAAGGCCTGAAAATAATTATCAGAATAATTATCAACCGCCAAGACCGATTTACAATCAAAACCAGAATTATAACCGAAATGTTCCATACAACAACCAACAAGGTCCTAGTAATCAACAAGTATCCTACAATACTTACAATCAGCAAAGACCTAATTTTCAAACCACCACAAACCGATGATAAAAAGCCAAATTTAGAAGATATGATGACGAAGCTAGTTGAAACTCAAACACAGTTTTTCACATCTCAGAAACAAACTAATGAACAAAATGCTCAAGCATTTAGAAATCAACAAGCTTCTATTCAAAATCTGGAACAAGAAGTAAGTAACCTAGCAAGGTTAATAGGTGAAAGAAAACCGGGAAGTTTACCTAGTGATACAAATGCAAACCCCCGGAATGAAACAGCTAAAGCCATTACCATAAGAAGTGGTACAACACTTAAACCACCTGAAATACCTGTAATTTCTGATGAAGCTATTCCTACTCCACAAGAACCACAACCTGAACAAGATAAGGAAAAAGAACCGGTAGTTGAAAAGGTTAATGAAGATAACACAGTTAAGGCTAAACCTTATGTTAAACCATACCAACCACCACTTCCTTACCCGAGTAAATTGAAAAAAGAGAGACTTGAAGCCGAGCAATCTAAATTCTTGGATATGTTTAAACAGATAAATGTCAATCTTCCTTTCATTGATGTGATTTCAGGAATGCCTAGATATGCTAAATTTCTGAAAGATCTGACCACAAATAGAAAGAAAATGGAAGAACTCTCGGCTGTTACTATGAATGCTAATTGTTCAGCAGTGCTGTTGAATAAGATACCAGAAAAACTATCTGACCCAGGAAGTTTCACAATTCCATGTTTTCTGGGAAGTCTTAGTTCAATAGAAGCATTGGCAGATTTAGGTGCTAGTATAAATTTAATGCCGTATTCACTATACGCTAAACTAGACCTTGAAGAATTGAAACCAACAAGAATAAGCATACAACTAGCCGATCGATCAATAAAATATCCTAGAGGGATAATGGAGAACATGCTAGTTAAAGTTGGTACTTTAGTATTTCCAGTAGATTTTGTTGTTCTGGACATGGAAGAAGATTCTCAAGTTCCTCTCATATTAGGAAGACCATTCTTAAACACGGCTAAACCAATGATAGACGTGTTTGGTAAGAAACTGACCCTAAGTATAGAGGACGAGAGTGTTACCTTTTCAGTTGATAGAGCTATGCAACAACCGCAATCTACAGATGATACATGCTATTATATTCAAACTATAGATTCACATGCAGAATTGTTAGAAGAATTTCCAGAATTACAAGGAACAGGAGAATGTTCTTTAGGAGAAGGAACTGAACCAATTGATGAAGCTGAAATGTTAGCTACACTAATAGCTAATGGATATGAACAAACAACAGAAGAAATTCAAATGCTAAAAGAAGAAGACAGATATCGATATAAATCATCGATTGAAGAACCTTCGATATTAGAGTTAAAGCCACTTCCAAATCATTTGGAATACGCTTATTTACATGGTGAATCTAAATTACCTGTAATAATATCGTCTTCTCTTACTGAAAATGAAAAATCTCAACTCATTTCTGTATTAAAAGCTCATAAACCAGCTATTGCATGGAAGATTCATGATATTAAAGGAATAAGTTCTTCGTATTGCACACATAAAATTCTTATGGAAGAAGGTCATAAAACGTATGTGCAACACCAACGAAGACTAAATCCTAATATGCAAGATGTTGTTAAAAAAGAAATTATTAAACTGCTAGATGCAGGTTTAATTTATCCGATCTCTGATAGTCTATGGGTAAGCCCAGTTCAATGCGTGCCTAAGAAGGGTGGCATGACTGTTATCACAAATGAGAAAAATGAGCTTATTCCTACTAGGACTGTAACAGGATGGCGTGTATGTATTGATTATAGAAAATTAAATGACGTCACCAGAAAAGATCACTTTCCCTTACCTTTCATTGATCAAATGTTGGAAAGATTAGCCGGAAATAGTTACTATTGTTTTCTAGATGGTTTTTTCGGATACTTTCAAATTCCAATAGCACCCGAAAATCAAGAGAAAACCACATTCACGTGCCCTTATGGTACTTTTGCTTACAAACGCATGCCATTTGGACTTTGCAACGCCCCTGCAACCTATCAAAGGTGCATGATGGCGATTTTTCACGACATGATAGAAGAATGCATGGAAGTTTTCATGGATGACTTTTCAGTCTTCGGTGATACTTTTGAATCATGTTTAGTTAATCTTGAACGAATGCTTATTAGATGCGAACAATCAAATCTAGTACTTAATTGGGAGAAATGCCATTTCATGGTTAAAGAAGGCATCGTCCTTGGACATAAAATTTCAAAGGAAGGAATTGAAGTGGATAGAGCTAAAGTAGATGTAATTGCTAAACTTCCACATCCCACCAATGTTAGAGGAGTTAGGAGTTTTCTAGGGCATGCCGGTTTTTACCGACGTTTCATAAAAGATTTTTCTAAAATTGCCACTCCTATGAATAAACTCCTAGAACAGAATGCTCCATTCATCTTTTCAGATGAATGCATCAAATCTTTTAATATTCTTAAAGAGAAACTTACTAATGCGCCGATCATGATAACACCAAATTGGAATCTACCATTCGAACTAATGTGCGATGCAAGTGATTTTGCAATGGGAGCCGTTTTAGGATAAAGGATTGAAGAACGATTTCAACCTATATATTATGCTAGTAAGACGTTACAAGGAGCACAAACAAATTATACAACTACTGAAAAAGAACTCCTTGCTATTGTCTTTGCTTTTGACAAATTTCGTTCATATCTCGTTCTAGCTAAAACGGTGGTATATACCGACCATTCCACTCTTAGATACCTATTTTCGAAACAAGATGCCAAACCACGATTAATCTGTTGGATCTTACTCTTACAAGAGTTCGATATTGAAATCCGAGATAAAAGAGGAGCAGAAAATCTCGCCGCTGATCATCTTTCTCGTCTTGAAAATCCCGAATTAGAAGTTCTAAATGAATCGGCCATACAAGACAACTTTCCTGATGAATATCTATTGAAAATAGATTATAATGAAATACCATGGTTTGCAGACTATTCAAACTACTTAGTATGTGGATTCCTTAAAAAAGGATTATCGTACCAAAAACGAAAGAAATTCTTTAGTGATATAAAACATTATTTCTGGGAAGATCCACATCTGTTTAAAAGTTGTCCCGATGGAATAATACGCCGATGTGTATTCGGAGATGAAGCTAGTAAAATCTTAAACCATTGTCACACAGGACCAATAGGAGGGCATTATGGGCCTCAACTCACAGCAAGAAAAGTTTATATTGCTGGATTCTATTGGCCTACAATTTACAAAGACGCACACCTTCTTTGCAAATCCTGTGATGCTTGTCAAAGGGCCGGAAAAATAAGTCAACGTGATGAAATGCCACAAAATGTCATTCAAGTATGTGAAGTATTTGACATTTGGGGTATTGACTTTATGGGTCCATTTCCAAAATCTCATAATAATCTATATATTCTCGTAGCCATTGATTATGTATCTAAATGGGCGGAAGCACAAGCTCTCCCAACTAACGATGCACGAGTTGTAGTCAATTTTTTAAAACGTCTTTTTACAAGGTTTGGAACACCGAAAGCTTTAATAAGTGATCGGGGTACTCATTTCTGTAATAATCAACTTGAGAAAGTTCTTAAAAGATATGGAGTAACCCATAAAATCTTCACTGCATATCATCCACAAACAAGTGGACAAGTTGAAAATACCAACCGAGCTTTAAAACGTATTCTAGAGAAAACCGTAGGATCAAATCCGAAGGAATGGTCCATAAAATTGGAAGATGCACTCTGGGCTTTTAGAACAGCCTACAAAACTCCAATTGGAACCACAACTTTCAGACTCGTTTATGGAAAAGCATGTCATCTTCCAGTAGAAATTGAACACAAAGCATTTTGGGCTTTGATGACATGTAATCTTGATTTACATGAAGCCGGACGTCTACGATTAAGTCAACTAAACGAATTAGAAGAATTAAGACATGAAGCATACGAAAATTCGTTAATCTATAAGGAAAAAACGAAGAAATGGCATGATAAAAGAATCAGAAGTTCAAAAGAATTCAAAGAAGGAGACAGAGTTCTTCTTTTCAATTCACGATTCAAGCTATTTCCTGGAAAATTGAAATCAAGATGGTCTGGACCATTCATAGTCAAAAGAGTTTTCCCATACGGAACGATAGAATTAATAAATTCAAATGGGATTGAATTTAAGGTTAATGGTCACAGAGTTAAACATTACATACATGGTCCGATGGAAGTTGACAATGAAGTTAATCACAATTTCGATACCACATCTAACTAAGTGTGGGGAGAATAAAGTCTTTAAAGGATAATATATATTTCTGTTAGAGTTAGATTTTCTGTTTTTGTGTAGTTCTCGAAAATGGAACCCGAATGGTCTTTCCCTAGCAGACCCTAAAGAACTAGTCTTCTCCCCCCATTCTGAATTTTTATTTTTTTTAGGTTTTTACGAAATGAAGACTTCCTGTGAACTAAACCATGGTCTAATGCTACACGCTTTGATCACTAAACGTAATAATGACACACTTCTGAGTGAAATAGTATCATTAATCAGAGATAAATTGGACGGAGTAAGAAAAAAATCCAGATGCGAAGATAATAAGTCACAATTTGGTAAAGGAAAATCAAAATCCGCAGCGAAAAGAAGAGCACGACACCTTGAAAAATGTCACAAATGCGGAAAATGGTCACACGAAGGTAAATATTCAAATAATCAAACTTATTCAAACACCGAATTTGTTACTTTATGCAGAGATGGACCGTTCATATGTTTAGAAGAAAAAACATTAAATGCTCGAGGTTACGCCTATGTAGCCATGGAAAATCAATTAGTCCGACTATCTTATGAGTGGGCTAGAGCATATCACTAAGAAATATATTTCACAGGTAAGTCTGTACAGTTTTTATTTTTATTTTTATTTTTAACCTTTTGATAATAAACGCTAATTTGTTCGCTATAAAGTAATTAAATTGGTATCCGATGAAATTAGGTCTTACGACCGAAATTATTGATATCATACAAAAATTTATTACATCACTGCGAAATTTAACGTTTATTCTTAAGGTATAAATATCTTTAATCAATCAACCCAAAATATTTCAAAAATTCGTCATGAGTTAAATTAGGTCATGGAACCGAAATTACTTTACCGAAAAGAGGGGCGCATATTTTTGATAATATTTGATTGATTAAAGTGGGATAAAAGCCAAAAAGATTTTTAATTTTATTTTTACCATATTTTTAAAATTAATATATATTTAAAATTGTAAATAGTTGAAAAAATTAATATTTTTAATATAAGTTTGTATGTATAAAAACAAAATATAATATAAGTTTGGTGTGAATTTATAATATGAATTTTTTAATTAAGTTGGTGTGAATTTTTAATTTTATGCATTTTAAATTTAAGTTTGGTGTGAATTTAAAAACAAAAATTTACTTTATTTCGTAAGTTAAAAATATGATTTTTAAAATTCGTCGTGAGTTGAAGACTAGGTCTTTGAACCGAAATTGCTTTACCCAAGGGAGGGACGAGAACTTTTATTATCATTATTTTTAATCTTATTGAATTAAAGTATGCCAAAAACATTAAAAAACCCAAAAATCTAAGCTTTTAAAACCGCGCTTTAAATAGAAAAATTTTAAAATTTTGTCGAGGGACGGACTAGGACATCGTTCCGAAACGACCTCGTCCTAAATAACAAAGGAAACAAAATTTTAAAATTAATTACTTAATTGTTTTATAAGTTAAAGATTGTTTTAAAAAAAAAAAAGCCGCGAATCGCGGAGTTTGAAGAGCACAAACACCGCGACTCGCGGAAGACCAAAAATACAGAAAAAAAATAAAAGGCTGAACAGATCAGTTGCACACCACCACACCCCAAAATACTGCGAAAAAACCCGAAAAACACACACAAAATTCGCAATTTTTAACCATTTTTCATCAAATCTTTCACAAAATCATGTTGAGAAGGATGCTATCAAGGAATTACTCAAGAAAAACGGTAAATTTCTACACCTAAACACCATTTAATCCGAAAATTAGTGTTCTTGAGCAATTTTATACCCAATTCGATTTTGATGCTTTTTAGTGTAATTATGCTTAAATTGCTTATGTATTATGCTTGTATAACCTAGATTGATGCTATTTAACATGATTAGAAGCCTTAAACTTCAAATTTTGACTAATCTAGGGTTTGTGTTCTTGAGCAATTTGGGGCTTTTTGATATAAACAGGTTATGGCCGATTATTGTCATGAATTGTTGCTAAATTAAGTAGCGTAACATGTTTAGGTAGTTAAATGATCCAAACTTTGATCCTAAACATGATTTTTAGAGATTAAAGTGGACTTTTTAGGCGAAAATTCATGAACTTGATTTATTTGATATATTTGCCAATTGAGACTTGTTTAATTGTTAGTAATGACTATTTTGACATGTTATTTGAGTTAAATGCTTATGAGATTTGTATACATTTTCATATGTGCTTATTTGGAAAAGTGTAGAATTGTGAAAAAATTGTGAAAATGTGTATAAGTTTAATTTTGATTTAACATGTTATTGTGATTGTTTTAAGTTGCTATTTTGCTGACACTAATGCATATTTGGATGCACAAAAATTGTGTTTGATGTGTTTTGCAGACTGAAAGGGGTGAATCTTCATCCCAAGCTCGCAATGCTTCTCCTGAGAATGCGGAACAACAGGAGGTTGATAACTATTACAGACAAGATATACCTCATCCAGTTATGACATTTTCAGATATGCACGTGGAAAATTTGCACCCGAACTTGAGATTAGACAGACGTTGGATAGATTATCCAAAATACCAAAGGGGCTTGCATACTCTTTATTCTAAAGTTGTTGAAGTACCTAGGGTAATAGAATGGGGACCATTAGAAGCTGTAGAATTGGCCGAGCCAATTAGGGAATTACTTACACAGAGGTATGGTAATTCTACTTTTAACAATTGGGTACGATTATTCAACATGCGTAGACCTGTATATAAAGTATGGTGTGAAGAATTATTGTGTAGTATAGAAATAAATGATCGGGTAGCTAGTTTAACCGATCGTTCTTTAATTAGATTTTTGTTAGGAGGTTCTGTCATAACCCGTCCTTAACCATAAGAACGTGTTAGATAACGTATGATTTCATTGCGAGGTATTGACCTCTATATGCGACATTTTTAAAAAGGAAAACTGCATATATTATACATTACAAACCAAACCATTATTTTTGTTACAAGCTTTAGACAATAAAAAGATGATTATCGTTTAACGATAATCTTCGACTTACAAACTTTACAAATGATAATAACAACACGATTTCTAGCATATTTTACAACACACGTCCTCGGATATGCAGTTTTATTTTTGACACAAATATGAGTACGCATGATCCTGCTTAGATTCAACATAATGCAGCGGAAGCTTTAATTATCACCTGAGAATAAACATGTTTAAAAACGTCAACATAAAGTTGGTGAGATATAGGTTTAGTGCGCAGCAATATATATATATAGACCACAAGATTTCGTATATAAACATTTCAATAAAAATATTCTAAGTGGTTGAGCACTTGGTAACCATACTTAACATTTTCACGTCGCATATTCCCTTTAATATGAAATCTTACTACACCGTACCAAGTGTAGTCACAAAACGAAGTACTGTGCAACCGTTGAATACTGGTCGTCCAGTCCGGTTGGGGTTGTCAGGCCCGATAGATCTATCAACAGGATTCGCGTTTACAATACCGCTGTAAATATTAGTTACCAAGCTACAGGGAAGTATGCCAGTGGTACAACTCAACGTAGAATATATTTTTCAGTTACTTGTGTCCATAACGTAAAACATAAAATACATGTATTCTCATCCCGAAATATTTAGAGTTTAAAAGTGGGACTATATACTCACTCTTGTCTTGATGATATATATATTTTGACTCGGTCTTCCGGTTGATATCACGAACCTATCCATATATAATATATCAATATGTTTTCATTTTAAAACAAACGTTATATATATATACTTGTTATACTTTTAATATTTTGAATATTTCCTTAGTCCGTAGTTAGCATTCCGATGTTAGTAATTCAATTTTTAATGGTTCATTTTTAGATGTTTAATATACCCGCAATAAACAAAACCCCCAACGAAATAAATAAAACCCCATCGTATATGTATTGGTCGAGATTAATCTTGACCCATGGTACCGGTGTTGTCAAATGACGTGTTGCGTACATAAAGTACCGGTGTTGTCAAATGACGTGTTGCGTACAAACATGGGATCTTATGATTAATCTTCTCGTATTGTTTACGGGTGATCCTGAACCATATAAAATTGAATTATAAGTACATATATATAAAATATCATGTTATCTTAGAAATATGTGATTTATATCATTTTTTTCCAATTGATCCCGTAGTTGAAATGATCTAGGATAACCAATTTTGTTTCGGTCATAGTTTCTTCGTTACAAATCCGTTTTCATTGATTCAAATTGCCATCTTCTTGGATCGAGTTCTTCTTTAAGACTATGAACTGTAAATACCTTGGTTTGTATTCAAAATCATACGGCATAAGTGACACATTAGTGAAACATATGAAGTTAAACATTTTTGTTACAACAAAATCATTTAATGACCATTTTTCTAAAAATACTTATACTTTGAAAAACCAAGTTTTACCTTGTTAAATTAGTATATACATAAGTTATATTACAGGTCTTGAAGTATTTTAAAAGTTAAGTTAGAAGGATCTATTTAGTTTGCAAACAAGTTTGAAAACATTCAAACTATGTTCTTGTTGTTAAACTTTTGTACCACAAAATAAGATAGCTATATATATATGAATCGAATAAGGTTATGAACATAGTTACTACCTCAAGTTCCTTGGATGAAGTTTCTGTAAAAGAGAAGTAAGAAGCTAGAATCAAAAGGGTGATGGAAGTGGATGAAAGATTGGAAGTAAGTTGGTGTTCTTGGAGGGTTTTCTTGAAATGTTTTTGTATGGTTTTCTTATGGTGTTTTAGTATGGTTTTTGAAGCTAGATCTTTATGGAACTTTGCTGGATTGTTATGGAGTTTAGAGAGTAAGAAAGAGTGTGTGTTTTTAGTTAAGAGATTGAAGTAAAAATGAATCAAAAATGATGATACATATATACTCCTAAAAATGTGATCTTTAAGGATAACATGACAAAATTCTAGTTTGTATTTTTGTAATTAGTCTTGCAATGATTCAAAAGTAATTACCTTATACATAAGGCATGAATAAGGGCTGGTTAGGTGGTGATTTGATGTGTATATACCAATAGTAAATACGTATAGAAGCTTGGTATGATACGAGTACAAATACTCTAGGTATACGTATAGAAATTTTGTGAAAAATGGAATGAGGATTCAAATATAGCTATCTTTTGTGAATACACTTATATGATTTTATGTATTTAAGTTCTTAAAAGTGATTAAATACATTACTTATACAATATATGTATAAACATTATAGTCTTAAGTATTTAAGTCAAATAACGTTACGTATTGTTATCGTTTTGAAAACTTAAGTTAGCAGTTTCAAAATACACATATAACTTGTTGTTATTAATACAAAATGAGATATTAAAACATTCATTAATCATGTTAAATATGTATATATACATATATATACACAAACGTATAATTATCATATATTGTATAGTTCGTGATATCATCGGTCAAACTAGACGGTCAAACGTTGTGTAAAACTCTTTTCGGAAATATAAGTCTCGACAATTTGGATTGCTTATCATGTTGGTAAGGTTTAATTTATGTAAATATTAATCTTATAAGTATAGAATGATCGAAAAAGTGCGGGTCGTTACATTACCTCCCCGTTAAATAAATTTCGTCCCGAAATTTTAAAATTGTACCTATTTTGCGTCATCGAGAAACAAGTGTGGATACTTTTGCTTCATCTGATCCTCTCGTTCCCAAGTAAACTCGGGACCTCTTCTAGCATTCCAACGAACCTTAACAATCGGTATATTACTCTGTTTGAGCTGTTTAACTTCACGGTCCATGATTTCGATTGGTTCTTCGACGAATTGTAGTTTCTCGTCGACATGAATTTCTTCAAGAGGAATGGTGAGGTCTTCCTTTGCAAGACACTTCTTCAGGTTTGAGACGTGAAAGGTATTATGTACTCCAGCGAGTTGTTGCGGTAACTCGAGTCGATAAGCTACCGGTCCAATGCGTTCGATGATCTTGAACGGGCCTACGTACCTTGGGTTCAGTTTACCCCTTTTGCCGAAACGTATTACACCTTTCCAAGGTGACACCTTTAGCATAACCATGTCCCCGACCTGAAACTCTAATGGTTTCCTTCGAACATCGGCGTAGCTCTTTTGGCGACTACGGGCTGTTTTCAATCTCTCCTTGATTTGCACTATCTTCTCAGTCGTTTCATGTATGATCTCGGGACTAGTTAAATGTCGATCTCCTACTTCATTCCAACAGATAGGAGATCTACACTTCCTTTCGTACAATGCTTCGAATGGCGCAGCTCCAATGCTCGCATGATAACTATTATTATACGAGAATTCTGCTAACGGTAGATATTTATCCCATCCGTTTCCAAAATCGATCACACATGCCCTGAGCATGTCTTCGAGAGTCTGAATCGTTCTCTCACTCTGTCCATCGGTTTGTGGATGATATGCGGTACTCATATCCAACCGAGTTCCTAGTGCCTCCTGTAGTGATTGCCAAAACTTTGAGGTAAATCTACTATCACGATCGGATATAATGGAAATAGGTATTCCATGCCTTGAAACAACTTCCTTTATATACAATCGTAATAGTTTCTCCATTCTATCTGTTTCCTTTATAGGCAAGAAATGTGCAGACTTGGTGAGACGATCAACAATCACCCAAATGGTGTCGTATCCCCAGGCAGTCTTTGGTAACTTTGTGATGAAATCCATGGTAATACCGTCCCATTTCCATTCTGGAATTTCTGGTTGTTGAAGTAACCCTGACGGCTTCTGGTGTTCTGCTTTAACCTTGGAACAAGTTAAACACTCCCCAACATATGTTGCAACGTCTGTTTTTAAATTAGGCCACCAATAATGCGTCTTAAGATCTTGGTACATCTTTCCAACTCCAGGATGTATCGAATATCTTGTCTTATGTGCCTCGTTCAATATCAACTTCCTTAATCCACCCAACTTCGGTACCCAAATACGATTTGCAAAATATCGAATTCCATCTTCCCGCATAACGAGTTGCTTCTCATACTTCTTCATTATTTCATTTCCTTTATTTTCTTTAGTAAGTGCTTCTCGTTGAACTTCTTTGATTTGTGAGTTGAGATTTAGGCGAATTTTTATATTCATTGCTCGAACTCGAATTGGTTCTCGTTCCTTTCTGCTTAGAGCATCGGCCACCACGTTCGCCTTTCCGGGATGATAACGAATTTCACAATCATAGTCGTTTATTAACTCGACCCACCTACGTTGCCTCATGTTCAATTGTTTCTGATCAAAAATATGTTGAAGGCTTTTATGATCAGTAAACACAGTGAATTTAACCCCATACAAGTAATGTCTCCACATCTTCAATGCAAACACGACTGCTCCCAATTCTAGATCATGCGTCGTATAATTTCGCTCGTGAATCTTCAATTGTCGGGATGCGAATGCAATAACTTTCTTCCGTTGCATAAGAACACAACCAAAACCTTGTCGCGAAGCGTCACAATATATTTCAAAATCATCGTTCCCTTCTGGTAACGATAAAATAGGCGCCGTAGTTAGCTTCTTCTTCAATAATTGAAATGCGTTCTCCTGCTCCGAGGTCCATTCGTATTTCTTCCCTTTTTGCGTTAACGCTGTCAACGGCTTAGCTATTCGGGAAAAATCTTGAATAAACCTTCTATAATAACCGGCTAAACCCAAAAATTGACGTATCTGCGTTGGTGTCTTAGGAGTCTCCCATTTTTCAATAGCTTCAGTTTTTGCTGGATCAACCTGAATTCCTTCGCTATTAACAACGTGACCAAGAAATTGCACTTCTTTCAACCAGAAAGCACACTTAGAAAATTTAGCATAAAGTTGTTCTTTTCTCAACAACTCCAGTATCAACCTTAAATGCTCTTCATGCTCTTGCTCACTCTTGGAATAGATAAGAATATCATCAATGAAAACGATAACAAACTTATCTAAATACGGACTACAAACTCGATTCATGAGGTCCATGAATACAGCTGGCGCATTCGTCAATCCAAACGGCATAACCAAAAATTCGTAATGACCATAACGTGTCCGAAAAGCAGTTTTCGGAATGTCCTCTTCTTTGACGCGTAGTTGATGATAGCCCGATCTTAAGTCGATTTTTGAATAAACACATGATCCTTGCAATTGATCAAATAAGTCATCAATTCTCGGTAGTGGATACCGATTCTTGATAGTTAACTTATTTAATTCACGATAGTCTATACACATCCTAAAAGATCCATCTTTCTTCTTAACAAACAAAATTGGAGCTCCCCACGATGAAGTACTCGGTCGTATGAATCCACGGTCCAGTAATTCTTTTAACTGACTTTGAAGTTCTTTTAACTCGGACGGTGCAAGTCTATATGGCGCACGAGCCACTGGTGCAGCTCCTGGTACTAAATCTATTTGAAATTCTACCGATCTAAATGGAGGTAATCCCGGCAATTCTTCCGGAAAAACTTCAGGAAAATCTCTTGCCACAGGCACGTCGTTGATGCACTTTTCTTTCTTTTCGACTTTATTAACATGTGCTAAAATAGCGTAACATCCCTTTTCTAAACACTTCTTGGCTTTCAAACAGCTAATGAGTTTTAGCTTTGAATTACCCTTCTCTCCATAAATCATCACCGGTATTTTATCCTTACCAGGAATACGAATTGCCTTCTTAGCACAAACAACTTCCGCTCCTATTTTGGACATCCAGTCCATGCCGACTATTACATCAAAACCTCCTAATTCTACGGGTATTAAGTCGATTTTAAACGTTTCTCCAGCTAGATTTATTTCACAATCACGACAAATTTTATCGGCTTTAATTAGCTTACCATTAGCTAACTCAATCAAGTACTTAGCATCTAGAGGTAATGATGAACAATTCAATTTAGTGTAAAAATTTATACACACGTAACTTCTATCGGCGCCAGTATCAAATAAAATAGATGCTGATAAGTTATTAATGGTAAACGTACCCGTAACAAGCTCCGGGTCTTCTCGTGCCTCTCTAGCATTAATAACAAACGCTCTTCCACGTGCAGGTTCGCCATTCTGATTCGGGCACTGACTCTTATAGTGACCTTGTTTTCCACAACCAAAACAAGTAATGGTAGCCAAAGCAGTTCTATTTGCGTTGGTGGCAGGAGTCTTGTTGCCATTTGTAACGAGAGCCTTACAATCTTCCGCAAGATGACCTTGTCGATTACACTTGGTGCATAACACACTACAGTAACCAAAGTGATGTTTGTGGCAACGGTTGCATAAAGGACTTTGTCCTTTATAACCAAAACCTGAACCACTACTCGCACCTTTTGTGGTTTCTTGTTTCTTATAAGGTTGTTGTTGGTTACCTCGATCATAACTTCCATTCCACTTTTTCTTGTTTCCCAATACCTTCACCTCAGTATTGAATGCTTTCTTGTCCAAAATGACCTGATCCATTAGCTCGTTCGCCATGGTTATAGCTTCATGAATTGTCTTAGGTTTCGATGCTGTAACATTTGCCTTGACCTTTTTGGGCAAACCAGCTTTGTACATTTCAATCTTCCGTTCTTCGGTTGGAACCAATTCAGGACATAGCAAAACTAATTCCATGAATCGCTGGTTGTAGTTGGTGATTTCAGTACCAACCACCTTCAAACTTCGTAACTCATCTTCTAACTTAATAACCTCATTCCTTGGACAATACTCGGTGATTATCATTGCTTTGAATTCTTCCCATGGAGTATCATAAGCTACATCTCCTCCTACCGCCTTCACATAATTCTTCCACCATGTGAGTGCACTATCTTGTAAAGTGCACGATGCAAACTTGGTCATGTCTTTTTCATCACAACCGCTGATTTTGAACACCGTCTCCATCTTTTCTATCCATCGGGTTAAACCGATAGGTCCTTCCGTTCCACTGAATGATGATGGCTTGCAAGCTTGGAACGTCTTGTAGGAGCATCCTACACGAGGATTTGGATTAACTGCAGCAGCTCTTGCAGCCTCAACCCATAACATTCTGTCGTTCACTCGCTGGTTGATGAGTTCCTCGAGTTCTTGTTCCGTCATTCGATTCAATCGCGCCATTTCCTAATGAAAGAAAATAATTATTCACATGGATTATTATAGATGTAGTGTGTATTTATAGTACATTTATAGCTTGTTAATAATATGAACCAGGTATTATTATAAAAGCCTTTTCTTCTTATTAGCGTTTTATAATTATATCTTGGGTAGTACCTACCCGTTAATGTTCATACTTAATAGCTTAGTACAGAATCAATTACTACAATCTAAATAATACTTAACCATGGAAAATTATTGCATTTCATACTTCAATATTTTACATATGCTTATCTTACATCGAACATTAAGCAAACCACACTATTAATATTATACAAAACATTATTCGGTTCCATGGTTTGACACAGCAGCGCATCGTTTGATCTATTTTCTAGGACGTTTAGACACAAAGATTTTCTTAACGCTTATCCTAACTGTCTGCCTATATTTTGGCTGTGGGACTGAAGAACTGGATGCCGGGACAGAACGAATAGGAATAGCGGGGATAGGGGTGGTAGTGTTGAGTGGAATTGGTGCCACATCATTCTCATTAAACTCGGGATTTGGATTTTCTAATTCATTAGCCTTTCGTTTCTTTCCTAGTTCGAACTCGTCTTTTGTAATTTCCTGTATTTCTTCCTCGGGTTCACTTTCCTCCTCGGGTTCACTTTCCTCCTCGGGTTCACTTTCCTCCTCGGGTTCACTTTCCGATATTTCTATAGTTGGTTCATCCGGAATTTGTGAGTCTTCCCCAAGGATATCATTTTCGTCATCGGACAGGTTAATGACTGGAACGCCATCTGAAGATTCTGATTCGGAGTCGTTGATTGTGATAACAATTTTTGAGCTCGACATCTATCACACAACAACTAACCCATTAGTACTTATATAATATTTACATATAAATTTTAACCAACAGTGATAAGCAATGGTTTTTTTTTTTTTTAAATCAGACCCGGTCAAAGTCCAGACTTACTAATGTATCCTAACGGCTTCTCGGTTAGACACACTAATGCAGACCTGGTTCGCTAAGACCAACGCTCTGATACCACATGTCATAACCCGTCCTTAACCATAAGAACGTGTTAGATAACGTATGATTTCATTGCGAGGTATTGACCTCTATATGCGACATTTTTAAAAAGGAAAACTGCATATATTATACATTACAAACCAAACCATTATTTTTGTTACAAGCTTTAGACAATAAAAAGATGATTATCGTTTAACGATAATCTTCGACTTACAAACTTTACAAATGATAATAACAACACGATTTCTAGCATATTTTACAACACACGTCCTCGGATATGCAGTTTTATTTTTGACACAAATATGAGTACGCATGATCCTGCTTAGATTCAACATAATGCAGCGGAAGCTTTAATTATCACCTGAGAATAAACATGTTTAAAAACGTCAACATAAAGTTGGTGAGATATAGGTTTAGTGCGCAGCAATATATATATATAGACCACAAGATTTCGTATATAAACATTTCAATAAAAATATTCTAAGTGGTTGAGCACTTGGTAACCATACTTAACATTTTCACGTCGCATATTCCCTTTAATATGAAATCTTACTACACCGTACCAAGTGTAGTCACAAAACGAAGTACTGTGCAACCGTTGAATACTGGTCGTCCAGTCCGGTTGGGGTTGTCAGGCCCGATAGATCTATCAACAGGATTCGCGTTTACAATACCGCTGTAAATATTAGTTACCAAGCTACAGGGAAGTATGCCAGTGGTACAACTCAACGTAGAATATATTTTTCAGTTACTTGTGTCCATAACGTAAAACATAAAATACATGTATTCTCATCCCGAAATATTTAGAGTTTAAAAGTGGGACTATATACTCACTCTTGTCTTGATGATATATATATTTTGACTCGGTCTTCCGGTTGATATCACGAACCTATCCATATATAATATATCAATATGTTTTCATTTTAAAACAAACGTTATATATATATACTTGTTATACTTTTAATATTTTGAATATTTCCTTAGTCCGTAGTTAGCATTCCGATGTTAGTAATTCAATTTTTAATGGTTCATTTTTAGATGTTTAATATACCCGCAATAAACAAAACCCCCAACGAAATAAATAAAACCCCATCGTATATGTATTGGTCGAGATTAATCTTGACCCATGGTACCGGTGTTGTCAAATGACGTGTTGCGTACATAAAGTACCGGTGTTGTCAAATGACGTGTTGCGTACAAACATGGGATCTTATGATTAATCTTCTCGTATTGTTTACGGGTGATCCTGAACCATATAAAATTGAATTATAAGTACATATATATAAAATATCATGTTATCTTAGAAATATGTGATTTATATCATTTTTTTCCAATTGATCCCGTAGTTGAAATGATCTAGGATAACCAATTTTGTTTCGGTCATAGTTTCTTCGTTACAAATCCGTTTTCGTTGATTCAAATTGCCATCTTCTTGGATCGAGTTCTTCTTTAAGACTATGAACTGTAAATACCTTGGTTTGTATTCAAAATCATACGGCATAAGTGAAACATTAGTGAAACATATGAAGTTAAACATTTTTGTTACAACAAAATCATTTAATGACCATTTTTCTAAAAATACTTATACTTTGAAAAACCAAGTTTTACCTTGTTAAATTAGTATATACATAAGTTATATTACAGGTCTTGAAGTATTTTAAAAGTTAAGTTAGAAGGATCTATTTAGTTTGCAAACAAGTTTGAAAACATTCAAACTATGTTCTTGTTGTTAAACTTTTGTACCACAAAATAAGATAGCTATATATATATGAATCGAATAAGGTTATGAACATAGTTACTACCTCAAGTTCCTTGGATGAAGTTTCTGTAAAAGAGAAGTAAGAAGCTAGAATCAAAAGGGTGATGGAAGTGGATGAAAGATTGGAAGTAAGTTGGTGTTCTTGGAGGGTTTTCTTGAAATGTTTTTGTATGGTTTTCTTATGGTGTTTTAGTATGGTTTTTGAAGCTAGATCTTTATGGAACTTTGCTGGATTGTTATGGAGTTTAGAGAGTAAGAAAGAGTGTGTGTTTTTAGTTAAGAGATTGAAGTAAAAATGAATCAAAAATGATGATACATATATACTCCTAAAAATGTGATCTTTAAGGATAACATGACAAAATTCTAGTTTGTATTTTTGTAATTAGTCTTGCAATGATTCAAAAGTAATTACCTTATACATAAGGCATGAATAAGGGCTGGTTAGGTGGTGATTTGATGTGTATATACCAATAGTAAATACGTATAGAAGCTTGGTATGATACGAGTACAAATACTCTAGGTATACGTATAGAAATTTTGTGAAAAATGGAATGAGGATTCAAATATAGCTATCTTTTGTGAATACACTTATATGATTTTATGTATTTAAGTTCTTAAAAGTGATTAAATACATTACTTATACAATATATGTATAAACATTATAGTCTTAAGTATTTAAGTCAAATAACGTTACGTATTGTTATCGTTTTGAAAACTTAAGTTAGCAGTTTCAAAATACACATATAACTTGTTGTTATTAATACAAAATGAGATATTAAAACATTCATTAATCATGTTAAATATGTATATATACATATATATACACAAACGTATAATTATCATATATTGTATAGTTCGTGATATCATCGGTCAAACTAGACGGTCAAACGTTGTGTAAAACTCTTTTCGGAAATATAAGTCTCGACAATTTGGATTGCTTATCATGTTGGTAAGGTTTAATTTATGTAAATATTAATCTTATAAGTATAGAATGATCGAAAAAGTGCGGGTCGTTACAGGTTCGATGCGCCACATGTCTCTACTAGACATGGCTCAGGCCTTACGTATATATACGCCCGAGGAGCTAGCATCTGCCGATTGTCGAGGGTTGATACTAAATGGTAGGAAAATTGATGAAAATTTTGATACGCATGGTGTATGGAGTCAAATGACTAGCCATCACCGATTTAAAGGGGGAAATTACTCTTATTTGGATATAGATAGAGCTGAATTAAGAGTAATTCACAGGTTTTTAGCCAATTCGATTACACAGCGAGGTAAAAATAAGGAAAAGGTAAATGAACAGGATTTGTTTTACCACATGTGTATTCGAGACCCACAAAGCGCTATAAGTATACCTTATTATGTGGGTTATTATTTATCAGCTATGGTTAAGGGGATGAGACCGCACAGTATAATAGGAGGTGGTATATTTATTACATTAATTGCTGAGTATCTCAATGTGGATATAAGTCAGAGGGATTATTAATCGAAGAACCAGAACCCCGCGATACAGTTGGTTTAAATGTATATCATGGTGCTTAGGTTTTGAAGAGGCGAAATAACGCCGCAGTACAATACCATGGAAGACATCCACAGGTTGAGAGAAATCAACAACCAAGTAATGTGGGAGGGGGAAATGAAATGACAGAAATGCAAAGGTTTATAGCTTCACAAGAGTATGAAAATGCTAGACATCGAGCATTTGAAGATTGGCAAGTTCATCAAAACCAAATCATAGCTCATTGCCAACATGTAGGTAGAAACTATATTCCTACTCCAACGCCCATATTTCCTCCCTGGTCTATAGAGATGCAACCACCGTATCCTACTTATAACCCAGCTGAAGCATTTTATAACACATATGGTTATGCATGGAACCCCTACTGGTATCAGTAACAACCGTAGTTTATTTAGTTTTATTTATTTTATTTTTGTAATGCTACTACATTTAGCACTTATGTTGATATTGTAATAGTTTTTATAATTTTCTAACTTTTATTATTAGATTTTAATAATTTTTGAATGTGGGGTAATATACCAAACTTCAAAAATATGTATATATGTTTGCAGTTTATCTTATGTACACAACAGGGTAAAACAACGCATTTTCAAAGACTGATATTAAGTTCAGAAAAAGCAACTAATTTTGACGACAAGATGAAAAATATATGTGAAATAACAACAAGACGGAATGAACAAATGATGTGCACCATTTATCATTCAACACAAACAACGATTTGTTTGGAAACTTTGGTAAAATTTAATCATTTTTCTACGCTAATCACCCTCAATAATTTAAATTGTTACTGATTTCTTGCAAATGAGGGCATTGCAAGATCTTAAGTGTGGGAAGTGGCTAAATTCTTTCGGATTTTTAAAATTTTTATCTTAAACAGTTGGTTACAATTAAAAATACTAGTAATTAAAAATACTAGTAAAGCAGTAGTTGTATTAGAATCTAGTGCTCTCTGATAACAAAGAACAGCCCTAGTCTTATATACTGACTACCCAATTCTAGTAAAATTTTTCAAAATTTTCAATTAAATGAACTCAAAATCATGTTTATACATATTTATGAACAATAAAACTAGGTGTTAACACCGAAATTATTGTTACCTCGGAAAGGACATAAATTGAGAAACAACCCAAAATGTTAGAATTCATTTAAAATGGAATAGAGGACAATAAAAAGGAAAATAAAAGCCAAGTGTGGAAAAATTTACCAAGTTATTTTAAACATATGTCACATATTAAAGATACTTTTGCTTTGGACTAAACTAAAATTTTTTACCCGATTTACTGTAAGAAAGATGAATCTACACGATGAATCAATTCCATCATTTAAAAGGAAGTAAAGTCTTCCGAAAAAGAAACGCGCTTCTTGATTTAGGTCATGAAGTTGTCGTCCAGACCAGCTGTAGGTTGATGAAAAATCTAGAAAAGTCATCTCTAAAATCAGCAGGAAATCCACGGACCTCAGCATAAAACAGGGTCGCCAAGTGGTCAGACTTATCCTAACCATGAGAGGATCTGTCTTGTAAAATGGGGAGAACGCCGTGCAAATTAGCTGGATAAGACTAATGAATCAGATCCCCAGAAAGGATAATCTCCTTAAAGATTAAAAATCAGCTTTTAAGCCTGATATTACTCAATCCTTGAGATTGACCTTAAAGATTAAGAATTACAAACTCATAGAATTCAACGATATCTAAACTCGAGCTTGAACGAGAAAATATTTTGATCAAAATTTCAAACCGATTTGTTTTCTGAAAACCTACTTTCAATGCGTTCATTACCATTGAACGTAAAATCCTAGGAATTCACCTGGAATTCATTAGGTCACCTGAACCAAATCGGGTGTCAACCGTAAGAACGGTGGTTGCATAGCATGGTCAAAGACAGGACCTTGTGCCATACCGAAAAATTATAAGGGTGAGCTTTACTATTGCTCCTACCAAGGATAGTAATTGCGGCCGACATGTTATAGACCATAATTAAAAGCATGTCAGGGGACATTGCCTTAACAGTTGCTTGTTCAACGCTTTCCTTTACAACCGGACGGTAGTTTATCTAAAGGTAATATACGGAGCAAGTATACTGGACGTGTTGCTTTCCTAATACAAGGTTAGCAAGTGGGTGACACAAAACCGTAAGTTTTGAGCTACAATTTTCAAATCTGAAACCCACTAAACCCACAAAAATATTTTGCAACACCGGTGAAGGGTTATTCCGGAAAACTTATCTAGGGTAAAAACTAGATTTAATTTTCAAAAGATCAAATGTTTTCATAAAGATCCAATTTCCTTAAAGGATCTAAATTTTATAGTCATGTGGGACTGTAAACCACATCGTTACTACCATTGTTAATACCGCCGTAAAGAAATCACTGATGTACAAAGTGTGAAGAATAAAGAAGTGATTCTAGTATTTCAAGACTATATTGCTTGAGGACAAGCAACGCTCAAGTGTGGGAATATTTGATAATGCTAAAAACGAACATATATTTCATAGCATTATTCCTCAAGAAAGATAAGCTTTTAGTTGCAATTGTTCTATTTACAAGTGATATTCGTTTAAATAATAAAAGGTGAAGACAAAAGACAGATTCGACGAATTGAAGACGCAAACGACCAAAAAGCTCAAAAGTACAAAATACAATAAAAAAGGTTCCAATTATTGATGAGAAACGTCTCAAAATTACAAGAGTACAAGATTCAAAACGCAAAGTACAAGATATTAAATTGTACGCAAGGACGTTCGAAAATCCGGAACCGGGACTAAAGTCAACTCTCAACGCTCGACAAAACGGACTAAAAATTACAAGTTAACTATGTATATAAATATAATATAATATATAATTAATTATATAAATTATATATATATATATTATATTTATATAATAAACCGTCGGCAGACTAAGATCCAAATTGGAGTGAGCTGGAATTTCAAACTTCGCGACTCGCGGAGTTTGAAGAGCAAAAATTCCGCGAGTTGCGGAGCAGCCAAATTCGAAAATCCCTATAAAACCCAACGAATTCTGATCGTTTTTAATATCCATAATCTATCTCTCTCTCAATATATACGTAAATATATATATATATATATATATATATATATAATTTATATTTATATTTTAATTTTAATTTTAAATCCTAATAATAAGGGTATGTTAGCGAATGTTGTAAGGGTGTAAGTCGAAATTCTGTCCGTGTAACGCTACGCTATTTTTAATCATTGTAAGTTATGTTTATATTATTTTCATTAATGTCTCGTAGCTAAGTTATTATTATGCTTATTTAAAACGAAGTAATCATGATGTTGGACTAATTACTAAAATTAGGTAATTGGGCTTTGTACCATAAATGGGGTTTGGATAAAAGAACGACACTTGTGGAAATTTGACTATGGGCTATTAATGGGTTTTATATTAACTAAACAATAAATTGTTAATTTAATATACAAACTTATAATTCGACGTATTTATATATAACCACATACGCTTGACTGGGTACGGTGGGCGGGATATCTATAAATACCAATAATTATTCATTTTATCGGACACGGAACTGGATTAATAGTTAATAGACTTGTTGAAACAGGGGGTGAATTACATTCAAGGGTAATTGGTGTAATTGTTAACAAAGTAGTAAAACCTTGGTTTATACGCAGTCGATAACCTGGTGTATTCATTAAACAAAGTATTAAAACCTTGTTACAATTCGAATCCCCAATTAGTTGGAATATTTGACTTCGGGAATAAGAATAATTTGACGAAGGCTTTCGCTCTTTATATTTATGACTGATGGACTATTATGGACAAATCCGTATGGACATATTAAATAATCCAGAACAAAGAACAATTAACCCATGGGCATAAAACTAAAATCAACACGTCAAACATCATGATTACGGAAGTTTAAATAAGCATAATTCTTTTATTTCATATTTAATTTCCTTTATTTTATATTTAATTGCACTTCTAATTATCGCACTTTATTTTATTGTATTTTATTTCATTGCACTTTTATTTATCGCAATTTCATTATCGTTATTTACTTTACGCTTTAAATTAAGTCTTTTATTTATTTAATATTTTACATTTGGTTTTAACTGCGACTTAAGTTTTAAAAATTGACAAACCAGTCATTAAACGGTAAAAACCCCCCTTTATAATAATAATATTACTTATTTATATATTTGTATTTTTATAAAATAAAACTAATATGGCGTTAAGCTTTGTTTTAAAGATTCCCTGTGGAATGAACCGGACTTACTAAAAACTACACTACTGTACGATTAGGTACACTGCCTATAAGTGTTGTAGCAAGGTTTAAGTATATCCATTCTATAAATAAATAAAAAACCTTTTGTAAAATTGTATCGTATTTAATAGTATTTTCTTGTAAAATTTAATAGTATTTTGTACACCCCTTAGCGAAAACATCACTAACTGTTCCTAGCTAACTGTTCCTAGCTAACTGATTACATTTTATTTATCACAAGTTATTTATCGCAATTTATATTCTCGCAATATTATTTATCATCATTTAATTTCTGTTATTTATTTTACGCACTTTAAATATCGGGACATGTATACAAGGTTTTGACATATCATATCGACGCATCTATATATATTATTTGGAATAACCATAGACACTCTATATGCAGTAATGATCGAGTTAAATATACAGGGTTGAGGTTGATTCCAAAATAATGTATTAATTAATTCGAATATTATATATTAAACTATATATGAATTATTGGACTGTAAATCGTGGACTATCGACTGTGGACTAATAACATTGGACAATTAAAATGAATTAAAATATTGATTATAACATATGAAACTAAACATTTCTTCAAATTTGCCACTTGATTTCCTCTTAAACCTCATTTGTATCTTGACGATCACAATCTGCGTTCAAACCTTTCATGATTCTTGAAAACACCTTAATCGAGAGAATGAACCAACCGCACTTCATCTACGGAAGAAAAGATTGATGCATATAGTTATGCAACTGAAAAACTTTCGGAAACTGAGTAAATGTTTAACACATATCTGTGCTAGCTCTTTAGGCATTGTTATTATCGAAAATAACATCGGAAATATTTTTTTTTTCAAATTAGCAAATTTTGTCACAGCTCCAGCAAGACAACTTCAATTTTTCATTCGAATAAACCTTATTATAAAGATTACCCCCTTCATCATCGTTACTGGAGAACCGTTTATAGTCCATCACATTAGCAGTAAACTTACCAGCAACTTCATTACTCATTGGCTTGAGTCTCTCTGAAAAACCATTATATCTGTCCATTAAAACCCTATCATATACTTATCTGCATCTTGTAACGATAATTGCCATATCAATTACCGAGAATCAGCAATCAGTATTTCGAATCTCGCAGCGTTTCTACATCAATAGTTATATGTATACATTTAACATTTATCTCCTAGAATTATGATCTTCAATTATGAAATTCTGAAAAGCACCCAGTCTACGATTCAGTACCTAGCGAAATCTCTAGTGAATATCTTGCTCCTTAATTATTCTAAATTCTTGCGAAAGAATTTTCTTCAGTAACCTTCGATCTTAGAAATTCCAAAATATCATCATAAATATCCTCGATATTTCTGAAGATATTTTCATAACTATTCTTATCTGAAATCATTTATCTCTTCACGCTATCTGTATTGTGTCATATAAGAAACTGTTTAGTTTCTATATCCTGTAAACCTTCGAGTTTAAATTATGAATGTTTTTGAAGTAGTGTTGGGAATTGAATTATGAGTTAGTATAATATAATGACACTTGATCAACGTGATTATGTTACAGTAAGTCATGCTGAGTTTCTAATGAAACATGATGATTCACAGGCCATAACGTCATCATGTGCCATGTTACACGACTCTTACATTCTATCTAATATATAAACATATCAAGAACATAATTTCTTGATAATCCTATCTTTTCTCTTGAATTCTGGTAATTTAACCAATCAAGCTTGTACTATTACAATCTCTCTCTTAGAACATTAGTCATGACCATTCGAAACTTCATACCTATGAAATCTGGACCATTATTCGTTTGACTTAAAGTAGGAAGAGAATACAAAAGTTTGAATTAAGAAATAAAGAATAGAAGGTATGAGCTAGGGAAATAAGGAAAAGAAGGGGGTGGATTTATAGAGAAATATCCGACAGAGTAATCGAGGCAGATCACCGTATTTAATTATAGAGATCTTAATTTCCTTATTCACCGAAGAATCAAATCTTTTAGATTTCGAAGATTTTCTTTAAATTCCTTGAATTCTAGAATTCAACCATGATTAGTCAAAAGTTATGATGAAACTTGTCTTTCTCATTTCACTATTTAGTGATAGCTTCATTCGTACTCTTCAAGTAATCGAATTGTCTTATTCATATTACTCAATGATGATAAAACTCTATTTATCAACTCATATTCGTCATGAAAACATTTTTATTGTCAGCCATGACCCTTCCACTTAAATTTCGGGATGAAATTTCTTTAACGGGTAGGTACTGTGACGACCTGGAAATTTTCGACCAAATTTAAACTCAATCTTTATATAGTTTCGACACGATAAGCTAAGTCTATTAAGTCTAGTCTCAAAAATTTTGAACTGTTTCATATATTCATTTGACCTTCAACTAGTTTTGACAATTCACGAACAATTACTTGTAAATAGATACGTATATACTTAAACATATATAATTTGAAATATATTATAATTAACTATGTAAAATAAAACAATATATAATAATCATCATTTAAAACATATCTATATCTATAAATATGGTATATTGAATATATAAATATAGTTACGAATTTATTTAGTAAACGATAGAAGCACTCGTTTATCATTCGATGGTTATTTAAATAAGTTAAGTTCAAATTTAGGTGAATTTAAAATAAACGGTGATCCAAAAATGAGTTTTACAAGTTATAGGCTTATTAAAAATATATTTAGAAACTATTTGTTGAATTTTAAAACTTTTTATATTTTACTTAGGGTTGGGAGTGAATAATTAATGTAATTTTTATTTAATAGTTAATGACTGAATTTTATATCATAATGACCAAAATAAATAAATATAGTTAAATTAAAAATATGGGATTTTTCCAGATACTTTTATCCGCCACTGATTAACAACGAAGTACGAATCATCACCCGTGCAAGACTGTCGGTAGTATATTTACAATATAATGTCACGAGAATATATTTGATTACTGTGCCTTTTTGTTTCTTCCACCAACTTCACATCTAATATCTCTTTATATATGTGTGCATATGAATGGAGTTATATGATAGGGAACCATTTAACCACCTAAAATCCATTCCATTTAACTAGCATCGAACAGACCAAGCTTGTTTACTACTGCTATGTGTTTCTTTTCTATTTCAAACACAATATCGAACCAAGCATCAACTTACTATCAACCGCCACTATCGAAAGCCACAAGCATCTTTTGATCACCTACCTCTTCACAACATCATACGACCACCATTATAACCCGTCATCCGGAACATAGCACCCTCCTCATTTTACACCATGAACTATACCTTAAACAACCACCTTATTCCCTCTCTCCCTCTCATTTTCAAACGTGACCGTCCACCACCTACAACTACCAGAAACCATCATGATCATGACTATCACAATCACCTCAGCTACCGGTAATCCTCACTTTAATTACGTGAGCTGTTGTTGAAGTTCACAAAACCATCGGTCACTATTCAAACACACACTCTTGTAAAACCTGCAACTAACCTTTGATTACACCATCACTAAATTATTATTCACTGCCTTCACCACCGTAAAAGCATCAATCAAACTCTATCGTAAACCATCTTCCGTTCATTTATTTTTTTTCTTTCTTTTCTTTTCTTCTTTTGTTTCTTCCTTTCGTTTCCCACTGCTATTGTATCTATTCAAACACAAACTCATAAAACGAAACCCATTTGCTACTTCATTGAATTTATTGGTTTCTTTTGTTGTTGTTGTTTTAATTAACCGAGGTCTGCAAGATCATTGCTGTTGATCTTGTCGTCTGTATCTGCTTCCCTTAATTATTTAGTGAGTGATAATCAAAGGCAGATGCTACAGCTTCTCCGTTTATGTTGTTATTGAACTGAAAACAAAACCCATCCAATTGCTACTGTGCAGCTCCTGTGATTGTTTCTATTTTAAACCGTCGAACAAACCCTCTTAAAACCACCATATTTTTCTTCCTGATAACTGCTGCAGCTACTATGTTTGCTTATGGTTGCTATTACAGCTTCTGCTATATTTTTTTTTCTTCTGTTTCATTTGACTCGAACAAAATCCAAGAATACCACCATAGACTGCTGGCGTGGTTTCCTTTTCTTTTTCTTATTCTTATGGCCGACAGCAATAACCCACTTGGAAATAGTTGTTACTCGTTATTTTTTTTTGGTTGTGGTAGGGCCAAAACTAATAAACCACTTGCAAGATCAACTCATGTTTTTCGTTGATATTTAGAAACCGTAAACTGTTTTCATTTGGCTAGTTGGGCTTAGCTATTTTTTTTTTGTTTTCTAAATTGAGACTTATATTGGTTTAGCAATTTGGGCCGAGGGCCAATATATTTTATATTGGGCCGAAATCATTCTTGTTCTATTTGGGCAGAAGAGATAATGAGAATGATGATGGAGATCGAATGATGATAGACTTGATGATATGATGTTGTGAACATGATAAATGCATGATGATGATGATGGTATATCTTTTTATTATATCTTTTTATCATTATTATTATTATTATTATTATTATTATTATTATTATTATTATTATTATTATTATTATTATTATTATTATTATTATTATTATTATTATTATTATTATTATTATTATTATTATTATTATTATTATTATTATTATTATTATTAAAATAATACATTTTATTATTATTATCATTAATATTATTATTACTATCACTTTTATAATTATTATTATCATTATTATTATTATTACTATTATTAACATTAATATATTTATTAACAAACATTATTATTAAGTATTATTAGTGTTAAGAATTTTTATCAAAATTAGTATTTTTATTATAGAAATATTACAACCTTTTTATCTTATTATTATTACTTTCGTTATTAAAATTTTTATATGTTTTAGTATTATTATCATTTTTTATTGTCAATATTAACATTATTATTAGTATTATCATTATAAGTATCATTATTATTAATACTATTCCTATTATTAATATTATAACAAATAAATATTAATTATATAAAAATATATTTAATACATATAACATAACTATATTAATATTTTTAAAAGTATATATAAATTAAATATACTTAATTAATTAATAAAACCTATAAATTATTAAATATAACAATATATATCACTAATAATAATATATAAATTTGTTTGAATACAATTATATGTTTTAATATATATATGAATAATATAGGTTCGTGAATCCGAGGACAACCCTGCATTGTTCAGTTGTTCAATGCCGTCATATGTATTTTTACTACAAAATACAGTATGGTGAGTTCATTTGCTCCCTTTTACTCTTTACATTTTTGGGACTGAGAATACAATCGCTGTTTTTACAACTGCTTTATTAAATGTTTTTGAAATATATTTTTGAACTGCGAATACATGAAATGATTTTATAAATTTTTGACGAGATAGACACAAGCAAAACATTCCTCGAATGAATTATTATGCATACAGAAGTTCTGTGGATTATTATTGAATTAGTTGGACGTGATAATTACCATTAATTGTTGTAAATATTTCCCCTGATTATTATTGCTTGGTAACCTAAGAATTAGAAACGGGTATGGCCCTAATTCACGCGAATCCTAAAGGTAGCTACCGGGTTTAACACCCCCACCCAGAATGTTCACTAGACGAAAGAGCTAGTGGGCGTGGTGTTTAGTACTTCGAGGTTTATATATTATACAGACGAGATGTTCTGTTTTAGGGATATTATTTATGCGCATTATATGTTAAGGTCGGTTACCAAGCCAAGCAATGAATGAAAAGTGAATGTTATGTATCGAGAGAATGATTTTATACACAGGTTATGTGTATGATATTTTTGTACACGAGATATGTGTACGGTTACTAAGATTTATGAAAATGGTTTCGTACACGAGATAGGTGTACTGTATTTGAATCTTATGGTCTATCAAAATGATGAATTTTATTATTTACGATAAACTTATGAACTCACCAACCTTTTGGTTGACACTTGAAAGCATGTTTATTCTCAGGTATGAAAGAAATCTTCCGCTGTGCATTTGCTCATTTAGAGATATTACTTGGAGTCATTAATGACATATTTCAAAAGACATTGCATTTGAGTCGTTGAGTTCATTAAGATTATTATTAAGTCAATTATAGTTTGATATATTATGAAATGGTATGCATGCCGTCAACTCTCGTTGTATGAAAGATTGATTTAAAAAAAAACGAATGCAATGTTTGTAAAATGTATCATATAGAGGTCAAGTACCTCGTGATGTAACCAAATATAATGTATTCATCCAGATGGATTAGGACGGGTTGTTATATACCAAAGTAACAAATTTAAGCTTTACACCAAAAATGTGGAAGTACCAAGGGTAATAGATTGGAGACCTTTGGAAGAAGTCAACCTAGCTAACTCAGTTAGCCTGTTACTAATCTAAAGGTCTGGGAACTCTTCTTTTCCTGACTGGGAATGTTTGTTTACCATTCGTAGGCCTGTATATAAAGAATGGTGTGTTGAATTAATGAGTACTATAGCATTAAATAAGGATGTAGATAGGATAGACGATAGGACTTTTCTTAGATTTTTACTTGGAGGTAGGATGTATAGAATGTCCATGCTAGACATGGCTAGGGCTTTACAGATTTACACCCCCGCTGAATTATTATTACCTGATTGTACAGCTTTAATTTATGAAGGTGAGAGGGTAGATAGAAATTTTGACGTTAATGCCATATGGAGGCGTATGTCAAACTTTAATGAGTTTAGGCGAGGTGAAAGACACTCCTATTTAGATATTAACAAAGCAGAGCTTCGCGTAATTCATAGGTTTTTAGCGAACTCGATTACACAATGAGGTAAAAACAAGGAGAAAATGACCCTAAATGATTTATTCTACCTCCAGTGCATTCGAGACCCTAGAGGCTTTGTTAATATCCTCTACTGTGTTGGTTATTATCTGTCCAAAATGGTGGAAGGTATACAGGAGGGGGGAATAATAGAAGGAGGCATTTTTGTTACTCTCATTGGAGATTATTTAGGTGTAGATAGAGAACAAGGGGGTCCAATGATGGTGGTTCAGGAACAAACCGAGAGTATAGGATTGCAGGTATATCAAGGTGCAAAGGTACTAACTCGGAGTCACAATAGGCCAATACCATATCAGGGCACCCATCCACAGGTAGAGAGGGGTTCAGATGAGGAGATGGAGGAAGCAGATGACATTAGGGATGTCATTAGAGATAGTTATACTGATGTTTATCAGCATATAGATGAGGTGGAAATGAATAACCAGGCTAGGCATCGTCAGTATGAGCAGTGGAGAGCTGCGGATGAGTATGAGCAATCCAGGCAATGCCAGCATGATAGTTGGGTAGTTCATCAGCACCAGAACATGAGCTAGCTATCATATCAGGTACCACATAACTATATCCCGACTCGACCTGCATACAATCCAGCACATCAATCTCATATGCAACCACCCTTTGACTTGTACGACCCCAACCAAGCCTATCAGGACACCTATCACCAGCCATGGAACCCGAGCGATGATGTCACGACCCTACTTTTTCCGTTATCTTTTATCGTTAATTATTTAACGACCGTTAACTGTTAATTGTGCTACGTCATTTCTATGACCTATATTATTATATTAATAATAATATATTAATTATTAAGTGTTATGTGAATAATTGTATTCATATTTTAATTTATACGTTTCTACGTGTCGCGGATTTCTATCCGGCGAATCTTTTCGGTTTTCAAACGAACGGTCGCGTTTTTGGGATTTTTAAATCCTAATTATTTTAAATATGATATTTTAAGATCATATAATTATATAGGGTATTTATATTTATTTTTCGTCGCGCGTTTGTTATCTCTCCAGATTTTTAATCGCGTTAGCGTGTTTTCGCGTTTCGGGATTCGTTCGGGCTTTCGGGCCATCAGGAAATAACCATTTAGAAAAATTGGGCCATGGTGCCCACCCCATGACCCCACCTTCGGCTGAGACTCCAAGGGAGGGAGTAATACTCCCATATTCTCATTATTTTTCCTCATTTAATTTTTACATCCTAATTTTATCTAAACCTAATTTTTGTGCTCTCTCCTCTTCTTCTTCTTTTTGGGCGACGACCACCACACCCATCATCATCATCATCTTGCATCAAATCAAGGTTTGGATCATCCATTGTTATACACCAACGCGTTCCTCGTTCCGTTCTCTACGCGATTATACTTCTCGTTTCTTGATTAGGGTATAAACCCTAACCCTAGAACTTTTGATTTTTCATTATATTTCTGTATTTTGATTATATATTAATAGTATGATGATTACTTATTGTTGTAATGGTGTTTGTATGCATAGAATTACTCGTAAACATATGTTTTCGGTTTGATATAATTGGGACAACAGATTTTTCGTGTGTTTCTGCTACTGTGACTGATATAAAAGTTAAAATAAAGTATCTAGATGAGTTCCTCTCATCAAGACATTAATTTTAGACTCCGGATTCATGTCGTTTCGATTCCCGAAGCCCTAGATATGATCAAGGTGGTATTTTGTTAAGATTGAAATGTGATTTTGGTATGAACCAGGTTTGGTCCTACTTTGTGACCATATTTGGTGACTTTAGGGTGTGTTAGTATGTTAGGACTGATGGTGGGGCGAACTTTCATGTTCGGGTCATCTCAATCCGAGCCACGAATCACCCGTTACATCTAAAACACGTTTTTGATAGAATTGAAGTTCCAAGTAGTGAATTGGCTGTACATCACGACTTGTGGGCTGTTCATGGTGTGTTCTTGAGTGTACCAAAGTGTCGGGTGGTTTGATTAGGCGGAGATATATGTAAGGCTCGCCGAAAACCGACACCCGGGGCTCAGGATACGACCCGATGAACTTTTGATTTTAAACTTATGATATAAATAATGGATTTCAATATCATTTAATTACTTATGGTAAAAAAAGTAATTATTATTATTTACAACTTATGATATATTTATTATACCATTTAATTAATACTTATGATTTAATTAACATTTTAATTAAACTTATGATTAATAATACTTCATTATTAATGGAAAATACTTATGATAAGTATTAAACTTATATTATGAGATTATTATAATAAGACTTATAATAAGGATTAATTAATTATTTAATTATTATAAGGCTTAGTTATTATTTAATTATAATTTAATTATTAAATACTTATGATTTAATAATTGTAATTAGAAACTTATGATATGATTAATAATTCATTATTAATTAATAATACTTATGATATGATTTAAAATTTATTATTAATTAATAATACTTATATTATGACTAATATTTAATTAATTAACTAAATACTTATGTTATATTAATTATATCATTTAAACTTATATTAACTTTAATAATTCATTTTAATTTAATTAAACTTATGTTATGACATAATTAGACATATTTAACTTTAATAAACATTATAACTTACATTATTATTACAACTTACACTTTTAAAATTAACGTTGACCATGTTTGACCAAGGTTGACTTTTGAGTTGACTTTCGGTTGACTTTGACTTTCAGTTGACTTTTGTTGAGTTTCTAATTAAGGAAACTTTCCTAACTTATAAACTTTCCTAAAATAGCAACTTTCTAAATTTAGAAACTTTCCAAAAATAGAAACTTTCCAAAAATAGAAACTTTCCAAAAATAGAAACTTTCCAAAAATGGAAACCTGCTAAAAATAGAAACTTTCTAAAAATAGAAAGTGTGTGTCCGTAAGCTGTTCAAATCAAACCGATGCATATTGAGTATTGTTCTATGTCTACTTGCAACATGTACAATAGCTATCATACTAAGACTTGACCTAAGTTAGTTATTTATATCGACATGCTTTATTTATAGGTCGGCGTTGTGATCATTCCTGATCAGTGTACTACATTTGCTGTTCGCTTAATTGTGTTGGTTACTTCGTTACTATTAAGGTGAGTTATAGTCCTGTTTTTACATACTTTTCAAAGTATATTTTTGAGATGTGATTACATGCATTTTATTTTACGTTTAGACACAAGTGACAATTAAATTTAAATTATTCATTGAGTTGGACAAAAATATTCCCTAGTTTGGTAACTGTAATCATTGGTTTCTACCAGTGAACGCGAATCCTACGGATAGATCTATCGGGTTTGACAACCCCATTTCGAGCTAGTCGCGCTAGCAATTTATAATCGGAATGTTTAGTACTTCGTATTTTGTTGTAGATACACTGTCCAGTGTATATTTTTTATTGTGTTTGGCAAGGGTAAATAAAGGGTTAAGTGGTTACCAGGTGGCTCATTGATAATGGAATAATGTTTAATGTTTTCTAACATTTTTAAATCTTGTGGTCTAAAGTTTATTCAATTATTTAAACCTATAATTCACTCAACCTTTGTGTTGACAGTTTACTCGCATGTTTTCACAGGTACTTGAGTTTATGTGATGCTTCCGCTGTGTTTAGAAGAGTCTGCATGCATTTGGGTAGATTTTAACGAAACAATTTATGAAACTTAAGCTTGCATTCTATTTTTAGATAATTTAAACTTGTGGTTTGTTGACAATACTTTATGTCAACTTTGGGATAATTAATATGTTGGGTTGCTTTTAAACTACATATTTTGGTATGCTTTCCTTTTTGGGAAACTTTTGAAATAAAAGAATGCAATGTCGTTTGTTAAATTCATTTAAGTTCGATCAAGCTGTGGGACCAAGTGACGGAGCCGTTAAGTATTTTGACGGGGCCATCACAGTTGGTATCAGAGCTCTAGTTGTAGGGAACTAGGCGGTCTTAATGTGGTCAACCCGTGGTTCTTAGGGTGCATTAGAGTCTAGTCTACAGCCCGACCCTTTTGCTATAGCATTATTATGCATTTCATTTCATATAAGTTATATCATTAGCATTTATTCCTATTTGGTATGTGGTTTTATTGTTTGCAGATGTTGACTTCGAGCGATAACTCCGTTGCTGCTCCTGCTCCTCCGACTGCCGCCAGACGCCATGCTGGTCAACCCCAGATCGATGATCCTGTTCACTACTACTTTTCCACCCTTACTCATATGAACATGGCTTACAATGAAGTGACGCGTATTAATGCTCTTAGTGATTGTATGCGTACTTTACCACATAATGAGATGATGGACCAGATACGAGCTAGTATGGATTCATTTGTTAGCTTCAAGAACAACGTTGGGTTCGAGAATCGTAAGCGTAACCGTGAAGTTAACGCTAAGTTCGAGGCTCTCGAGAGCACAGTTCGTGGTTTGAAGGCAGAGCTGGAAGAAGTGAAAGGAAAATTGCGGAAGTATGAGCCACCTGCTGAGACTCATGCTGGCCCAGGTTATCACACCAGCTCTAAGCAGATGTGATATGATGATTCATGATTGATGATTTATTTCATAAGAGTTAATGTCCTTTCATACATACATTTTTGTGTTATGTACGGCGTTTTGCCGAGGATTTTATTAAGATTTTGTTATGGGATGTTTTTCATTATGTATGGATGGTTATTTTTATGACATCTATTATCATTATCACATTTTATTTCTGATGTTGTGACTCTTGGCATGATATATTATGAGTAATGTAGATCATGTATGTTAGGTGCTATGTATGTTGTATGATGTTATCATAAAATATGTATGCATGTGGTGGTTATTTCTATAACAATCATAACTGTCATGTTATTACTCATAGTGGTTACTGACTATTATTTTAATGGTTAATCTTTTCGTGTTCGATCTATTCCTTTATAACACTGGTATTATTCTTAGTACTAATGGTTGTGTTATTCTGTTTTGAAGATCATGTCTCCTAGAGAGTCCAACGAAGCCCGTATCCAACGTCTTGTTACCGAAGGGATAGCTGCTGCTATGGCAGCGAATGCTATTGCAAATGCTAATGCGAATAACAATCAGGTGGGATGCTCCCACAAAACGTTCATGGCAAGTCGCCCACAGGAATTCAGTGGTACAGAAGGACCCATAGGATTTACCCGCTGGTTCGAGAAAATCGAGTCTATTTTCAGGGTTAGTCGAGTCCGAGAGGAGGACAAGGTTAGTTTTGCTAGCTGTACTTTGAAGGATAGTGCATTGACCTGGTGGAACAACTTGGTTAACAGTTTGGGAAATGTTGTGGCTTATGGTTTAACTTGGAATAATTTCAAGGAAAGAATGATCACCCGCTACCGACCTAGGGTGAGCTTAAGAAGTTAGAGGTTGAACTTAAAAACTTGAAAATGAAGGGCACCGAATTAGATGCCTATGAGCAGAGATTCTTTGAGTTGACTTTGTTATGCCCTAATGTTTATGCCGATGAGAATCTTAAGATTGAAGCTTACATTGATGGGCTATTCAAGAAAATTGAACATGGGGTTGAATCTAGTGAGCCCTAGACTATTGAGGTCGCGATGTCTATGGCTCATAAGTTGAATGATAAGATCTTGAGAAGAAGCAAGGCTGCTGTAACCGAACCTAGTGAAGAGGCTGTTAAGAAAGATGACAATGGGAAGAGAAAGTGGGATAATAACCGCAATCAAAGCCAAGGTCAGCAGAAAAAGCAGGATACTTCTGGTTCGAATAAGCGTAGTCAGCGTGTGTGTCCTCGTTGTTACAAGGCTCATGATGGTTTCTGTACCGTGACTTGCAAGAGGTGTTCCAAACAGGGACACATTGCTAAGGATTGTACGGTGCTTCTGCCGGGTTCTGCTACTCCTGCTGCAATTGGTAATAATGGTAATAATGCTGGTAATAGAGGTGGTAATGGTAATGGTAATGGAAAGCCGAATAATGGTGGTAATCCAAGAGTTTGTTACGAGTGTGGGAAGCCGGGGCATTTCCGTGATGCCTGTCCCAACAAGAAGACTGCAGAGACTGCACGTGGTAGAGCGTTCAACATTAACGCCAAGGATGCTGAGGAAGATCCTAAACTTGTTACTGGTACGTTCTCGGTCAACGATTTATCAGTTTATGTACTATTTGATTCAGGGGATGATTTGAGTTTTGTGTCGAGTAAATTAAGTCCAAAAATCAAAACACCGTTAACTCCTTTAGACAATACGTATGTTATTGAAATAGCTAATGGTAAGGTACTCACTGCTAAGACTGTGCATCGTAAATGTAACATTAGTTTAGCTGGTAGAGATTTCGAGATAGATTTGGTACCGATTGAACTTGGTAGTTTTGATGTTGTCATTGGGATGGATTGGTTATCTGCGAATCGTGCTGAGATTGTGTGTTATGATAAAGCTATTCGTATTACTAATGTGGTTGGAGAGCCGCTGATGGTTCTTGGAGATAAGAAATGCCGACAGTTAAATCTTATTAGCTGTTTGAAAGTTCTTAAATATCTTCGCAAGGGCTGTCATGCTATTCTAGCCCATGTTGTTGATTCCGATAAAGAAACGAAGAGTGTTGGAGATGTTCATATTGTTAGAGATTTTCTCGAGGTATTTCCCGAAGATTTACCTGGCCTTCCGCCGCAACGCGCGGTAGAATTTCAAATTGATCTTGTTCCCGGTGCTGCTCCTGTAGCACGTGCTCCTTATCGTCTTGCACCTTCTGAACTTTAAGAATTGTCAAGTCAACTCCGCGAATTGTTAGACAAGGGTTTTATTCGTCCTAGTTCGTCCCCTTGGGGAGCTCCTGTTCTGTTTGTTAAGAAGAAGGATGGTTCTTTCCGTTTGTGCATTGATTATCGTGAGTTGAACAAGCTTATTATTAAAAACCGTTATCGCCTTCCGAGAATTGATGATCTGTTCTATCAGCTTCAGGGTTCATCTGTTTATTCAAAAATCGATCTTCGTTCCGGCTGTCATCAGTTGCGTGTTAAAGAATATGATGTTTCGAAAACTGCTTTTCACACCCGTTACAGTCACTTTGAGTTTCTTGTTATGCCGTTCGAATTGACAAATGCACCTGCTGTGTTCATGGACCTCATGAACCGTGTGTGTAGACCCTATCTGGACAAGTTTGTTATTGTGTTCATCGACGACATCCTTATTTATTCGAAGAGTGATGAAGAGCACGAGGAACATTTGAGGTTAGTGCTTGATCTGTTAAGAAAAGAAGAATTGTACGCTAAGTTCTCTAAATGTGCATTCTGGTTACGAGAAGTTCAATTCCTTGGACATATTGTTAGTAAACAAGGGATACAAGTTGATCCTGCTAAGATTGAGGCGATTGAAAGGTGGGAAACTCCGAAGACTCCTACTCAGGGTCGTCAGTTCCTAGGATTAGCAGGTTACTATAGAAGGTTCATTCAAGATTTCTCTCGTATCGCAAAACCTTTGACTGCTTTAATGCATAAGGGGAAGAAGTATGAGTGGAAGGATGAACAAGAGACTGCTTTTCAGATTTTAAAGAAGAAGTTGACTACCGCTCTGATATTGTCACTACCTGAGGTTAATGATGATTTTGTTGTTTATTGTGATGCTTCGCGTCAAGGATTTGGTTGTGTTTTGATGCAACGAAAGAAAGTCATTGCGTATGCGTCACTCCAATTGAAGATTCACGAGCAGAACTATACAACTCATGATTTAGAGTTGGGGGCCGTTGTTTTTGCACTTAAGATTTAGAGACATTATTTGTATGGGGTCAGGAGTACTGTCTACACAGATCACAAAAGTCTTCAACATATCCTCGATCAGAAACAGTTTAACATGAGACAACGAAGATGGATTGAGACGTTGAATGATTACGATTGTGAACTTTTATATCATCTGGGTAAGGCCAATGTTGTGGCGGATGCGTTGAGTCGTAAAGAAAGGACTGAACCTCGCAGGTTTAGGGCCTTGAATATGACAATTAGAACAAACCTCGCAAGGCAGATTCTTGAGGCACAACAAGAAGCCTTAAAGGAAGAGAATTTTGTGAAAGAGAACGTAAGAGGTATGGCTAAGAAATTTGAGATTTGAGCAGATGGTACTAGGTACTTTGCAGGACGTCTTTGGGTTCCGAAGTTTGGTGAACTACGACAACTTGTTTTGGATGAGGCTCATAAGTCTAGGTATTCTATTCATTCTGGTTCAGGAAAGATGTATCATGATCTTAAGGAGCTGTATTGGTGGCCAAATTTGAAAGGTGATGTGGCTACGTATGTGGCTATGTGTTTGACCTATGCTAAAGTTAAAGCTGAACATCAAAAACCATCTAGACTGTTGGTACAACCCGAGATTCCCGAGTGGAAGTGGGAAGGGATTACAATGGATTTTATTACTAAGTTACCAAGAGTTGCGGGTGGCTATGAAACTATTTGGGTGATTGTAGATTGACTCACTAAGTTGGCTCACTTTTTTCTGATTAGGGAAACAGATTCTATGGAGAAGCTTACACGTTTGTACTTGAAGGAGACTGTTTCTAGGCATGGTGTTCCTGTATCCATTATTTCGGGCCGAGACAGTCGATTTGTATCGAGGTTTTGGCGATCTTTACAGGAAGCCTTGGGAACTAGGTTAGATATGAGCACCGCTTATCATCCTCAAATGGATGGTCAGAGTGAAAGGACCATTCAGACGTTGGAAGATATGTTACGAGCGTGTGTTATTGATTTTGGTAATGGGTGGGATAAATATTTGCCGCTAGCTGAGTTTTCTTATAACAACAGTTATCACGCAAGTATTCAAGCCGCACCATTTAAAGCTCTGTACGGTAGGAAGTGTAGGTCTCCTGTCTGTTGGAATGAGGTTGGGGATGCTCAACTCACAGGTCTAGAAATTATTCACGAGACTACCGAGAAGATTGTACAGATTAAGGAAAGGTTGAGAACCACTAGAAGTCGGCAAAAGAGTTATGCCGATAGAGGAAGGAAAGATGTGGAATTTCAAGTTGGTGATCGTGTTATGTTAAAGGTTTCACCTTGGAAGGGTGTGATCCGTTTTGGTAAAAGGGGAAGCTAAGTCCTCGTTTTGTTGGACCGTTTGAGATTGTTGAGAGAGTTGGACCTGTGGCTTATCGTTTGAAGTTGCCACAAGAACTCAGTGCTGTTCACGATGTTTTTCATGTATCGAATTTAAAGAAGTGTTTGGCCGAGGCCGATAATACTATTCCTCTGGAAGAACTTCATGTTGATAAGCAACTACACTCTTAAGCAGAGCCGAATTCCTATTGTCCAGGTTAGATGGAACGCCACACGCGGTCCCGAGTTCACTTGGGAGCGTGAAGATCAGATGAAGCAGACGTACCCGCATTTGTTCCCAGATGCTGAGTCAACCCCTGCACCTGCTTAAATTTCGGGACGAAATTTCCGTAACGGGAAGGTACTGTCACGACCCTACTTTTTCCGTTATCTTTTATCGTTAATTATTTAACGACCGTTAACTGTTAATTGTGCTACGTCATTTCTATGACCTATATTATTATATTAATAATAATATATTAATTATTAAGTGTTATGTGAATAATTGTATTCATATTTTAATTTATACGTTTCTACGTGTCGCGGATTTCTATCCGGCGAATCTTTTCGGTTTTCAAACGAACGGTCGCGTTTTTGGGATTTTTAAATCCTAATTATTTTAAATATGATATTTTAAGATCATATAATTATATAGGGTATTTATATTTATTTTTCGTCGCGCGTTTGTTATCTCTCCAGATTTTTAATCGCGTTAGCGTGTTTTCGCGTTTCGGGATTCGTTCGGGCTTTCGGGCCATCAGGAAATAACCATTTAGAAAAATTGGGCCATGGGGCCCACCCCATGACCCCACCTTTGGCTGAGACTCCAAGGGAGGGAGTAATACTCCCATATTCTCATTATTTTTCCTCATTTAATTTTTACATCCTAATTTTATCTAAACCTAATTTTTGTGCTCTCTCCTCTTCTTCTTCTTTTTGGGCGACGACCACCACACCCATCATCATCATCATCTTGCATCAAATCAAGGTTTGGATCATCCATTGTTATACACCAACGCGTTCCTCGTTCCGTTCTCTACGCGATTATACTTCTCGTTTCTTGATTAGGGTATAAACCCTAACCCTGGAACTTTTGATTTTTCATTATATTTCTGTATTTTGATTATATATTAATAGTATGATGATTACTTATTGTTGTAATGGTGTTTGTATGCATAGAATTACTCGTAAACATATGTTTTCGGTTTGATATAATTGGGACAACAGCTTTTTCGTGTGTTTCTGCTACTGTGACTGATATAAAAGTTAAAATAAAGTATCTAGATGAGTTCCTCTCATCAAGACATTAATTTTAGACTCCGAATTCATGTCGTTTCGATTCCCGGAGCCCTAGATATGATCAAAGTGGTATTTTGTTAAGATTGAAATGTGATTTTGGTATGAACCAGGTTTGGTCCTACTTTGTGACCATATTTGGTGACTTTAGGGTGTGTTAGTATGTTAGGACTGATGGTGGGGCGAACTTTCATGTTCGGGTCATCTCAATCCGAGCCACGAATCACCCGTTACGTCTAAAACACATTTTTGATAGAATTGAAGTTCCAAGTAGTGAATTGGCTGTACATCACGACTTGTGGGCTGTTCATGGTGTGTTCTTGAGTGTACCAAAGTGTCGGGTGGTTTGATTAGGCGGAGATATATGTAAGGCTCGCCGAAAACCGACACCCGGGGCTCAGGATACGACCCGATGAACTTTTGATTTTAAACTTATGATATAAATAATGGATTTCAATATCATTTAATTACTTATGGTAAAAAAAGTAATTATTATTATTTACAACTTATGATATATTTATTATACCATTTAATTAATACTTATGATTTAATTAACATTTTAATTAAACTTATGATTAATAATACTTCATTATTAATGGAAAATACTTATGATAAGTATTAAACTTATATTATGAGATTATTATAATAAGACTTATAATAAGGATTAATTAATTATTTAATTATTATAAGGCTTAGTTATTATTTAATTATAATTTAATTATTAAATACTTATGATTTAATCTTTGTAATTAGAAACTTATGATATGATTAATAATTCATTATTAATTAATAATACTTATGATATGATTTAAAATTTATTATTAATTAATAATACTTATATTATGACTAATATTTAATTAATTAACTAAATACTTATGTTATATTAATTATATCATTTAAACTTATATTAACTTTAATAATTCATTTTAATTTAATTAAACTTATGTTATGACATAATTAGACGTATTTAACTTTAATAAACATTATAACTTACATTATTATTACAACTTACACTTTTAAAATTAACGTTGATCATGTTTGACCAAGGTTGACTTTTGAGTTGACTTTGACTTTCAGTTGACTTTTGTTGAGTTTCTAATTAAGGAAACTTTCCTAACTTATAAACTTTCCTAAAATAGCAACTTTCTAAATTTAGAAACTTTCCAAAAATAGAAACTTTCCAAAAATAGAAACTTTCCAAAAATAGAAACTTTCCAAAAATAGAAACTTTCCAAAAATGGAAACCTGCTAAAAATAGAAACTTTCTAAAAATAGAAAGTGTGTGTCCGTAAGCTGTTTCGATCAAACCGATGCATATTGAGTATTGTTCTATGTCTACTTGCAACATGTACAATAGCTATCATACTAAGACTTAACCTAAGTTAGTTATTTATATCGACCTGCTTTATTTATAGGTCGGCGTTGTGATCATTCCTGATCACTGTACTACATTTGCTGTTCGCTTAATTGTGTTGGTTACTTCGTTACTATTAAGGTGAGTTATAGTCCCGTTTTTACATACTTTTCAAAGTATATTTTTGGGATGTGATTACATGCATTTTATTTTACGTTTAGACACAAGTGACAATTAAATTTAAATTATTCATTGTGAGTTGGACAAAAATATTCCCTAGTCTGGTAACTGTAATCATTGGTTTTTACCGGTGAACGCGAATCCTACAGATAGATCTATCGGGTTTGACAACCCCATTTCGAGCTAGTCGCGCTAGCAATTTATAATCGGAATGTTTAGTACTTTGTATTTTGTTGTAGATACACTGTCCAGTGTATATTTTTTTATTGTGTTTGGCAAGGCTAAATAAAGGGTTAAGTGGTTACCAGGTGGCTCATTGATAATGGAATAATGTTTAATGTTTTCTAACATTTTTAAATCTTGTGGTCTAAAGTTTATTCAATTATTTAAACCTATAATTCACTCAACCTTTGTGTTGACAGTTTACTCGCATGTTTTCACAGGTACTTGAGTTTATGTGATGCTTCCGCTGTGTTTAGAAGAGTCTGCATGCATTTGGGCAGATTTTAACGAAACAATTTATGAAACTTAAGCTTGCATTCTATTTTTGGATAATTTAAACTTGTGGTTTGTTGACAATATTTTATGTCAACTTTGGGATAATTAATATGTTGGGTTGCTTTTAAACTACATATTTTGGTATGCTTTCCTTTTTGGGAAACTTGTGAAATAAAAGAATGCAATGCCGTTTGTTAAATTCATTTAAGTTCGATCAAGCTGTGGGACCAAGTGACGGAGCCTTTAAGTGTTTTGACGGGGCCATCACAGATGACATGAACTGGAATCCATATCCAGATTGATACAGTTCCATTGGTATTTTTTATTATTTTTATCTATTTATATTTAAACATATAATATTTTGATATTTTTATGTAATTTTTAACATTTTTATTATTTTGTTACTAATATTTCATATTTATAATTTGAAAGTGGGATATTAAGTCCCATTTCAAATTACCATGCATGTTTATATTTGTATTGTATATGGTCAATTGTACACAACAGGGTAAAACATCAAACTTTCAAAGACTGGCATTAAGTTCAGCAAAAGCAACTAATTTTGACGACAAGATGCAAAATAAATGTGATATAACAATTGCAGGAATGAAAAAATGATATGCACCATTTATCATTCAAACAAACAACAATATGTTTGCAAACTTTGGTAAAATTTAATCATTTTCTACGCTAATCACCCTCAATAATTTAAATTGTTACTGATTTCTTGCAAATGAGGGCATTGCAAGATCTTAAGTGTGGGAAGGGATTAAATTCTTTCGGGTTTTAAACATTTGACTTATACACTTGGTTTAATAGCCACCGTTAAATTTTACTAGTAAAGCAGTAGTTGTATTAGAATCTAGTGCTCTCTGACTACCCATTCCTAGTAAAATTTTTAAAATTTTCAAATAAATGAACTCAAAATCATGTTTATACATATTTATGAACGATAAAACTAGGTGTTAACACCGAAATTATTGTTACCTCGAAAAGGACATAAATTGAAAAACAACCCAAAACGCTTGAATTCATTTAAAATGGAATAGAAGAGAATAAAAAAGCAAAGAAAGAAATATAAAAGCCAAGTGTGGGAAAAATTTACCTAGTTATTTAAATCATATATCACATATTTTTGTACAAATAATTGAAGATACTTTTATTTTAGACGATATTAATCAATTTTACACAGTTTATTGTATTATAAATGGAATTTAAAAGGAAGTAAAGTCTTCCGAGAAAAAGAAACGCTCTTCTTGATTTAGGTCAGGAAGTTGTCGTCCAGACCAGTTGTAGAGTCTACGAAAAACCTTGAAAAGTTTTCTCTAAAATCAGCTGAAAATCCACGGACCTCAGCATCAAACAGGGTCGCCATGTGGTCAGACTTATCCTAACCATGAGAGGATCTGTCTTGTACAATGGGGGGCACCATGCAAATTAGCTTATAAGACTAATGAATCAGATCCCTAGAAAGGATAATCTCATTAAAAGATTAAAAATCAGCTTTTAAGACTGATATTACTCAATCCTTGAGATTGACCTTAAAGATTGAGAATTACAAACTCATGGAATTTGATGATATCTAAACTCGAGCTTGAACGAGAAAATATTTTGATCAAAATTTAAACCTATTTTTTTTCTAAAAACCTATTTTCAATGTGTTCATTACCATTGAACGTAAAATTCTAGGAATTCACCTGAAATTCATTAGGTCACCTGAACCAAATCGGGTGTCAACCGTAAGAACGGTGGTTGCATAGCATGGTCGAAGACATGACCTTGTGTCAGACCAAAAAAATTATAGGGTGATCTTTACTATTGCTCCTACAAAGGATAGTAATTGTATCCGACACGATATGGACCATAATCAAAAGCATGTCATTAGACATTGCCTTAACAGTTGCTTGTTCAACGCTTTCCTTTACAACCGGATGGTAGTTTACCGAAAGGTAATATACGGAGCAAGTATACTGGACGTGTTGCTTTCTCAATACAAGGTTAGCAAGTGGGTGACACAAAACCATAACTTTTGAGCTAAAATTTTCAAATCTAAAACCCACAAAACCCACAAAAATATTTTGCAAACACCGGTGAAGGGTTATTCCGGAAAACTTGTCTATGGTAAAAGCTAGATTGAATTTTCAAAAAATCAAATATTTTCATAAAGATCCAATTTCCTTAAAGGATCTAATTTTTTATAGTCATGTGAGACTGTAAACCACATCGTTACTATCATTGTTGTCATACCCCCAAATAGGGCCGGGGAAATATGACTTCACAATATCACAACACAAGTATGTATAAACGAGAACGACTCTATATGAGATGTTTTAATTAAGAACCAATGTATTAACGCAGCGGAATCTATTAAGTCATTACATTTGAATCCTTAACAAAAGTAAATGTAAACTAAATTGTTTTAATGCAATAATATGAATAATAAAATGCGGACTCCAAATGCAGCAAAGTCCAAATAGCACACAATCTTTAGCAATCTTCACCTGAGACAAAATGTGACGACCCGAAAATTTCCGACCAAATTTAAACTTTAATCTTTATATTATTCCGACACGATAAGCAAAGTTTGTTAAGTTAAATCTCAAGAATTTTAAACTGTGTTCATACATTCATTATAACCTCGACCAAATTCTGACGATTCACGAACCGTTATATATAAATAGATATGTATATGTATATATATATATTATAACTTGAGAATATTAATAAAGTATTAAACATATAATACTTTACACGAATGTATTTGTTTCAATATGATTTTCGACGAAATAAAAAAATATATATTAAATGATTGAATTATCAGAAACATTGAATTATGATTACAAGTCTCTGTTGAGAGGTCCACTATGATTTGAGAAAATCTATTCCTCTTAACGATATTCAGAATAATTTGTAAAGCTATTTATAAATAAAAACAAAAAGTGTCATTTACGAAAGTTAGACAAAAGTTAGTGGAGAATTGGTTTCCATAATATTCTATTAATCTATTTTCAAACGTACAAAGACGTTTTCAGTTTAAAAAGAACTTTATTATTAAAACGTATATAACTTTTATAAATATCTAGAATCACTTTTGACAACTCATTACTTAACCAGTATAATAAATATAATGATATTTATATTTTATTTCATTAAATATATATAACGATTTAAATTAATATTATATATATTTATACGCGTATTATACATACATAGTTTTTATACTTTTACTATACTTTAACTTTACCTTTACTTTACTTTTACTTTACTTTAACTTTAATAATTCACTTTAATAATTCATACTTTAATAATTCACTTTAATAATTCATACTTTAATAATTTACTTTAATAATTCATACTTTAATAATTCACTTTAATAATTCATACTTTAATAATTCACTTTAATAATTTAAATATCTGTTATAAATAGAATTCAATAGGTTTCATTATTTCATAGAAACTTGAAAATATATTTCTCTAAACTCTCTCAATTATATATATATATATATATATATATATATATATATATATATATATATATATATATATATATATATATATATATATATATATATATATATATATATATATATATATATATATATATATATATATATATATATATATATATATATATATTTGCTCTGTATTATTTCAAGATATTATTAGTATACATAAAATATTACGATGGAGTGCTGTCCGAGTGATTTCAAAATAGTTTTTTTGAATGAGTCGAAGCTAAGGAAATTACGGGTTATAGCTATAGAGGTGATGGGTATGGTTCATGGGTATGCTCGTGAGGTCAATCTAGTGTTTATCATCTCCGTTGCGTCTACGTACTTTCCTGAAATATTGAATCTCAATATTGATACATTCGTGAATCCGAGGCCAACCTTGCACTTGTTAAATGACGTTATATGTATTTTTACTACGAAATACAGTATTGTGAGTTTCATTTGCTCCCTTATATATATATTTTTGGGACTGAGAATACATGCGCTGTTTTTATAAATGTTTTACGAAATAGGCACAAGTACTAAAACTAATTCTACGTGGGTTTAAACCAGAAATATACCCTTAGCTTGGTAACATTAAACTACTTGTCTATGTACGGTAGGCGCGAATCCTAAAGATAGATCTATTGGGCCTGACAAACCCCATCCTGACTATGGGATGCTTTAGTACTTCGAGGTTATTTTAAACATACCTGATCTGGTGTACTTCAGAGGGTAAAACATTAATGTTAAGGCTTATTACCGGGTGCCTACAACTTATAGAATACTTTTATACACTTGCGAGTGTACATATATTTATAAACGGAAATCTTGTGGTCTATTAATATATTGAAATGATTGTTATGATAAACCTATGAACTCACCAACCTTTTGGTTGACACTTTAAAGCATGTTTATTCTCAGGTATTAAAGAAATCTTCCGTTGTGCATTAGCTCATTTTAAGGATATTACTTGGAGTCATTCATGGCATATTTTGAAAGACGTTGCATTCGAGTCATTGAGTTCATCAAGATTATTATTATGTCAATTATAGTTGGATGTATTATGAATTGGTGTGCATGCCGTCAACTTTCATTGTAAAGAAAGTTTGTCTTTTAAAAACGAATGCAATGTTTGTAAAATGTAACATATAGAGGTCAAATACCTCGCGATGTAATCAATTATTGTGAATCGTTTATACTGTATATGAACGGGTCCTTTCAGTTGGTATCAGAGCGGTGGTCTTAGCGAACCAGGTCTGCATTAGTGTGTCTAACTGATAGTCGTTAGGATGCATTAGTGAGTCTGGACTTCGACCGTGTCTGCATGTCAAAAGTTTTGCTCATCATTTTTGTCGGAAATTACCTGCTTATCATTCTTAGTCTAGACACATCTTATTGCATTGATTGCATGAATAGTGTATAGACAAAATTCATATCTTAGCGTATCTGCTAATTCATATCTTAGCGTATTTGTTACTGTAAACTTTGCCTGACATATTCCGTAAATTCCTCCGTAATCTACGAAACCTTTTGCTCTATATAATTAGAATACCACCCGATAGCCGGAAAATCATTTCATATCAAAAAATTCTTTATTCAATCGTACGATATGGAATTCGTCATTAGTTCAAGTCCCTCGGATTCCGAAATGGAATCTCACTCAAGTTCCGAAAGCAGTGTGACCGGAATGGATCAACCAATTAGTCATCATCTATTCTGGATGAATTGGGGATGGGTTCGTAGCCTCCTTAATCATTGGAGATAAGAAGAAGGTGATCCCTTCCATCCACCACATTGCCCTCTTAGCGAAGAACCTGAAACACTTACCGACGAACCTATCCGAAACACCATTTTCTCTCTTATTTCTAGAGTATCTCGTCACGATTACATACTACACCAAATTCTAGATTTTATTTATCCGCTCGTCTGAACCAACAATCACCCCGGTGTAATAGAAGAAGTCAACGAGCTTCGCGCTCGGGTAGTGGCTTTGGAGAATATGGTGCAAAGGTTACAAACACCAGCAGCAGCAGCACCAGTAGCATAAATAGTACCACCATCAGCAACACCAACAGTACCATCACCACCACCAACAACAACATCCACATCCCACACCGCAACATCACAATCTGTATCTCAAACATCAACGTCATACGCCCTGTAAATATCCAGGAATATCAATAACAACAAACGATGAAGTATTAATTCATAAACTTCATTGAAGAGATATCTCTGCGGCAGTTATGTAATCTCCAAAATCTTAGAGATTATTTAATTCTGACCGTAAATCGGATGAGTGAACGGAGATGGTAGAGTAGAAACTTTGATCAAAAATGGTGTACGATTTACAAGCTAGAATTGTTTTACCAACAGCATCAACAGGACCGTAGCATCATCAACACAGTCAGTGCCGTCAGTATCGTCAGAATCAACAGCACCTGTAACATCACAAACTCTGTCAGTTCAAGAATCATTGTGGATATCATTACGAATCAACAACAAATATATTGTATCAACGAGTTATGAAGTATTAACTCATTTCCAATCAAAAGATTTATATGTATATTTTATATGTATAAATTTTTAAACCATAATAAATCTTCCCGTACTAAGCTATTATGTGTGAATCTTAACTACTCAGTTAATTCATATTACAAATATGCAATGATGTACGTCCTTCGTCCGTAAATTAACCATCGTTAATTACAATCTCTGTCTCAATTCAATAAAATCCAATTCATAATAAATCAAGTGTATTATTCGAATATATGTTTGATTTTACACTTTCATCATCGATGTACTCGAAACTTTTCAAATAACATCATTCGTACCTTGCGAAGTTCACAAGAATTTCACGAAAACCAACAAATAACAAAGTAATGATTCATAATTTCAATATTATTGAAGAAATACTTATGCAATTTATAAAGTTTTAGGGATTACTCAATTCTAGTTCCAACCATAAAACAAATGAGTTTAATTTAATATTAACTCATTAAATCTATATTACATCTAAAGAAAATATACACATATATTTTCATAAAGACTGTAATAAACTTCTTTGGTACAAAATATTAATTGTGAAATTTTTTTTAACGGGTAGGTAATACCCGAGAGATATACAAATTCACAATTAATATATTACATTTTTTGAAACTGATTCAGCAATCATCAACTATACTCCCTACTTTCACAACAATGTCCATTCTTTCATATAAATCAAAACAATCATACTCATTCAAATTCAATTACATATTCTGATTTTGAAATCGCATAGTTCAATTCGAAATATAACCAGTATCATCACTCTTAGATTCCTATATCTTTCAAAGCTATACTTTGACTTCAAAACTATGTTAGAACATCATATGTATTAACGATTACAATATGTGCTCAAACCCTTCGAAATTCCTGAAGACACTTCAACTAAGGAACAATTGAGATGATGATCCAACCACATATTACCCACAGTTATACACCTGAAAAACTCTCAAAACCCAAGTCATAGTTCGACACGTATCCGTGTTAGACCCTTTGGCATTTACTGGCTAAAATAACTTTTCAATTCCATTTCAAAATAGACAGTTTTGTCACAGCTCCAGCAAGTCAACTTCGACTTCTCAATCAAAACAGTCTTATTATAACCTTGATAGATACGTTGCCCTTTCGCCAACGTTACCGGGGAATCATTTATATTCACCACATTAGCAATAAACTTACCAACAACTTCGCTGATATTTGACTTTCTAAAAAAAAAAAATCATTATAATTATCGAAACCCTATCATATACTCATTTGTACCTTATAACAAGAATTGCCATACCAATTATTGAGAATCAGCAATCAGTATTTTGAAACCTCGCAGCATGTCTACATCAACAATTACATATACACACAACGTCTACCTCCAAGACTTACATTCTTTGAATGAGAAATTTCTGAAAAACACCCTAAACTGGGAACCAGTTCTCGAAATTTTGAAAAATGCTGATGAAGCAGCAAAAACTGTAAACGACCTTAACAGTAAAAAGTTGGATGATAAAGGATAGTATATTGGCAAAGCTCAGTAAAAGAGAAGCTTTGAAACTGGAAAACGGATTGAGCAAAGTATGAAGGAGGCTGTGGACAAATCACAAAGGCTGAACCTGCCTTCAAAGAATCCAAATGATTCAGTACTTGCTAAAGTCATTAACGAATACCTTGCTTCTAACTCTAAACCCCTGCGGACAATATCCTTCATCATCCTCTGATATTAGACATTCTAAGATATCATCGTATCTTTCATTATAAATATCATCCATACTTCTGAAGATATTTTTATAATTATTATTATCTGAAATCACTTACCTCTTCGCGCTATCTGTATTATATCATAAAAGAAACTATTTTAGTTTCTAAATTCTGAAACATTCGAGTTTAAAATAGGAATATTCTTGAAGAAGTGTTGGGATCTGAAGCATGAGTTAGTATAATATAATGACACTTGATCAACGTGATTATATTACAGTAATTCATGCTGAGTTTCTAAATGGAACATGATGATTCATAGATCATAACGTCATCATGTGCTATATTACACGACTCTTGTATTCTCTTTGATCTCTAAATATCAAGAAAATATTTCTTGATGATTCGGCCTTTTCCGAGGTATTCTGGTAATTTGACAAGTCAAGATCGTGCCATTACAATTTCCTTCCTAGAACATTAACAATGTTCATTCCGAAATTTATATCTGCGAATTCTAGACCATTACAAGCGGTGCTTAATCGCAAGAAGAAGAAACGAAAGGACAAAGCTCCGAACTAGAAATGGGAGTATAAATCATAGCAAATAGAAGAGAGCATTAACTGTGGATGACAATGATTATAGAAGAAGCAAGGACTTTGAAATATAAGGGAAGATATAAAACCCAACAACAACCCAGAAATCACAAACTGTATATATCAATGCATATAGCAATATAAAGACACGGGAGAACTAAAAACACTATAAAACCAAGAGTATAGTAGAAGTAAATAGATTCTTCTGGAGGCAGATGAAAAAGAAGAGCGACAGATATGAAAGTGAGGAGTATATCAAGAATCAGCACTGGATGAAGCATATTGACAAATACTTTAAAATATGAGTTGAGAAGGTGTGAGTTGTAAGAAAACAAATGAGGTGGAATTATAGTGAAATATCCGACAGAGAAATCAAAATGGATTATCGCATTAATTCGAAGAGGATCATAATTTTCTTAATCGCTGAATAATCAAATCCAATATAGATTACAAAGATTTTCTTTTCGGAGATAAATCGTGATGACGTCAAAAGATACGACGAATCACTATTATCTTATTTCATTCATTTATGATAACTTCACTCACACGCATCGAGTAATCGAATTATTTTATCCATTCTTCTTGAACATAATAAAACTCTATAATCGTTATAATAACATTCTCATTGTTAGTCATGACGACCTCTATCAAATTTCGGGGACGAAATTTCTTTAACGGGTAGGTACTGTAACGACCCGAAAATTTCCGACCAAATTTAAACTTTAATCTTTATATTATTCCGACACGATAAGCAAAGTTTGTTAAGTTAAATCTCAAGAATTTTAAACTGTGTTCATACATTCATTATAACCTCGACCAAATTCTGACGATTCACGAACCGTTATATATAAATAGATATGTATATGTATATATATATATATATTATAACTTGAGAATATTAATAAAGTATTAAACATATAATACTTTACACGAATGTATTTGTTTCAATATGATTTTCGACGAAATAAAAAAATATATATTAAATGATTGAATTATCAGAAACATTGAATTATGATTACAAGTCTCTGTTGAGAGGTCCACTATGATTTGAGAAAATCTATTCCTCTTAACGATATTCAGAATAATTTGTAAAGCTATTTATAAATAAAAACAAAAAATGTCATTTACGAAAGTTAGACAAAAGTTAGTGGAGAATTGGTTTCCATAATATTCTATTAATCTATTTTCAAACGTACAAAGACGTTTTCAGTTTAAAAAGAACTTTATTATTAAAACGTATATAACTTTTATAAATATCTAGAATCACTTTTGACAACTCATTACTTAACCAGTATAATAAATATAACGATATTTATATTTTATTTCATTAAATATATATAACGATTTAAATTAATATTATATATATTTATACGCGTATTATACATACATAGTTTTTATACTTTTACTATACTTTAACTTTACCTTTACTTTACTTTTACTTTACTTTAACTTTAATAATTCACTTTAATAATTCATACTTTAATAATTCACTTTAATAATTCATACTTTAATAATTCACTTTAATAATTCATACTTTAATAATTTACTTTAATAATTCATACTTTAATAATTCACTTTAATAATTCATACTTTAATAATTCACTTTAATAATTTAAATATCTGTTATAAATAGAATTCAATAGGTTTCATTATTTCATAGAAACTTGAAAATATATTTCTCTAAACTCTCTCAATCGATTTATATATATATATATATATATATATATATATATATATATATATATATATATATATATATATATATATATATATATATATATATATTTATTTGCTCTGTATTATTTCAAGATATTATTAGTACACATAAAATATTACGATGGAGTGCTGTCCGAGTGATTTCAAAATAGTTTTTTTGAATGAGTCGAAGCTAAGGAAATTACGGGTTATAGCTATAGAGGTGATGGGTATGGTTCATGGGTATGCTCGTGAGGTCAATCTAGTGTTTATCATCTCCGTTGCGTCTACGTACTTTCCTGAAATATTGAATCTCAATATTGATACGTTCGTGAATCCGAGGCCAACCTTGCACTTGTTAAATGACGTTATATGTATTTTTACTACGAAATACAGTATTGTGAGTTTCATTTGCTCCCTTTTATATATATTTTTGGGACTGAGAATACATGCGCTGTTTTTATAAATGTTTTACGAAATAGGCACAAGTACTAAAACTAATTCTACGTGGGTTTAAACCAGAAATATACCCTTAGCTTGGTAACATTAAACTACTTGTCTATGTACGGTAGGCGCGAATCCTAAAGATAGATCTATTGGGCCTGACAAACCCCATCCTGACTATGGGATGCTTTAGTACTTCGAGCTTATTTTAAACACACCAGATCTGGTGTACTTCAGAGGGTAAAATATTAATGTTAAGGCTTATTACCGGGTGCCTACAACTTATAGAATACTTTTATACACTTGCGAGTGTACATATATTTATAAACGGAAATCTTGTGGTCTATTAATATATTGAAATGATTGTTATGATAAACCTATGAACTCACCAACCTTTTGGTTGACACTTTAAAGCATGTTTATTCTCAGGTATTAAAGAAATCTTCCGTTGTGCATTAGCTCATTTTAAGGATATTACTTGGAGTCATTCATGGCATATTTTGAAAGACGTTGCATTCGAGTCATTGAGTTCATCAAGATTATTATTATGTCAATTATAGTTGGATGTATTATGAATTGGTGTGCATGCCGTCAACTTTCGTTGTAAAGAAAGTTTGTCTTTTAAAAACGAATGCAATGTTTGTAAAATGCAACATATAGAGGTCAAATACCTCGCGATGTAATCAATTATTGTGAATCGTTTATACTGTATATGAACGGGTCCTTTCACAAAACATGCTTAAAGTGTCAACCAAAAAGGTTGAGTGAACAACATAGGTTTAATAGTCATAACAAGTTTTTAGACCACAAGATTTAATTATCAAAAGTAAATGTTGAAGTTATGATATCGAGACATAAACAAAGTTACCCCTGGACACCATGATCTGTCAGTATCGTTTAATCATTATTATATAACCAAAGACCAACGGTCAAATGGTTAGAGACGTCACTCTCAATAGTGCTATTCACAATAACTAAGCTTACCAAATTCCAGTAATTAACGATATCATGGTAGGGATTTAGCATGAATCAAAGCATGTCAGCACAGTTAAACAGTTTTCAGGTACTTGTGTCTAAGCGTAAAACAGTTGAAAGCAAGCATGTGTCTCACCCCAAAGTTCAAAATAAGTAATAGAAACAGTTAAAAAGCGGGGCTATGATGTTCACCTTAATAGCAGATAGATATTCCACGCAAGTTATATGATCGGAGTGTTGAACACGGAGATCTCAACCTAGAGATATTATGTTCGATTAGTTAATGTCTAATAGACATAAAGTTTGTTTATTAATATAGCAAACTATATTAACAGTGACCGTTCTCGAGAAAAAAATTATATTTATATAAGTGATAATATACTTAGTGTACTTAAGTGTTACTATATAGATAAGTGTATAAGTTATACTAATAATAATATTATTATTTACTTTAATCAACTATTATGTATCTTATCATTATATAATTATACCTATGTGATACATACATATATATACATTCTTTATTATTATTATACATGTTCATAACTATATATCTTAGGTATAGGTGTTACGTATATATAAGTGTAAGATGATACATATATACTTATTACTTTTTATTATTATGTTTACTAACTTATATAACTTATACGATACACATTCATACATACATACACACGTACATATTCATACATATATACACATACATATACACACATGTATATATATATATATATATATATATATATATACATACATACATACATATATATATATATATATATATATATATATATATATATATATATATACATACATACATATATACATAAGAGTATATCTACTACATATACATGTTCATACGTACGCATGTTTGCATGCATGCATGTACACCATTAATTATTAATCATCATCACCTAAAATCATACCCCTTTTTATCATATTCAACCTAATAACATTAACACTTAATCTTATTAACATAATAACAAATCATAAATTTATTAATACTTCATAATAGAGATCATACTTCATACATGAATATACTAACTAATTCTGTGACGATCGCTCCAAATCCATATGGACAATACGTCATTCATTGATTTCATTGCGAGGTATTTGACCTCTATATGATACGTTTTGTAAACATTGCATTCTTTTGAAAAGGCACACCATAAATGAATATTTAAATCAAAGGTTTTCAACATCTGATGATTTCTACATATAGACAATCACTGTAAATAATAGTTTACAATAGTACTTCCGTTGACAGTACAGTCAAAATAAGATACATGGTGATGATTTGGTGAATGCAACGTTTCCTTGAAAAATATGCCATGTATGACTCCATGCACATAGCTTGTCTAACATATAAGCAAACAGCGGAAGACTTCTAGAAACCTGAGAATAAACATGCTTCAAGTGTCAACACAAAGGTTGGTGAGTTCATAGTTTTAATATTACACATAATCCGTATATTAATGTGGATTACAAAAGTTCAGTTGTTTTATTCAAAACGTTTATCAATAGGTTTTACATAAAAGGTGGATCACAAGATTTTAGTTGTTTCATCCGAAACGTTTATCAATTGGTTCTACAAAATTGAGCACCCTGGTAACTAAACTTTAATGCTTATATAATTTGTACCCTTTGTATAATCATCTTAATAATACACGCAAACCAACGTGTACGCTTCTCAAATAGCATACGTCCGTTAAAAGGCTAGTGCTCTAGCTCGGACGGGGATATCAAGCCCTATGGATCCATATACTACTACTCGCGCCCACCAGTTCTTATAACTGGCAGTTACTAGTTACCAAAGCTAAGGGATTTTCGGTTCAAACTCAGTGTAGAATTTAGTATGTACTTGTATCCATTGTGTTTAAAATAAAGTGCATGTATTCTCAGCCCAAAAATATATATTGCAAAAGCAATTAAAAAGGGAGCAAATGAAACTCACACATATAAATATTGTATTTTCAGTATTTATAAACAGTCGCATGTATTCTCAGCCCAAAAATATATTGAGTAAAAGGGATCATATGAAACTCACTGTTTAATATTGATATACAATATTGTAGGAAAGCACGTAGACGCATCGGAGATGATAAACACGAGGTTTGCTTCACAAAAATACCCCGGAACATTACCCATAACTTCCTTGGTAATAACCCATATTTTCCTTAGCTCTAGCTCGCTCGGAAACTCGTTTTGAAAGTGACACGCTCAAGACCTCGTCGTAGTATTTTATGTATAATATTAATACTACTAATAATAATAATAAGATTAATAATAATATTAATCTTAATAATAACAATAATAATAATAATAATAATAATAATAATAATAATAATAATAATAATAATAATAATAAATACGGAGTAATATATGTGTGTGTGTGTTTTTTTTTTCTTTACTCGGCAGAAAATGTTGCAATTTATAGAACCTGGCCTGAAATCTGGAGTCATGCGACTCGCATGGAAATGGCCTTCTGGCCATGCGACTCGCATGAGGACCAGGGACAGCTCACATTGTTTTGGCTCCTAGCTTGTCGACATAATATAAAATAAATATAAATATATAAATAATTAATATAATTATTTATATATTATATTTTATTCTTGTGCATAGTAGACTAGATATTTTTGGTCCGTTGCGTCGGGCGTTTCTTCTTGACTCGGGTCCCGGTTCCGGATTTTCAAACGCATTTTCGTACGCTTAGAAAACTAGCATTTTACGTTTTGTAACACGTACACTTGTCAAAATATAGACTTAGATTATCCCTAAATTATACCTCTCAAAATATAACTTATACATTTGAGTGTTTTGGTCATTTACTTCTATAAATCATCGTCTCACTATTTTTTTTTTTGAAATACATTTTAAAATAGTGTTTACTGTAGCAAAGTTACTGTAGCAATTCACTGTAGCAAAGTCAATTTCACTGTAGCAAATAGTGATTTTCGAAAACACTGTAGCATTTTGGGTACTGTAGCAATTTGAAAATGTTACTATCGTTTACTAAATAACTTGAAATTATATATATGTATATATTTTTTTTATATACATAAATCAGTTTTTAAATACACATTGGAAGTTATTTATAAATAAATTTTAATAATAAATATTTCAACTTATCATATATATTCAAATAGATATTTAAACCAATAAATTTCATGTACGGTATCAAATAATTAATACATTGTTACCTTTTCAAGTTATAGTATATATGTATCTATTTACATATAATTGTTCGCGAATCGTCGAAAATAACCGAAGGGTATTTAAATATATAAAAGTAGTTCAAAAATTTTGAGATTCAGTTTTACAGACTTTGCTTATCGTGTCGAAAATGTTAATCATACAAAGATTAAGTTTAAATTTGGTCAAAAATTTCCGGGTCATCACAAATTCATAACCTAAATACTTTTAACCTTTTTTATTAATCATCTAACTTATTCATAATCTTTTAAGTTTAACAATCTTTTAACCTTATTAATCACATTATAAACTAGTTCACGTTTATTCATAATCATAATCATAATTCCACAACCCTTATTAATCTTATTCATTATCATTATTCCTATTCTTATTAATCTTCAACACAATCTCATTAACCAACTTTTATCAATCTTTTTTAACCTTATTCATAATACCTCATGATCATACATATTTCATAATACTTTTAAATCTTATTCATACATAAATATATTAACTAACTCATATCATTATTATTATTATTCATTAACTTAACCTTTTATCATACTTACAATACATCTTAATTAACATCATAATACTTGTAACTTAATCCTTATAATCAACTTAAAAGTAATTGATTTCAAAGCAAGATTAAACTAGGTTTTAGGGATACCTTAATAGGAGATAGAGGTCAAAAAGTTGATGAATATGGTGCGAATATGGACTGAACAGGGAGCAGAAATCAACAACAACAATCACGACCTCACAAGGGTTTTCTTGGGTCACGAACACAGCAGAAGACTGCAGCAATTCACTATCCAATTGAAGGGTTTCTTGGGTCCTGGTCACGCACGAAAACAACAGAAAATAGCAGCAACTTTGGACCGATACTTAGACTGTTTGAGTGGCGAACTACAGCAGGAAATAAAGAGCAGGATGTCGAATAAAAAGGCTGTTAAGGTGGCAGTTTTACAGCTGCAAATAGTAGCTGTTGTGGCTTGAAAAAGGGACTGAACAGCAGGCTGTTTGGTGGGCTGTTTGGGCAACAATTACATACTGTTTTGGGGTTTGAATGTCGACTTCAAAGGGGCTGTGCAGGGTGATGATGATTGACGGTTGCACCAGGTTTTTGAGAGGTTGAATGTCGACTGCAGGTGAGGGTTTGGAGAGCCTGTTTTGGTCGACAAAAAGGCTGTGATGGGGATGGTTTGCAGCAGATACTAGTAGACTAAAAAGAGAGGAAAAGGGGCTGTATATTAGTCGATGGTGATGGGATGAATTGATGCAGATTGTGTCGACTAAATAGGAGGGAAAAAGGCTGTTTTGTGAGTCAATGCAGATGGAAAGAGGGCTACTACAAACTGTCGACTAGCAGCTAATGAAAAGGGGATTTGTGGGTTTATTTTTGGAATGCAATTTGTGAGAAGAAAACAAGGCCATGAGATCCTTTTATAGAGTATAGATTAGAGACCTAATCACCTTATGATTAGTGGAGTTTACTTGATGGTCAAGCACATGGATTAGATTAGGATTGTGGTTAACTTAGTGATCAAGTTCTTGCCCCTTTTTTTATACGTTTTTATTTATATATATACATAATTTTTATATGTTTTTTTATTACTAAATACAGATATCATTTGATTTATTATTTTGGTCTCATAGATTTAATTATCTTCATTTGTTCCCAAACATATCATAGTTTATATAATTGATACATTTATTATATTTATTTTTACGGTAAATATATTATTTATACATTTTATTTTGATCATAATAATAACATTAATAATAATAATAATAATAGTTATTAGGGTTTAAGTTTAGGGTTTTAAATAATATTAGGGTTTTAGTATTAATTATTCCATTTAGTTTATCTGGATAACAACCCAAACAAACGATGAACCCTTAGGGCATTTCTGTCATTTCATGAAGGAAAAATGAGGGTTGTTATAGTACCTCCCCGTTAATTTAAACTTCGTCCCGAAGTTTCAGTTGAGAAAAGATGGGGATGTTTCCACTTCATTTGGTCTTCACGTTCCCTGGTATACTCGGGGCCTCTACGCGAATTCCAACGGACTTTAACAATAGGAATATTGCCCTGTACTAAGCGTTTGATCTCACGAATCATAACTTCTACAGGTTCTTCTATGAAGTGCATCTTATTATCAATGCACAGGTAATTCAAAGGGATAACATAAGTGTCATCTGACTAGGTTTCCTTATAAGGGATTGTGAAATGTGCAATGAACATTACTAAGTTTACTAAGTTTATTTAAAACCATTGAGCGCTTATGTCATCATACTAGGGCAGACAATCAGAGAGAAGTACTTGGAGATCACAGCCATGTAGTTTGATGCATGACTTGTGTTTGTTAGAGATGGTACTAACTTTCAAATTCCGGAAGGTAACCATAGAAATTCCTAATGTGAGTCGACGAAGGGAGATGTCAGCTGAGGAGTCGCTAATCAGGCTTATATGCAAAGCAAGTCATAATTACTAAGATTCCCTTAGAATGGTATGAAAGATTAACGAAAGATTATAATACATGTGAACTTATCCTTGGAAATAGTTTTGAAAGCACATTGGCAGAATGTATCTATAGCTATAGGTTGAAACAGAGGTCTAAACTTGTCTAGGATAACATCTAGTTGTAACTAGTGAGGAAAAAATGTTTAGTGTAAACACATAAACACCATAATCGTTCAAGGTAACTCCTTTAGAGAGGATAGCGAGGATGATAAATTATATTTCTGATAGAAAACCATACGAAAGGTGTGATCTCTTAACGAGAAAGAAGTTCTCGCACCTACGGTGAGTTGATCTATGATTCACTTATGAGTTTAAGTGCGGATGAAAAGAAATATGAATCATTGGCTACAAAGAATAATTTACACTGGGTGAGGAAATATCTGAAAAATGCTTTCTTGTGCCAAAAAGATATTAAATTATAGAATTGACGTTTTATGAGGTTGCTGTGGTTTAGCCGTGAGATAGCAAAAATAAAATATTCTCAACGGTCAACCTTACAAGGTAAAAGTTACGGAGAACATAGAGTTTCAAATGATGAACTCAATGGTAAGTTTCGAGGGGCAAGAGGAATTGTGATTACTACGTGGTGTAGAATAATACGAAAATTTATATATAAACCAGCAATGAAAATTTTATAGAAGTTCGAGTCGTTTAAGGTGACAATTTAAAAAGGAAACGAAGTTCTTAGTGACACTAGAATTATGTACAACATGTACTATTTTAAGTAAAATATCTTTTGAATAAAAGAATCGATTTATAAAAGTCAAAGTATAAATTTTATGTGCAATAGTAAAAAATAAGTAAAGGTAAATTTTATTTACTTTAGTATATAAACATATACGATTTATAAAATTTGCATGAATAAATTTATTTTATAAAATTTCGAGAGGATCGCACAGTAAAATAGTATGTGTAAAATTTTGGTAACAGAATTTTCATATTTCGGAGGTTACAAGTTGGAGAAAGATCGACGAAGATCGGGTAAAGTTATTTTGAAAATGTCGGGTTATTTTAAGCAAAAATGTTGCGAGGTAATCAAATCTCTTGTATTTAAATACGGTTGTTGACTATTATTAGGACATATGTTCTTGGAAATTCAAAATGTTCATGTGTGAAGCTGTTGCTGACAAGTGAGATATGAATGGTAGAGTATGAGAACGTGATAGTGAATGTGGTGGTTATAATATCTTCGTTTGAATATATTCAAACAAAAATCTTGCGAGTGGTTGTCGCTTATCTTCGACGGGTTTCCTAATGGGTTTATGAAAATCTACACTAGGAGCGTAATTACAGATAACAGGAAGCATGCTTCGAAGAAGTTTCGGGGGTGTCGCTTCTAGGTCACTCAAGAACATGCATCCTTCCTTCCAGCGGGGATGTGATAATTAAGCGTCAAAGAGATAGGTTGTTTAAGAAAGAAAGAATGCAAAGCTTTACAACTTTTATGGCATAGGAGTATTTATTAATGTACTCATGGGTATGAGATAGATAGTTTGATTGTAACGATCTCTTCGTATATCTATAAATCAGATGATAATTACCCTTCATGTAATAACATTAAGATTTTCGAATGAATGGCTTGGAAATTTTTCTTTGATTCACTTTCTATTCCATATGTCATGATATTGGAATTTCTATATGAATTAACGTAATATAATCACGTTGGCCGGTCGTCATTATATTTCACTAATTCATATTTCCATTTCAATATCACCTCATATGGTCAGGTCACGTGATCAAACCTATATAGTTGACGTGGGAATGTTGAGTCATGAGTGACATCCCTTTGTGTGAGTCAAAGAATACTTTGAATCATAATGGCGAAGTCAGGTCATAGGATATGTATGGTTATGATAACAATCACACACTAACCGATCCTTTGGAGTTGGGATCAGGCAAGATGATAGGGTTTGGCTTGATATCCTTAGGAAAGGATACAAAATATCAATAGAGGTAAAAGCAGGTAGTAAGATGAATTGGCAGTATATAGATTAAGGGAAAACGCTTAAAACTAAGGCAGGAAAGGTTATAGTCCTATAGATTGCTAAGGCACCTAACTAACACATAAGGCACACATAAAATGCAATCCTGGTTCTCTATAACAAACCTGGGCTCTGATACTACTCTGTCATACCCCCAAATAGGGCCGGGGAAATATGACTTCACAATATCACAACACAAGTATGTATAAACGAGAACGACTCTATATGAGACGTTTTAATTAAGAACCAATGTATTAACGCAGCGGAATGTATTAAGTCATTACATTTGAATCCTAAACAAAAGTAAATGTAAACTAAATTGTTTTAATGCAATAATATGAATAATAAAATGCGGACTCCAAATGCAGCAAAGTCCAAATAGCACACAGTCTTTAGCAATCTTCACCTGAGACAAAACATGCTTAAAGTGGCAACCAAAAAGGTTGAGTGAACAACATAGGTTTAATAGTCATAACAAGTTTTTAGACCACAAGATTTAATTATCAAAAGTAAATGCTGAAGTTATGATATCGAGACATAAACAAAGTTACCCCTGGACACCTTGAACTGTCAGTGTCGTTTAATCATTATTATGTAACCAAAGACCAACGGTCAAATGGTTAGAGACGTCACTCTCAATAGCGCTATTCACAATAACTAAGCTTACCAAATTCCAGTAATTAACGATATCATGGTAGGGATTTAGCATGAATCAAAGCATGTCAGCACAGTTAAACAGTTTTCAGGTACTTGTGTCTAAGCGTAAAACAGTTGAAAGCAAGCATGTGTCTCACCCCAAAGTTCAAAATAAGTAATAGAAACAGTTAAAAAGCGGGGCTATGAAGTTCACCTTAATAGCAGATAGATATTCCACGCAAGTTATGTGATCGGAGTGTTGAACACGGAGATCTCAACCTAGAGATATTATGTTCGATTAGTTAATGTCTAATAGACATAAAGTTTGTTTATTAATATAGCAAACTATATTAACAGTGACCGTTCTCGAGAAAAAAATTATATTTATATAAGTGATAATATACTTAGTGTACTTAAGTGTTACTATATAGATAAGTGTATAAGTTATACTAATAATAGTATTATTATTTACTTTAATCAACTATTATGTATCTTATCATTATATAATTATACCTATGTGATACATACATATATATACATTCTTTATTATTATTATACATGTTCATAACTATATATCTTAGGTATAGGTGTTACGTATATATAAGTGTAAGATGATACATATATACATATATACTTATTACTTTTTATTATTATGTTTACTAACTTATATAACTTACACGATACACATTCATACATACATACACACGTACATATTCATACATATATACACATACATATACACACATGTATATATATATATATATATATATATATATATATATATATATATATATATATATATATATATATATATATATACATACGAGTATATCTACTACATATACATGTTCATACGTACGCATGTTTGCATGCATGCATGTACACCATTAATTATTAATCATCATCACCTAAAATCATACCCCTTTTTATCATATTCAACCTAATAACATTAACACTTAATCTTATTAACATAATAACTAATCATAAATTTATTAATACTTCATAATAGAGATCATACTTCATACATGAATATACTAACTAATTCATAACCTAAATACTTTTAACCTTTTTTATTAATCATCTAACTTGTTCAGAATCTTTTAAGTTTAACAATCTTTTAACCTTATTAATCACATTATAAACTAGTTCACGTTTATTCATAATCATAATCATAATTCCACAACCTTAACTTATTAATCTTATTCATTATCATTATTCCTATTCTTATTAATCTTCAACACAATCTCATTAACCAACTTTTATCAATCTTTTTTAACCTTATTCATAATACCTCATGATCATACATATTTCATAATACTTTTAAATCTTATTCATACATAAATATATTAACTAACTCATATGATTATTATTATTATTCATTAACTTAACCTTTTATCATACTTACAATACATCTTAATTAACATAATAATACTTGTAACTTAATCCTTATAATCAACTTAAAAGTAATTGATTTAAAAGCAAGATTAAACTAGGTTTTAGGGATACCTTAATAGGAGATAGAGGTCAAAAAGTTGATGAATATGGTGCGAATATGGACTGAACAGGGAGCAGAAATCAACAACAACAATCACGACCTCACAAGGGTTTTCTTGGGTCACGAACACAGCAGAAGACTGCAGCAATTCACTATCCAATTGAAGGGTTTCTTGGGTCCTGGTCACGCACGAAAACAGCAGAAAATAGCAGCAACTTTGGATCGATACTTGGACTGTTTGAGTGGCGAACTACAGCAGGAAATAAAGAGTAGGATGTCGAATAAAAAGGCTGTTAAGGTGGCGGTTTTATAGCTGCAAATAGCAGCTGTTGTGGTTTGAAAAAGGGACTGAACAGCAGGCTGTTTGGTGGGCTATTTGGGCAACAATTACAGACTGTTTTGGGGTTTGAATGTCGACTTCAAAGGGGCTGTGCAGGGTGATGATGATTGACGGTTGCACCAGGTTTTTGAGAGGTTGAATGTTGACTGCAGGTGAGGGTTTGGAGAGACTGTTTTAGTCGACAAAAAGGCTGTGATGGGGATGGTTTGCAGCAGATACTAGTAGATTAAAAAGAGAGGAAAAGGGGCTGTATATTAGTCGATGGTGATGGGATGAATTGATGCAGATTGTGTCGACTAAATAGGAGGGAAAAAGGCTGTTTTGTGAGTCGATGCAGATGGAAAGAGGGCTGCTACAAAACTGTCGACTAGCAGCTAATGAAAAGGGGATTTGTGGGTTTATTTTTGGAATGCAATTTGTGAGAAGAAAACAAGGCCATGAGATCCTTTTATAGAGTATAAATTAGAGACCTAATCACCTTATGATTAGTGGAGTTTACTTGATGGTCAAGCACATGGATTAGATTAGGATTGTGGTTAACTTAGTGATCAAGTTCTTGCCCCCTTTTTTTTATACAATTTTATTTATATATATACATAATTTATTGATGTTATGCGAGGTGTATATGAAATAGCTTTATTTTTACAACGAAAAACTATTAAATACGATACAATTTTACACAAGATATTTATTTATTTATAGAATGGATATACTTAAACCTTGCTACAACACTTATAGGCAGTGTACCTAATCGTACAGTAGTGTAGTTTTTAGTAAGTCCGGTTCGTTCCACAGGGAAAATCTTTAAACAAAGCTTAACGCTATATTAGTTTTAATTTATAAAAATACAAATATATAAATAAGTAATATTATTATTATAAAAGGGGGGGTTTTTACCGTTTAATGACTGGTTTGCGATTTTAAAAACTTTAGTCGCAGTTAAAACCTAATGTAAAATAATAAAAATAAATATAACTTAATTTAAAGCGTAAAGTAAATAACGATAAGGAAATTGCGATAAATAAAAGTGCGATAAAATAAAATTGCGATAATTAAAAAGTACGATAATTAAAAGTGCAATTAAATACAATGACAATAAATAAAAGTGCGATAATTAGAAGTGCAATTAAATGTAAAATAAAGGAAATTAAATATGAAATAAAATAATTATGCTTATTTAAACTTCCGTAATCATGATGTTTGACGTGTTGATTTTAGTTTTATGCCCATGGGTTAATTGTCCTTTGTCTTGGATTATTTAATATGTCCGTCTGGCTTTTGTCCATAACAGTCCATCAGTCATAAATATAAAGTGCGAGTATCCTCGTCAAATTATCCTTATACCCGAAGTCAAATATTCCAACTAATTGGGGACTTAAACTGTAACAAGGTTTTAATACTTTGTTTAATAATTACACCAGGTTATCGACTGCGTGTAACCCAAGGTTTTAATAATATAAATATATAATTTATATAATTAATTATATATTATATTATATTTATATACATAATTAATTTATAACTTTCGGTCCGTTGCGTCGAGCGTTGAGAGTCGACTAATGTCCCGGTTCCTGATTTTCGAACGTCCTTGCGTACAATTTAATATATTGTACTTTACTTGACGTTTCTTATCAATAATTGGAACCTCTTTGATTGTATTTTGTACTTTTGAGATTTTTGGTCGTTTGCGTCTTCAATTCGTCGAATCTGTCTTTTGTCTTCACCTTTTATTATTTAAACGAATATCACTTGTAAATAGAACAATTGCAACTAAAAGCTTGTCTTTCTTGAGGGATAATGCTATGAAATATATGTTCATTTTTAGCATTATCAAATATTCCTACACTTAAGCGTTGCTTGTCCTCAAGCAATATAGTCTTGAAATACTAGAATCACTTCTTTATTCTTCACACTTTGTACATCAGTGATTTCTATACGGCGGTATAAACAATGGTAGTAACGATGTAGTTTACAGTCTCACATGACTATAAAAATTTAGATCCATTAAGGAAATTGGATCTTTATGAAAACATTTGATCTTTTGAAAATTCATTCTAGCTTTTACCCTAGCTAAGTTTTCCGGAATAACCCTTCACCGGTGTTTGCAAAATATTTTTGTGGGTTTGGTGGGTTTCAGATTTGAAAATTTTAGCTCAAAACTTGTGGTTTTGTGTCACCCACTTGCTAACCTTGTATTGGGAAAGCAACACGTCCAGTATACTTGCTCCGTATATTACCTTTCGGTAAACTACCATCCGGTTGTAAAGGAAAGCGTTGAACAAGCAACTGTTAAGGCAATGTCCCCTGACATGCTTTTAATTATGGTCTATAACGTGTCGGACGCAATTACTATCCTTTGTAAGAGCAATAGTAAAGCTCACCCTTATAATTTTTCGGTCTGGCATAAGGTCCTGTCTTTGACCATGCTATGCAACCATCGTTCTTACGATTGACACCCGAATTGGTTCAGGTGACCTAATGAATTCTAGGTGAATTCCTAGGATTTTACGTTCAAAGGTAATGAACGCATTGAAAATGGGTTTTCAGAAAACAAATCGGTTTTATTTTTGATCAAAATATTTTCTCGTTCAAGCTCGAGTTTAGATATCATCGAATTCCATGAGTTTGAATTCTCAATCTTTAAGGTCAATCTCAAGGATTGAGTAATATCAGTCTTAAAAGCTGATTTTTGATCTTTTAAGGAGATTATCCTTTTTGGGGATCTGATTCATTAGTCTTATGAAGCTAATTTGCACGGTGCCCCCCATTGTACGAGATAAATCCTTCTCATGGTTAGGATAAATCTGACCACTTGGTGACCCTGTTTGATGCTGAGGTCCGTGGATTTCCTGCTGATTTTAGTGATGACTTTTCTAGATTTTTCGTCAACCTACAGCTGGTCTGAACGACAACTTCTTGACCTAAATCAAGAAGCGCGTGTCTTTTTCAGAAGACTTTACTTCCTTTTAATGATGGAATTGATTCATCGTGTAGATCCATCTTTCTTACAGTAAATCGGGTAAAACTGTTTAGTTTAGTCCAAAGCAAAAGTATCTTTAATTATTTGTTACAGAAATATGTGACATATGTTTAAAATAACTTGGTAAATTTTCCCACACTTGGCTTTTATTTTCTTTTTTATTGTCCTCTATTCCATTTTAAATGAATTTTAACATTTTGGTTTGTTTCTCAATTTATGTCCTTTCCAAGGTAACAATAATTTCGGTGTTAATACCTAGTTTTATCGTTCATAAATATGTATAAACATGATTTTGAATTCATTTAATTGAAAATTTTGAAATTTTTTACTAGAATTGGGTAGTCAGTATATAAGACTAGGGCTGTTCTTTATTATCAGAGAGAACTAGATTCTAATACAACTACTACTTTACTAGTATTTTTAATGGTAACCAAGTGTTTAAGATAAAAAATTTAAAAATCCGAAAGAATTTAACCCCTTCCCACACTTAAGATCTTGCAATGCCCTCATTTGCAAGAAATCAATAACAATTTAAATTATTAAGGGTGATTAGCGTAGAAAAATGATTAAATTTTACCAAAGTTTCCAAACATATTGGCGTTTGTTTGCTGAATGATAAATGGTGCATATCATTTGTTCATTCCGTCTTGATGTTACATCACATTTATTTTTCATCTTGTCGTCAAAATTAGTTGCTTTTGCTGAACTTAATGCCAGTCTTTGAAAATGCGTTGTTTTACCCTGTTGTGTACATAAGATAAACTGCAAACATATATACATATTTTTGAAGTTTGGTATATTACCCAACATTCAAAATTTATTAAAATCTAATAATAAAAGTTAGAAAATTATAAAAACTATTACAATATCAACATAAGTGTTAAATGTAGTAACATTAAAAAAATAAAATAAATAAAACTAAATAAACTTGGGTTGATACTGATACCAGTAGGGGTTCCATGCATAACCGTATGTGTTATAGAATGCTTCAGCTGGATTATAAGTAGGATACGGTGGTTGGATTTCTATAGATCAGGGAGGAAATATGGGCTTTGGAGTAGGAATATAGTTTCTACCTACATGTTGTCAATGAGCTATGATGTAGTTTTGATGAACTTGCCAATCTTCAAATGCTCGATGTCTAGCATTTTCATACTCTTGTGAAGCTATAAACCTTTGCATTTCTGTCATTTCATTTCCCCTCCCACATTACCTGGCTGTTGATTTCTTTCAACCTGTGGATGTCTTCCATTATATGGAACTGCGGCGTTATTTCGCCTCTTCAAAACCTTAGCACCATGATATACATTTAAACCAATTGTATCGTGGGGTTCTGGTTCGTCGATTAATAATCCCCCCGACTTATATCCACATCGGGATACTCAGCAATTAATGTAATAAATATACCACCTCCTATTATACTGTGCGGTCTCATCTCCCTAACCATAGCCGATAAATAATAACCCACACAATAAGGTATACTTACAGCGCTTTGTGGGTCTCGAATACACATGTGGTAAAATAAATCTTGCTCATTTACCTTTTCCTTATTTTTACCTCGCTGTGTAATCGAGTTCGCTAGAAACCTGTGAATTACTCTTAACTCAGCTCTATCTATATCCGTATAAGAGTAATTTCCCCCTTTAAATCAGTGATGGCTAGTCATTTGACTCCATACACCATGCGTATCAAAATTTTCATCAATCTTCCTACCATTTAATATCAACCCTTGACAATCGGTAGATGCTAGCTCCTCAGACGTATATATACATAAAGCCTGAGCCATGTCTAGTAGAGACATGTGGCGCATCGAACCTCCTAACAAAAATCTAATAAAAGTTCGATCGGTTAAAGTAGCTACCGATCATTTATTTCTATACTACACAATAATTCTTCACACCATACTTTATATACAGGTCTACGCATGTTGAATAAACGTACCCAATCACTAAAAGTAGAATTACCATACCTTTGAGTAAGTAATTCCCTGATTGGCTCGGCCAATTCCACTACCTCTAATGGTTCCCATTCTATTACCCTAGGTACTTCAACAGCTTTAGAATGAAGAGTGTGCAAGCCTCTTTGGTATTTTGAATAATCTATCCAACGTCTGTCTAATCTCAAGTTCGGGTGCAAATCTTCCACGTGCATATCTGAAAATGTCATAATTGGATGAGGTATATCTTGTTTGTAATAGTTATCAACATCCTGTTGTTCCGCATTCTCAGGAGGAGCAATGCGAGCTTGGGATGAAGGTTCACCCCTTTCAGTCTGCAAAACACATCAAACACAATTTTTGTGCATCTAAATATGCATTAGTGTCAGCAAAATCATCAATCAAAATAATTACAATGACATGTTCAATTTATATCAAACTTATGCTCATTTTCATATTTTTATCAAATCTACACTTTTTCAAATAAGCATATACGAAAATGTTCGCCAAGTTCATAAGCATTCAACTCAAATAACATGTCAAAATAATCATTATTAGCAATTAAACAAGCTTCAAATGGCATTATCTCTCAAAAATCAAGTTCATGAATTTTAGACTTGAAAAAGTCCACTTTAATTCTCAAAAATCATGTTTAGGCTCAAAGTTTGGATCATTTAACTACCTAAACATGTTACACTACTTAATTTAGTAATAATTCATGATAAAAATAGGCCATAACCTGTTTATATCAAAAAGCCCCAAATTGCTCAAGAACACAAACCCTAGATTACTCAAAATTTGAAGTTTAAGGCTTCTAATCATGTTAAATAGCATCAATCTAGGTTATACAAGCATAATATATAAGCAATTTAAGCATAATTACACTAAAAATCATCAAAATCGAATTGGGTATAAAATTGCTCAAGAACACTAATTTTTCGAATTAAAGGGTGATTTGGTGTAGAAATTTACCGTTTTCCTTGAGTAATTCCTTGATAGCATCCTTCTCAACATGATTTTGTGAAAGATTTGATGAAAAATGGCCAAAAATTGCGAATTTGTGTGTGTTTTCATGTGTGTTTTTCGCAGTATTTGAGTTTGGTTGGGAAGAAACTGGTATGTTCGATCCCTTTTATTTTTTTCAGGATTTCGCAACCTCCGCGAGTCGCGGTGGTGTTTCCCTTCAAACTCCGCGAGTCGCGGAGCTTATTTTTTTATTTATTTATTTTTTTTAAATCTTTAACTTATAAAACAAATATTAACTAATTTTAAAAATTTGTTTCCCTTGTTATTTAGAACGAGGTCGTTTCGGATCGATGTCCTAGTCCGTCCCTCAACAAAATTTTAAAATTTGTCGATTTAAAGCGCGGTTTTAAAAGCAAAGATTTTTGGGTTTTTTTTAATGTTTTTGGCATACTTTAATTCAATAAGAATAAAAATAATGATAATAAAAGTTCTCGTCCCCCCCTCGGGTAAAGCAATTTCGGTTCAACGACCTAGTATTCAACTTACGATGAATTTTAAAAATCATATTTTTAACTTAGCAAAATAAAGTAAATTTTTGTTTTTAAATTCACACCAAACTTAAATTAAAAATGCATAAAATTAAAAATTCACACCAAACTTATATTATATTTTTGTTTTTATACATACAAACTTATATTAAAAATATTAATTTTTCAAATATTTACAATTTTAAATATATTGATTTAATTTTAACAAGTTTATAATATTATTTTAATACTAATTTATTAATTTTAAAAACATGGTAAAAATAAAATTAAAAATGTTTTTGGTTTTTATCCCACTTTAATCAATCAAATATTATCAAAAATATACACTCCTCTTTTCGGTAAAGTAATTTCGGTTCTATGACCTAATTTAACTCATGATGAATTTTTGAAATATTTTGAGTTGATTGATTAAAGATATTTATACCTTAAGAATAAACGTTAAATTTCGCAGTGATGTAATAAATTTTTGTATGATATCAATAATTTGGGTCGCAAGACCTAATTTTATTGAATACCAATTTAATACTTTATAGCGAACAAATTAGCGTTTATTATCAAAAGGTTAAAAATAAAAATAAAAATAAAAACTGTACAAACTTACTTGTGAAATAGATTTCTTAGTGATATGCTCTAGCCCACTCATAAGATAGTCAGACTAATTGATTTTCCATGGCTACATAGGCTTAACCTCGAGCATTTAATGTTTTTTCTTCTAAACATATGAACGGTCCATCTCTGCATAAAGTAACAAATTCGGTGTTTGAATAGGTTTGATTATTTGAACATTTACCTTCGTGTGACCATTTTCAGCATTTGTGACATCTTTCAAGGTGCCGTGCTCTCCTTTTCGCTGCGGATTTTGATTTTCTTTTACCAAATTGTAACTTATTATCTTCACATCTGGATTCTTTTCTTACTCCGTCCAATTTTTCTCTGATTACTGATACCAGTTCACTCGGTAGTGTGTCATTATTACGTTTAGTGATCAAAGCGTGTAGCATTAGACCATGGTTTAGTTCACAGGAAGTCTTCATTTCGTAAAAACCTAAAAAATAAAAATTCAGAATGGGGGGAGAAGACTAGTTCTTTAGGGTCTGCTAGGGACAGACCATTCGGGTTCCATTTTCGAGAACTACACGAAAATAGAAAATCTAACTCTAACAGAAATACATATTATCCTTTAAAGACTTGATTCTCTCCACACTTAGTTAGCTGTGGTATCAAAATTGTGATTAACTTCGTTGTCAACTTCCATCGGACTATCTATGTAGTGGTTAACTCTGTGACCATTAACCTTAAATTCAATCCCATTTGAATTTATTAATTCTACTGTTCCGTATGGGAAAACTCTTTTGACTATGAATGGTCCAGACCATCTTGATTTCAATTTTCCAGGAAATAGCGTGAATCGTGAATTGAAAAGAAGAACTCTGTCTCCTTCTTTAAATTCTTTTGAACTTCTGATTCTTTTATCATGCCATTTCTTCGTTCTTTCCTTATAGATTAACGAATTTTCGTATGCTTCATATCTTAATTCTTCTAATTCATTTAGTTGACTTAACCTACGTCCAGCTTCATGTAAATCAAGATTACATGTCTTCAAAGCCCAAAATGCTTTGTGTTCAATTTCTACTGGAAGATGACATGCTTTTCCGTAAACGAGTCTAAAAGGTGTGGTTCCAATTGGAGTTTTGTAGGCTGTTCTTAAAGCCCAGAGTGCATCCTCCAATTTAATGGACCATTCCTTCGGATTTGATCCTACGGTTTTTTCTAGAATACGTTTTAAAGCTCAGTTGGTATTTTCAACTTATCCACTTGTTTGTGGATGATATGCGGTGGAGATTTTATGAGTTACTCCATATCTTTTAAGAACTTTCTCAAGTTGATTATTACAGAAATGAGTTCCCCGATCACTTATTAAAGCTTTCGGTGTTCCAAACCTTGCAAAAAGACGTTTTAAAAAGTTGACTACAACTCGTGCATCGTTAGTTGGGAGAGCTTGTGCTTCCGCCCATTTAGATACATAATCAATGGCTACGAGAATATATAGATTATTATGAGATTTTGGAAATGGACCCATAAAGTCAATACCCCAAATGTCAAATACTTCACATACTTGAATGACATTTTGTGGCATTTCATCACGTTGACTTATTTTTCTGGCCCTTTGACATGCATCACAGGATTTGCAATGAAGGTGTGCGTCTTTGTAAATTGTAGGCCAATAGAATCCAGTATCGTAAACTTTTCTTGCTGTGAGTTGAGGCCTATAATGCCCTCCTGTTGGTCCTGTGTGACAATGGTTTAAGATTTTACTAGCTTCATCTCCGAATACACATCGGCGTATTATTCCATCGGGACAACTTTTAAACAAATGTGGATCTTCCCAGAAATAGTGTTTTATATCACTAAAGAATTTCTTTCGTTTTTGGTACGATAATCCTTTTTCAAGGAATCTACATACTAAATAGTTTGCATAGTCTGCAAACCATAGAATTTCATTATAATCTATCTTCAATAGATATTCATCAGGAAAGTTGTCTTGTATGGCCGATTCATTTAGAACTTCTAATTCAGGATTTTCAAGACGAGAAAGATGATCAGCGGCGAGATTTTCTGCTCCTCTTTTATCTCGGATTTCAATATCAAACTCTTGTAAGAGTAAGATCCAACGGATTAATCTTGGTTTAGCATCTTCTTTCAAAAATAGGTATCTAAGAGCATAATGGTCGGTATAGACCACCGTTTTAGCTAGAACGAGATATGAACGAAATTTGTCAAAAGCAAAGACAATAGCAAGGAGTTCTTTTTCAGTAGTTGTGTAATTTTTTTGTGCTCCTTGTAATGTCTTACTAGCGTAATAAATAGGTTGAAATCATTTTTCAATCCTTTGTCCTAAAACGGCTCCCATTGCAAAATCACTTGCATCGTACATAAGTTCAAACGGTAGATTCCAATTTGGTGTTATCATGATCGGCGCATTAGTGAGTTTCTCTTTAAGAATATTAAAAGATTTGATACATTCATCTGAAAAGATGAATGGAGCATCCTTTTCTAGGAGTTTATTCATAGGAGTGGCAATTTTAGAGAAATCTTTTATGAAACGTTGGTAAAAACCGGCATGCCCTAGAAAACTCCTAACTCCTCTAACATTGGTGGAATGTGGAAGTTTAGCAATTACATCTACTTTAGCTCTATCCACTTCAATTTCTTCTTTTGAAATTTTATGTCCAAGAACGATGCCTTCTTTAACCATGAAATGGCATTTCTCCCAATTAAGAACTAGATTTGATTGTTCGCATCTAATCAGCATTCGTTCAAGATTAACTAAACATGATTCAAATGTATCACCGAAGACTGAAAAGTCATCCATGAAAACTTCCATGCATTCTTCTATCATGTCGTGAAAAATCGCCATCATGTACCTTTGAAAGGTTGCAGGGGCGTTGCAAAGTCCAAATGGCATGCGTTTGTAAGCAAAAGTACCATAAGGTCATGTGAATGTGGTTTTCTCTTGGTCCTCGGGTGCTATTGGAATTTGAAAATATCCAAAAAATCCATCAAGAAAACAATAGTAACTATTTTCGGCTAATCTTTCCAACATTTGATCAATGAAAGGTAAGGGAAAGTGATATTTTCTGGTGGCGTCATTTAATTTTCTATAATTAATACATGCTCACCATCCTGTTACAGTCCTAGTCGAAATAAGCTCATTTTTCTCATTTGTAATGACAGTCATGCCACCCTTCTTAGGCACGCATTGAACTGGACTTACCCATGGACTATCAGAGATTGGATAAATTAAACCTGCATCTAGCAGTTTAATAATTTCTTTCTTAACAACATCTTGCATATTCGGATTTAGTCTTCGTTGGCGTTGCACATACGTTTTATGACCTTCTTCCATAAGGATTTTATGTGTGCAATACGAAGGACTTATTCCTTTAATATCATGAATCTTCCATGCAATGGCTGGTTTATGAGCTTTTAATACAGAAATGAGTTGAGATTTTTCATTTTCAGTAAGAGAAGACGATATTATTACAGGTAATTTAGATTCACCATGTAAATAAGCGTATTCCAAATGATTTGGAAGTGGCTTTAACTCTAATGTCGGAGGTTCTTCTATCGATGATTTATATCGATATCTGTCTTCTTCTTTTAGCATTTGAATTTCTTCTGTTGTTGGTTCATATCCATTAGCCATTAGTGTAGCTAACATTTCAGTTTCATCAATTGGTTCAGTTCCTTCTCCTAAAGAACATTCTCCTGTTCCTTGTAATTCTGGAAATTCTTCTAACAATTCTGCATGTGAATCTATAGTTTGAATATAATAACATGTATCATCTGCAGATTGTGGTTGTTGCATTGCTCTATCAACTGAAAAGGTAACACTCTCGTCCTCTATACTTAGGGTCAGTTTCTTACCAAACACGTCTATCATTGCTTTAGCCGTGTTTAAGAATGGTCTTCCTAATATGAGAGGAACTTGAGAATCTTCTTCCATGTCCAGAACAACAAAATCTACTGGAAATACTAAAGTACCAACTTTAACTAGCATGTTCTCCATTATCCCTCTAGGATATTTTATTGATCTATCGGCTAGTTGTATACTTATTCTTGTTGGTTTCAATTCTCCAAGGTCTAGTTTAGTGTATAGTGAATACGGCATTAAATTTATACAAGCACCTAAATCTGCCAATGCTTCTATTGAACTAAGACTACCCAGAAAACATGGAATTGTGAAACTTCCTGGATCTGATAAATTTTCTGGTATCTTATTCAACAGCACTGCTGAACAATTAGCATTCATAGTAACGGCCGAGAGTTCTTCCATTTTCTTTCTATTCGAGATTAGATCTTTCAGAAATTTAGCATATCTAGGCATTCCTGAAATCACATCAATGAAAGGAAGATTTACATTTATCTGTTTAAACATATCCAAGAATTTGGATTGCTCGGCTTCAAGTCTTTCTTTTTTCATTTTACTCGGGTAAGGAAGTGGTGGTTGGTATGGTTTAACATAAGGTTTAGCCTTAACTGTGTTATCTTCATTAACCTTTTCAACTACCGGTTCTTTTACCTTATCTTGTTCAGGTTGTGGTTCTTGTGGAGTAGGAATAGCTTCATCAGAAGTTACAGGTATTTCAGGTGGTTTAAGTGTTGTACCACTTCTTGTGGTAATGGCTTTAGCTGTTTCATTTCGGGGGTTAGCATTTGTATCACTAGGTAAACTTCCCGGTTTTCTTTCATCTATTAACCTTGCTAGGTTACTTACTTCTTGTTCCAAATTTTGAATAGAAGCTTGTTGATTTCTAAATGCTTGAGCATTTTGTTCATTAGTTTGTTTCTGAGATGTGAAAAACTGTGTTTGAGTTTGAACTAGCTTCGTCATCATATCTTCTAAATTCGGCTTTTTATCATCGGTTTGTGGTGGTTTGTTTTGAAAATTAGGTCTTTGCTGGTTGTAAGTATTGTTGGATACTTGTTGATTACTAGGACCTTATTAGTTGTTGTATGAAACATTTCGATTATAATTCTGGTTTTGATTGTAAATTGGTCTTGGCGGTTGATAATTATTCTGATAATTATTTCCAGGCCTTTGGTTTATGTATGAAATATTCTCTCTTTGTTCCATTGTTAGTTCAATACTGAGACAATCTTTTGTCAAATGTGGTCCTCCACACTGCTCACAACTAATTCGTATTGAGTGAATATCTTTAGTCATCTTTTCCATTCGTCTCTCGACAGCATCTATCTTTGCGGAAATGGAATCTAAGTCATGGCTAGAATCGGCTCTAGCTGCTTTAGATGATCTAACGATATCTTTTTCTTGGTGCCACTCATGTGAGTGGGAAGCAGTGTTATCAATAATTTTATAAGCATCAGTTTCTGTTTTCTTCATAATGCAACCACCAGTTGCTATATCGATGTCTTTCCTTGTAGTGATGTCGCATCCTTGGTAGAATATTTGTACTATTTGACAAGTGTCTAAACCATGTTGCGGACATCCTCTTAATAACTTTTCAAATCTGGTCCATGCCTCATATAGAGTTTCGTTTAGTTTCTGTGTGAACGTAACAATTTCTCCTTGAAGTCTCACGGCTTTAGATGCAGGAAAGAATTGTTTAAGAAATTTTTCAACTAAAACGTCCCATGTATCAATCGCCCCTTCAGGTAACGATTCCAACCAATCTTTTGCTTCTCCCTTTAAAGTCCAGGGAAATAACATGAGATATATCTGTTCATCCTCAACTTCTCGGATTTTAAATAGTGTGAAGATCCTATTAAAGGTACGAAGATGTTCATTTGGATCTTCCTTCGGTGCACCACTAAATTGGCATTGATTAGTCACCATATGTAGAATTTGTCCTTTGATTTCATAATCTGGCGCATTAATGTCAGGATGAGTAATTGCGTGACCTTGGCCAGTGCGTTTAGCTCTCATTCGGTCTTCCATACTTAAAGGTTCCAGATTTTCCATGATTGAATTTGTTGAATCTGAATCACTAGAGGATTCTGATTTAATGGTTCGTTCCTCAACAATCTCTGTTTGAATGATTGGTGGTTCCGGAGGAAAAATTAATGGTTCAGGATCTATGAATTGTCCTTGAATATTCTCCGGATTCTCAATTGTGAGGTCGGGTTCAAAAAATGGATTATCGAAAATTTGAATTGGAGTACTTGGTCGACTGGATGACAATTCTAAAGAAAAATCAATGGCGACAATATTTGCTAGATGTCTTGATCGAGTTACAGGTGGTGAACGTACAAAAGGTGGTGAACGTCTTGCTCGGTGCATTCACTGAATATCCTATTAGTTTTTAAAAGGAAAGAAAAATTATATAAGTTATCTAATTAATAGACTTTTCTAATTTTGCCCACGTTTCGAATAGCCAAAAGATGCAGCAGAGGGGCAGGATTCGTTTGGTCTCAATATAATTGAGTACTGTTTGGCTCCAATAACCCGGTCCACGTACAAATCCAACTATTACTACGAACTAGAAAATTTTGATGTCTATCAATTTAACCACTTAAAATAAAGTTTCGTAATTTTAAGAAATTTAGAGAAGAAGTAGAAAAAAATTCTATGTCCTAAAAACTAGAATGGCGAGAAATAAGAAAGAAAAAGAAAGAGCGCGTCGAAATAGGTCGAAAAAGAAAAGGGTTGAAAAATAAAAGGCGTCGAAAAATAAGAAAGAAAAAGAGTGACTTATAAAACTTTAAAACACTCGACTAACCCAACCTTATTACTATCACTAACTTAAAATTAAAATTGCAAATTGAGATTACTAATTGTAGTGATAATTGATACATAGGTAAAAGGCGTCGAAAAATAAAAATAAGAAAGTAGCGCGTTGAAACTTAAAAAAGAACTAAAAATTAAGAATTAAAAGTTGCGTCTAAAAATATTAAAGCTTACAAGTAAAACTATATCCCAAATGGTAATATCTTAAAAAAACACTAAAATATAAAAATGGCGTCGCAAAATTCTAAAGCACCTAAATCTTAGTCTAAAGAGAAAGCACTTAAGGGATTTTACGGCAAAGCCTAAAAATCTATAAATAAAAAAATAATAATAATAATTACTCCGTATTTAATGCAGTTTAGGGTTTCTGTGTGACCTGTCTAGGCAGCTCCGCGAGTCGCGGTGAACCCAGTTCAAAACCCCCGCAAGTCGCGGAGATTGCAGGTTCAACGTGTACCAGGTTCAAATTTGACAGGTTCAGTTTTTATTATATTTTTTTTATATTTTTCTGTTTTATATTTTCTGTTTTAATAATTAAATAAAATATTTATATAAATTAAATAAAAACTTATGTTTTAAAAACTAAAATAAAAATAGAAATACAGAAATTTTATAAAACTTAAATATTTAACAAACTCTTAAAAATATTTATATTTTTGTTTTTCTTTTTATATTTTCGAATATTTAAAACGTATTTTTACAAAAACGTATTTTTATAAAAGTAAACTAAAAATAAAAATCTTTTTTTTATATTAGCGTTGCGCTTCCGGCTTTTAAGCTAGATTTTGTTCCCCGGCAGCGGCGCCAAAAATTACTTGATGTGCGCAGAGGTGTATATGAAATAGCTTTATTTTTACAATGAAAAACTATTAAATACGATACAATTTTACACAAGATATTTATTTATTTATTTATTTATAGAATGGATATACTTAAACCTTGCTACAACACTTATAGGCAGTGTACCTAATCGTACAGTAGTGTAGTTTTTAGTAAGTCCGGTTCGTTCCACAGGGAAAATTTTTAAACAAAGCTTAACGCTATATTAGTTTTAATTTATAAAAATAAAAATATATAAATAAGTAATATTATTATTATAAAAGGGGGGTTTTTACCGTTTAATGACCGGTTTGTCGATTTTAAAAACTTTAGTCGCAGTTAAAACCTAATGTAAAATAATAAAAATAAATATAACTTAATTTAAAGCGTAAAGTAAATAACGATAAGGAAATTGCGATAAATAAAAGTGCGATAAAATAAAATTGCGATAATTAAAAAGTACGATAATTAAAAGTGAAATTAAATACAATGACAATAAATAAAAGTGCGATAATTAGAAGTGCAATTAAATGTAAAATAAAGAAAATTAAATATGAAATAAAATAATTATGCTTATTTAAACTTTCGTAATCATGATGTTTGACGTGTTGATTTTAGTTTTATGCCCATGGGTTAATTGTCCTTTGTCCTGGATTATTTAATATGTCCGTCTGGTTTTTGTCCATAACAGTCCATCAGTCATAAATATAAAGTGTGAGTATTCTCGTCAAATTATCCTTATACCCGAAGTCAAATATTCCAACTAATTTGGGACTTAAACTGTAACAAGGTTTTAATACTTTGTTTAATAATTACACCAGGTTATCGACTGCCTGTAACCCAAGGTTTTAATACTTTGTTATCAATTATGCTAAGTATCCTTGTACATAATTTCACCCATGTTTTAATAATTCTAGTGACTATTAATCCATTCCCGTGTCCGGTTAAATGAACTATTATTCGTACATATAAATACCCCGCCCATCGTGTCCGATTGAGTGTATATGGTTATTTATAGGGACGTCCAATTGTAAATCTTTATATTAAAATTAACAAACTATCATTTAGTTAAAAAATATAAAGCCCATTAATAGCCCATAGTCTAATTTTCACAAGTGTCGTTCTTTTGTCCAAACCCCAATTATGATACAAAGCCCAATTACCCAATTTAAATATTTTTAGCCCAACATCATGATTACTTCGATTTAAATAAGCATAATAATAACTTAGCTACGAGACATTAAATTAAAAAGGTTGAACATAACTTACAATGATTAAAAATAGCGTAGCGTTACACGGACAGAATTTTAACTTACACCCTTACAACATTCGCTAACATACCCTTATTATTAGAAATTAAAATTAAAATTAAAATTAAAATATATATATATATATATATATATATATATATATATATATATATATATATATACGTTGATAGAGAGATTGATAAAAGGATATATAAAACGTTCAGAATGCGCGAGCTTTTATAGGCATTTTTGTCCAGGACAGCTCCGCGAGTCGCGGTATTTTTGTTCTTCAAACTCCGCAAGTCGCAGAGTTTGACTTTACAGCTCACTCCAATTTGGATCTTTACTTGCCGACGGATTTTAATAATATAAATATAATATAAATATATAATTTATATAATTAATTATATATTATATTATATTTATATACATAATTAATTTGTAACTTTCGGTCCTTTGCGTCGAGCGTTGAGAGTCGACTCATGTCCCGGTTCCAGATTTTCGAACGTCCTTGCGTACAATTTAATATCTTGTACTTTGCGTTTTGAATCTTGTACTTTGCGTTTTGAATCTTGTACTCTTTTAATTCTGAGACGTTTCTTATCAATAATTGGAACCTCTTTGATTGTATTTTGTACTTTTGAGCTTTTTGGTCGTTTGCATCTTCAATTCGTCGAATCTGTCTTTTGTCTCCACCTTTTATTATTTAAACGAATATCACTTGTAAATAGAACAATTGCAACTAAAAGCTTGTCTTTCTTGAGGGATAATGCTATGAAATATATGTTCGTTTTTAGCATTATCATTTATATATGTTTTTTTATTATTAAATACAGATATCATTTGATTTATTATTTTGGTCTCATAGATTTAATTATCTTCATTTGTTCCCAAACATATCATAGTTTATATAATTGATACATTTATTATATTTTTTTACTGTAAATATATTATTTATACATTTTATTTTGATCATAATAATAACATTAATAATAATAATAATAGTTATTAGGGTTTAGGTTTAGGGTTTTAAATAATATTAGGGTTTTAGTATTAATTATTCCATTTAGTTTATCTGGATAACAACCCAAACAAACGATGAACCCTTAGGGCATTTCTGTCATTTCATGAAGGAAAAATGAGGGTTGTTATAATTGTTCCTACCGCTGTATCAAAATCACTGATGTACAAAGTGTGAAGAATAAAGAAGTGATTCTAGTAAAGTTATATTCAAGTTCTATATTGCTTGAGGACAAGCAACGCTCAAGTGTGAGAATATTTGATAATGCTAAAAATGAACACATATTTCTTAGCATTATCCTTCAAGAAAGACAAGCTTTTAGTTGCAATTGTTCTATTTACAAGTGATATTCGTTTAAATAATAAAAGGTAAAGACAAAAGACAGATTCGACGATTTAAAGACGCAAATGACCAAAAAGCTCAAATGTACAAGATACAATCCAAGTGGATCAAATTATTGATGAGAAACATCTAAAATTTACTAGAGTACAAGCCGTGGAACGCAAAGTACAAAATATCTAAGCGTACGAAAGGATGTTCGAAAATCCGGAACCGAGACGTAAACCGAGCATCAACGAGCAAGTCAACGGAGCTAAAATTACAAGTCTACTATGCACAAGAATATAATATAATATATATAATTATATATATTATATATATATTTAAATAAAGTGTCGGCAAGCTAGAAAACAAGTTGATGGCTGCTGATCCAGCTGGCCATGCGATTGCATGGCCTGGAGGAGTTAATCCCATGCAATCGCATGGGAAGAAAAGAGTGGTCAGGTCCTATAAATTGCAACGTTTGGTCGATGAATTTTACACACCTTCATCATCTATCTCTCACTCTCTCATAATATATTTATATTTATATTTATATTTTAATTTTAATTTTAATTTAAGTTAATAATAATAAGGTTATAGTAGCGAATATTTTAAGTTTGTAAGTCGAAATTCTGTCCGTGTAACACTGCGCGATTAATACTCATTGTAAGTTATGTTCAACCTTTTTAAATTAATGTCTCGTAGCTAAGTTATTATTATGCTTATTTAAGCCAAAGTAATCGTGATGTTGGACTAAATATTAAAGATGGGGTTATTAGGCTTTGGACCATAATTGGGGTTTGGACAAAAAACCGACACTTGTAGAAATTGGACTATGGGCTATTAATGGGCTTTATATTAATTAAATGATATCTCGTGGATTTAATATAGAGATTTACAATTTGACGTATCTATAAATAACTACATACACTCGATCGGATACGATGGGCGGGATATTTATAAATACTAATAATCGTTCATTTGACCGGACACGGGAATGGATTAATAGTCAATGGACTCATCAAAACAGGGGTGGATTACATACAAGGAAAATTGGTGTAATTGTTAACAACGTATTAAAACCTTGGGTTACACGCAGTTGATAACCTGGTGTAATTATTAACAAAGTATTAAGACCTTGTTACAGTTTAAACCCCTAATTAGTTGGAATATTTGACTTCGGGTATAAGGGTAATTTGACGTGGACACTCGCACTTTATATTTATGACCGATGGACTATTATGGACAAAAACCAGATGGACGTATCAAATAAACCAGGACAAAGGACAATTAACCCTTGGTAATAAACTAAAATCAACACGTCAAACATCATGATTACGGAAGTTTAAATAAGCATAATTCTTCTATTTTATATTTCATCGCAATTTTATTTATCATCATTTTATTTATCGTACTTTAAATTATCGCACTTTTATTTTATCGTATTTTTATTTATCGTCATTTACTTTACGATTTAAATTAAGTCATATTTATCTTTAATATTTTGCATTAGGTTTTAACTGTGATATAATACTTTAAATCGACAAACCGGTCATTAAACGGTAAAACCCCCCTTTTATAATAATAATACTACTTATATATATATATATATATATATATATATATATATATATATATATATATATATATATATATATATATATATATATATATATATATATATATATATATAGCGTTAAACTCAGTTGTATCCCTGTTGAAAGAACCGGACTTACTAAAAACTACACTACTCTACGATTAGGTACATTGCCTATAAGTGTTGTAGCAAGGTTTAGGTATATCCATTCAATAAATAAATAAATAACTTGTGTAAATTGTATCATATTTAATAGTATTTCATAGTAAAATATAATCTATTTCGTACTACCCGTCGCACACATCAATTACCGCCGCCGAGGTCAGTAGAGTTTTAGATCGATCTAGTGCCAGGAGCTGCACCTGTAGCTCGCGCACCTTATCGACTTGCACCTTCTGAACTGCAAGAGTTGCAGAGTCAACTACATGAATTGCTAGACCGAGGGTTTATCCAACCGAGTTTATCCCCTGGGGACGCACCTATTTTGTTCGTGAAGAAGAAGGACGGATCTTTCCGCATGTGTATCGATTATCGTTAACTGAACAAGCTGACGATCAAGAATAGGTATCCCCTTCCCAGGATTGACGATCTTTTTGATCAGCTACAAGGATCCAGTGTTTACTCCAAGATTGATTTGCGATCAGGTTATCACCAGTTGAGGGTGAAGGAGAGCGATGTGTTGAAGACTGCATTCTGAACTCGTTATGGTCATTATGAGTTTCTAGTGATGCCATTCAGTTTAACCAACGCACATGCCGTGTTTATGGATCTCATGAATTGCGTATGCAAATCGTACCTGGACAAGTTCGTTATCGTCTTCATAGATGATATCCTCATCTATTCCAAAAGCGAAGAAGAACATGAGCAACATCTTCGACTCGTGCTAGAACTCTTGAGACAAGAGCAACTTTATGCCAAATTCTCTAAGTGCGAATTTTAGTTGAAGGAATTTCAATTTCTCGGTCATATCGTGAGCGATCAGGGTATCAAAGTCGATCCCGCGAAGATCGAAGCCATCAGCAAGTAGGAAACCCCCATTACTCCTACTCATATCCACCAATTTTTAGGTCACGCCGGTTACTATCGTAGATTCATCGAAGGTTTCTCTTTGATTGCACGTCCTTTGACCGGGTTAACTCATAAGGGGAAGAAGTTCGTTTGGGAAACCGAGAAAGAGTCGACATTCCAAACCCTGAAGTAGAAGTTAACCACCGCTCCTATTCTGTCCCTTCCCGAAGGCAGTGATGACTTCCTTGTGTATTGCGATGCCTCCCGACAAGGTTTTAGGTGTGTATTGATGCAACGGAAGAAGGTTATTGCTTACGCCTCCCGACAACTGAATATTCACGAGCGAAACTACACCACTCACGATCTCGAGCTTGGAGCCGTTGTCTTTGCACTCAAACTATGGAGACACTATCTGTATGGAACCAAGAGCACTATGTGACACCCCGTACAAAACCATCGTGTACGATTCGTCAACAACAGGATCTTTACACAGTCAAACACTATATGCTGTTTGAAAACCAGTTTTGCATTCATAAAAAGATAGCGTTTACAAAAGATAACGTGACACAGAGGTCATTACAAAGCCATTATTCAAATAACATAAGTTGTGAATGCAAGATAAAAGTTTCATGATTGAGACATCTCTAAGTAATGCAGCGAAAATCTAACACAGCAGGTCCATAACAGCAAGTCTATAACACCAAGACAGCAAGTCTAACAGCGGAAGCAACATCGTCTAAGCACCTGAGAAATACACGCTTAAAAAGTCAACACGAATGTTGGTGAGCTATAGTTTGTTTGTAATCAGTAATGTAATGTAGGCCACGAGATTTCAGTGCTTCAACCAGCAGTTTAAATCAGTAATTCAAATCAGTATGATAAAGTATATGCTTATCCGTGGGCACCCGGTAACTAACTTAACATAATATTACCCCCTAAAAGTACACTTGACGAGTGCGTAAGCTTACGAAGTATTAAACACCCGTTAAATGCTAGCGCGACTAGCCCGAGTGGGGATGTCAAACCTTATGGATCCATATCTAAGATTCGCGTTCACCGGTTCAAAAACCAATGACTAAACGTTACCGAGCTAAGGGGAAAGTTTATGCTGTTGTATAACCCACACATATATAAAGTTTAAGTACTCGTGCGTAGTATGTAAAACGTAAAAAGCGCATGTATTCTCAGTCCCAAAATAGTTAAAGTAAAAAGGGATGCTATAACTCACAGTGATAAGAGCGGTAAAGTCGATAATGAAAGTATGCAAGTAGTAAGTCGGTCCGAAAGGTCGTCAACCTAAGTCAAAGGTTACTAGGTCAGTATGTTGTCCCAATAAGTTTAAAAGTGAATAAATTAAGTTTAAGTGTCATCGTCATCATCATTCATCATCATAAAAGCTAAGTAAGTTTGACAAGAATGGAGATCGAAACAATAGGCTGACTTCGGTCAGCTGCTACGACCTCTATACAAAACGAAAAGACACGTAGTCAGTGGATATGGCTCCATATATGAGTCCTCTAACCTCTGACCAATTTTCAGAACCTAACTCGTCTTCGTTTGACCGTGGCAAAGGTTTAAGTGCGAGTAGGTCAGAAATTTCAGCACAACGTTACAAAGGCATAGTGACTTTCGGAAGGCCATAAATCCTAAACCGTAACTCGGATTAAGACGAGGTCTAAATGGAAAATCATTTAATCGAACTGAAATAACTGAAAATAAACTTTCTAGTAGTCCAGGTGGTCTGATCAGATCCCAAAAACAGTAAGAAATGTGCTCTAGTGGGGTTCTTAGTGCTTGATGCTCATCACGGTTCTCATCCTTGATGCTTGTAGCTTCAAGTGTACAACTTGTTGATGGGTTAGCATCACCTTGACCAATATTCTACCATAAACACATAATATGTTAAGACCAAGTAAGAACACAACTCATTTAAGAGTCTTAGATGGATGAGGAACCAAGGTTACATCATATCCTTAGTCTTAACACAATTACAAGTTCCATTTGCAACTAAAGCTACAAACTTTACTTCAATCAAACAAGTATGAACATAATCTAAATCAAATAAGGTGATGGAACCCTAACCTAGAGAGCTAGGATCCTTTTTACACAAGTTATAAGATTACAAAGCTAGAAAGCTTGAACCTTTGGTGTTCTTGAAGACCTTGAAGCATAAAGCTTAGATCTTTAAGTTACATGAAGACCATAAACACAAGTTTTGATCTTTATATTAAAGTAATGAGATCATAAGTTAGAAAACTTAGATCCAACAAAAGATATGAAGATTCAAGCTAGAAAGCTTGCATCTTGGTTGTTCTTGAAGATCTTGAAGCATAAAGCTTGGATCTTTAAGTTACGTGAAGATTACAAACACAAGTTTGAATCTTTATAGCAAAATAACAAGATTAAAGTTAAAAGATTTAGATCTACAAAGTAGGTGAACATTCAAAGCTAGAAAGCTTGAATCTTCCATGTTCTTGAAGGATTCAAATCCATGTTTGAATCTACAAGATGTAATCAAGATCAAAAGCTAAAAAGCTTGACCCATGATGATGATGATGAATTCGTGAAAGAGAAGAGAAGAAGAAGAAGAAGAAAAATCAAATACTTACACTTTTTAGAGTGAGAAAGACTAGAGAGAATTAGAGAGTAAGTGTGTGTAAAATGCAAATGAGAGCAAGTGTAAAATGGACGGAATAAGGCTTGTATTTATAGGTGGTGAGGGTGTGGGTGGGTGATGGTGGACGTGAGATATGGTGGGGGACAAGGGGGACAACTTTTTGTTTTTTGGTTAATGGTTGTCTAAAGTTGGTGCTTATTTTAGGATCACATGCAACATTAAGGATAATACTTGACAAAAATGCTAGTATATTCCCTCTAATAAATGGGCATTTATCTTTCATTAATATGGGTTACTAACTTATTTAAATTGGGCTAATTAAATAGTCCACTAACTAGTGTAGGGTGGGCTAAAGTCCAACAAGGTAGAAAGTCCAACAAGACTAACTAGTAAGTATAAGTAAATTACTAAGCGTAATTAAGCATCCAAAAACCCAAGTAATTGTTATTATAAAATAACAATTAATATTTCATAGTCATAATATTATGATTACGACAAAAGTTAAACGTGTACGCAGTACGCAGTTTGTTCGAGACGTCAAGTGACACTAACGGTCATAAAGGCATCCGGTGATCAAGTTAAGTAATCTACGTACTTAAAGGCACATTTTAATATATAAATGAAAGTAATCCATATGTAGTAAGATTCCAGAGTATAAAATAGCATAGTACGCACAAATACGCAGTTTCGCAAAAACACAAGGCACAAAAGCAAGTCGAAAAAGCCGGGTCGTTACATTACCCACCTGTTAAAGTAAATTTTGTCCCTAAATTTTGAGGGGTCACCAACAATGGTACCGTTTTTGAATAAGAAGGAGCGTATCAAAGTTCCGTGAGACACGTGGGCTCAGAAGTGAGTTATTTACCTTGAAAGGTACTTGGGCGTATAACAGTAAGAATAGGTATGCGCCATTAATTAAGCCTCTTGTCCTAAGAGATCAACAAATTGATTTCGTTTCTTGTTAACATGAACATGTCCTCTGAATATATATCCATAAAAGGAGAGATGATGTTTTTGGCCTTACTGGCATCTTCAGTAAGCTGGATGCATGAAATACATCATGAATGTTACTAAACTTATCTAAAACATTGAGCACTTATGTCACAATACAAAGTTGACGGGCAGAATGGAAAACATGGTGATCACAACCATGCGATTTGATGTCTGGATAGTGTTAGCCACGGATTTTTACTAATCCCTTAATTTCAGAAGGAGAGCATAGGTATGAAGAACCCGATATTTAAGAACGTTTCATTTGACTAAGTGAATTGAAAATTTTAGCTGAAAGTGACTAATTGGACTTATATGAAATGCAAGCCATAATTATTTATAGTGTCTTCAGGACGGTCTGAACAAACAATGAAGGATATCACCCAGTTTACCATACTACAGGTGAACTTATCCTTAGATGGAATGAAAGCATAGTTCCATAATGTAACTTTATCCTTTCAGTTACATGCTGAAGTTAGGGTTAACATTAATCTAGAACAACATATAGTTGTGACCAATGAAGGAAGGAATATGTAGAGTAACCACATCAGTGTCGTAGATGTTTTAAGCAGTCCCCTCCAAGAGGATAACAAGATTCATAGATTCCTAAAGTATCTTACACTACAATTTCGAAAGAAAATCGCACGAAAAGTGTGGTCCTTGAATGAGAGTGAACTCTCCGAGCAGTTCATCCTGAATTTTTCCTTATACTTAAGGGGATGCGCGGATGAGAAGATATGTGAACCCTAGGTCATAAAGAATGGTTTTCTTCGAGTGAAAAGAATTTCAAAAATGATTCTTGTACCTCAACATACTGATTCATAGAGATGATGTTTACGAGAGTGTTGCGATTAGCCGGGAAATATTGAGAGTAGAAACCCGCCTAATGCCTTTCCTACGATAGGGTAACCACTGAGTGTACCTCGGAAAACTGATTTATCGGCCCGCATTTTTGCCAAATCTAACCTTAAGGGGAACATTTCATGAGCGCAAAGACGTCTTAACAAATTTCGTAAAACTGCCACCCAAAGTGGCTCAAGAGTTTTTTTAACAAGGATTTTAATAGTAAGTTTTATCCCTAATGGAGGGCGAGAAGAAGTGTGATCCACACATGGTGTAGTCTAATACGAAAACCTTTAATAAAATCAACCAAGGAAGTTTTGAAAAACCTTTAAACGTTTGATGTGACAACATAAACGGAATGAAGTTCCTAGTAAATTTAGAAGTATGTACAACGTGTACCATTTTGCACAAAACTATTTGACTCAAGTTAAACAACTCAATAAAGGAGCGATTTTTAAATAATTTGAAGGTATAACTTAGTATGTACTACCTCCGTCTCATTAGAATAGGCCATTATTCTATTTTGGGCTGTCCCATTCTGATAGTCCACTTCCATAAATAGAAAGAAAAGAAGATATTTCATTGGTGGATCTGGAGAGAGAAGATATTTCATTGGTGGAGAAATGAAGTTAGTGGGATTTCCTAAAACTGCGTGTTTTTTGTCTGTGGACTATTAGAATGAGACGGAGGGAGTACTAATCAAAATAAGTAAGGATAAATTTATACATATATGATTTTATAAATCGCATAAGTGACAGAGAAGTTTTTAGTACTTACACTTGTCCATAAATCTCGTGAGGACCGCACAAATAAGCAACGTGTAAAATTTTTGATAAACATAGTTTTTTTTTCGTATTTTAGAGGTTATGATTTGAAAAAGATTGGGTGGAAAATCTTTGAATCGTCGGGTGACATGTTACTAGGTAATGAAAACTAATGAATTAAATGTAGTTTTGATAATTGTCAGGACATAAGTCTTTGGGCCAAAAATGTTCACGTGTGAAGCCGTTACTAAAAAGTGAGGTATGAAGGATAGAGCATGATGATGAGAGGTTAATCATTTCTTGACTTTGCAAAATGCCAAACAGGTTATGACTAATACTAAAGTCGGAATACTGATGGTGTTAATATCGCTAGATGCGAATCTCTTGGAATAAGTTAGGACTTAGAGTTATGTAAGAAAGATCATCGCTCCACCAGGTGTGGCAAATAGGGTCCCTGGGGTAATGCCATGATTTTGAATGGTTTAAGTGTTAGTGGATGCCTGAAGGCTCTGCATGACGTGGTAGTAAGTGCCTTTATCACATACACACACATGAATCTCTCAATTTCGACGGTTGTAGAGTCTTCATGATGACTTGGATACGAATAATCAACGAAAAATTTTATATGACAAGCAACGAAAATTTTATGTAAATCGTTTAAGGTGACAATGTAAGGAAAGAAACGAAATTCTTAGTAAACTAGGGTTTTGTACAACATGTACTATTCTAAGTAAAATTTCTTTTGAATAGAAGATTTGATTTGTAAAAGTGGAAGTAAAATTTCATATGTATTTGTCAAAAATAAGTAATCATTTACTTTATTTTATATAACATATACGATTTCAAAATTTTGTACGAATGGCAAGTAAAATAAATTTTACTTTTATAAAACTTTGAGAGGATCGCACAGGAAAATGGTGTAAGTAAAATTTTGGCAAACAAAATTTTCATATTTTGGAGGTTTCAAGTTGGAAAAAGATTGATGAGGATTGAGTAAGAGATTTTGAAAATTTCTGGTGATATTTGAGGTGATAAAAGCTATTGAATTTAAACGTGGTTGATGTCTATTAGTAGGGCATAAGTCCTTCGACCAAAAATGTTTAAGTGTGAAGTTGTTGCTTATAAGTGCGATACGAATGGGAGAGTATGAGGAGGAGAATTAACCACTCATTGATTTTGGAAAATTTTGAACTGGTATGACTAATATCGAAGTAAGAAGGATGATGTTGTGATTATCATCAAATAAGAAATTTCTCAGAATAAGTTAGGATCCAGAGTCGCATAAGAATGAGTATCAGATAAGATTCTTGGGTAGTCCTTAAGATAGAATTTGAATCACTGAAGTGACGGGATACAATTTCCTTTATGTATTGTTGTGCAAGTTTATCCATTGCATTGGTTTCTTTCATGACTAGAAAGTGAGCAGGTTTGGTGAGATGGTCAACAGTAACCTAGATAGTGTCATAACCGCCTACCGTTTTCGGTAGCTTCGTGATGAAATCCATTGTTATTCATTCCCATTTCCATTGTGGGATTTCGGGCTGTGGAAGTAACCCAGATGGCTTTTGGTATTCGGATTTAACCTTTTGTGCCTTCATGCAACTAATAAGGTTTAGCTTCGACTACTTCTCTTCTCGTAAACTATTAATGGCTCACCATTCTCGCGAGGTATACGATTAATCTATAAATAGCTTTCGCTTTCATCCTTGAAAGCCAGTCCATTCTAACTATTTCATTCAAGCTTTCTAGCTTGATGAGTATTAAGTTAATCCTAAAGTCCATTCCAACCAAATCTTATTATACTGCTGTGAAAAACTCTATCAATCTTCTCAAATAACATCTGCTTGTGCATATGTAACTAATCCTTTCTAACTACTGCTTTAAAACTTCCAAGTTTTGTTGACATGAGGTCATCTCCAAATGACCCACCTGTTAATTTTAAGGTACTACCTTAAATTATTCCTCTATCCCTGCCAGCTTACCATTTGCTTGTCCTATAGAATACTTAACCCTCATGGTTGTTAATGGCTTATTAGTCATAACACTAAGGTCCTTAGATATAAGGTTTCTAACGCTCTAGTACTAAACAACTCCGAGACAATAGAACGTTGCGACGAAACGTACCCTAACTAAAATCAGGATTCATGCGAGTCTCCATAGCTGAGATAACGATTGCTCTACCGCAAGTGAGTCCAAGGTTTTTCCTATCTCAGAACTTTTTCCTTTAGTATCCAGGGTGTCTAAATCTATAACAAATTTTCAGGTTACAAATTCTGTAATCAAGGCCCTGCTTTTACAATACCTGGGCTAAGTGGTTATTCTTTCCCTACCTCTAACAGACCATAATGCGTATACTCAAGTGGTTCCTACCAAAATTCCATTTGAATCACTTCATATTCCTTATATAGTAACATTGGGACTTCTGCATGATTTACTTCAATATAGTCACGCTGGCCTGCGTCATTATATTGTACTAAATCGTACGTTCATTCCAATATCACTCCATATGGTCAATGTAACGTGATCACTTCAAGTTCTACTCAATTTCATCTAACGGTGCTTTATTTATGCTATCCTAAAACAAAATCTACATAATTAATCTCACGGTTTCTCGGTGTGGGTGCGTAGGTTCCGTAGGTCATGCATCAATGCCTAATTGTCCTGAAATTTCTTCAAAATGTTCGGGTTCAGGTAATGTCATTAGGTTCCTTTCTAGAAATTCAATCTGGGACTCGTGTCGAGTTGTACGTGTAACAAGTAGTTATACGATACGTCTTGAGGCGACTCCCAAGTCCCTGGGTACGGCTGAGCATCACTAGAAGGCATTCTGACCTTGTGAAAGGAGATGTCCTCCCGACTTCTTCCAATGCCTAAGAGTGTTAGGGACCTAAGTCCAGAAGTGTCGTTAGATCGTCGAGTAGTGGTGTAGAATGAAAGAGATAAGTGACAGTCATGAAAGCGTACGGGAAACGAGTCAACTTACGGAAAATGAACATCCTTCTAATGTTCATGCGTTGTATGTGGCTAATTAAGGTGAGCTCGGGGTGCAGTTACTCCGACAAGTCCTCGCATATTTCCTCCTCTGAGGATTAACTTTAACGGGCGTGTAATCCGAGGGGTACTCCTTCTAGATTGAGTGAAGTAATGTTTTGATCTCTGGAACGGTGGATCGGTAGTAACAGGTGGATTACATTACTAGTTCTTAGGGTTAGACGAGTGGGAAAGTAGTTCTGAAAAACATCTGAACTGGGAAGAATAAGTTCTCCAAGTCGGTACAGCGAATAGCAGACATGTAGCAAGAGCGTAATCAAGCATAACAACTATAGCAGCCTAGATCGTCTACAGCAGTATGTAGCATCGCAATAGTAACCGTATCATATCGAAGTAACATGCTAAAACTAGATAGTTTCATGCAGTAGCGAGAATAAGCAAAAGCATACAGCGAGTTTACATAGCAGTAAAAGGAAACGGTAGCATGCAGCAAGTTCATACAGCAGTAGAAGTAAGTAGTGGCATGCAGTAGTAGTAAGCAGTAACGTGCAGTAATATAACATAGTAGCATGCAGCGGTCCGCAGAAACAAGTAAACGAGCAAGTTGTAGATTAGTCCTATTAGTGAATCCTACTCGACCTAGTCTAGACTCACTAATGCAACCTAATTCCCTACAACCAATACACTGATACCAAATGTGACGCCCCGTACAAAACCATCGTGTACAATTCGTCAACAACAGGATCTTTACACAGTCAAACACTATATGCTGTTTGAAAACCAGTTTTGCATTCATAAAAAGATAGCGTTTACAAAAGATAACGTGACACAGAGGTCATTACAAAGCCATTATTCCAATAACAAAAGTTGTGAATGTAAGATAAAAGTTTCATGATTGAGACATCTCTAAGTAATGCAGCGAAAATCTAACACAGCAGGTCCATAACAGCAAGTCTATAACACCAAGACAGCAAGTCTAACAGCGGAAGCAACATCGTCTAAGCACCTGAGAAATACACGCTTAAAAAGTCAACACGAATGTTGGTGAGCTATAGTTTGTTTGTAATCAGTAATGTAATGTAGGCCACGAGATTTCAGTGCTTCAACCAGCAGTTTAAATTAGTAATTCAAATCAGTATGATAAAGTATATGCTTATCCGTGGACTTCCGGTAACTAACTTAACGTAATATTACCCCCTAAAAGTACACTTGGTGAGTGCGTAAGTTTACGAAGTATTAAACACCTGTTAAATGCTAGCGCGACTAGCTCGAGTGGGGATGTCAAACCCTATGGATCCATATCTAAGATTCGCGTTCACCGGTTCAAAAACCAATGACTAAACGTTACCGAGCTAAGGGGAAAGTTTATGCCATTGTATAACCAATATATATAAAGTTTAAGTACTCGTGCATAGTATGTAAAACGTAAAAAGTGGATGTATTCTCAGTCCCAAAATAGTTAAAGTAAAAAGGGATGCTATAACTCACAGTGATAAGAGCGGTAAAGTCGATAATGAAAGTATGCAAGTAGTAAGTCGGTCCGAAAGGTCGTCAACCTAAGTCAAAGGTTACTAGGTCAGTATGTTGTCTCAATAAGTTTAAAAGTGAATAAATTAAGTTTAAGTGTCATCATCATCATCATTCATCATCATAAAAGCTAAGTAAGTTTGACAAGAATGGAGATCGAAACAATAGGCTGACTTCGGTCAGCTGCTACGACCTCTATACAAAACGAAAAGACACGTAGTCAGTGGATATGGCTCCATATATGAGTCCTCTAACCGCTGACCAATTTTCAGAACCTAACTCGTCTTCGTTTGACCGTGGCAAAGGTTTAAGTGTGAGTAGGTCAGAAATTTCAGCACAACGTTACAAAGGCGTAGTGACTTTCGGAAGGCCATAAATCCTAAACCGTAACTCGGATTAAGACGAGGTCTAAACGGAAAATCATATACTCGAACTGAAATAACTGAAAATAAACTTTCCAGTAGTCCAGGTGGTCTGATCAGATCCCGAAAACAGTAAGAAAGGTGCTCCAGTGGGGTTCTTAGTGCTTGATGCTCATCACGGTTCTCATCCTTGATGCTTGTAGCTTCAAGTGTACAACTCGTTGATGGGTTAGCATCACCTTGACCAAGATTCTACCATCAACACACAATATGTTAAGATCAAGTAAGAACACAACTCATTTAAGAGTCTTAGATGGATGATGAACCAAGGTTACATCATATCCTTAGTCTTAACACAATTACAAGTTCCATTTACAACTAAAGCTACAAACTTTACTTCAATCAAACAAGTATGAACATAATATAAATCAAATAAGGTGATGGAACCCTAACCTAGAGAGCTAGGATCCTTTTCACACAAGTTATAAGATTACAAAGCTAGAAAGCTTGAACCTTTGGTGTTCTTGAAGACCTTGAAGCATAAAGCTTAGATCTTTAAGTTACATGAAGACCATAAACACAAGTTTTGATCTTTATAATAAATTAATGAGATCATAAGTTAGAAAACTTAGATCCAACAAAAGATATGAAGATTCAAGCTAGAAAGCTTGCATCTTAGTTGTTCTTGAAGATCTTGAAGCATAAAGCTTGGATCTTTAAGTTACGTGAAGATTACAAACACAAGTTTGAATCTTTATAACAAAATAACAAGATTAAAGTTAAAAGATTTAGATCTACAAAGTAGGTGAACATTCAAAGCTAGAAAGCTTGAATCTTCCATATTCTTGAAGGATTCAAATCCATGTTTGAATCTACAAGATGTAATCACGATCAAAAGCTAAAAAGCTTGACGCATGATGATGATGATGAATTCATGAAAGAGAAGAGAAGAAGAAGTAGAAAAATCAAATACTTACACTTTTTAGAGTGAGAAAGACTAGAGAGAATTAGAGAGTAAGTGTGTGTAAAATGCAAATGAGAGCAAGTGTAAAATGGATGGAATAAGGCTTGTATTTATAGGTGGTGAGGGTGTGGGAGGGTGATGGTGGACGTGAGATATAGTGGGGGACAAGGGGGACAACTTTTTGCTTTTTGGTTAATCGTTGTCTAAAGTTGGTGCTTATGTTAGGATCCCATGCAACATTAAGGATAATACTTGACAAAAATGCTAGTATGTTCCCTCTAATAAATGGGCATTTATCTTTCATTAATATAGGTCACTAACTTATTTAAATTGGACTAATTAAATAGTCCACTAACTAGTGTAGGGTGGGCTAAAGTCCAACATGGTAGAAAGTCCAACAAGACTAACTAGTAAGCAAAAGTAAATTACTAAGCGTAATTAAGAATCCAAAAACCCAAGTAATTGTTATTATAAAATAACAATTAATATTTCATAGTCATAATATTACGATTACGACAAAAGTTAAACGTGTACGCAGTACGCAGTTTGTTCGAGACGTCAAGTGACACCAACGGTCATAAAGGCATCCGGTGATCAAGTTAAGTAACCTACGTACTTAAAGGCACATTTTAATATATAAATGAAAGTAATCCATATGTAGTAAGATTCCAGAGTATAAAATAGCATAGTACGAACAAATACGCAGTTTCGCAAAAACACAAGGCACAAAAGTAAGTCGAAAAAGCCGGGTCGTTACACACTATCTTCACCGACCACAAAAGCCTCCAACACATATTCGATCAGAAGCAACTGAATATGAGACAGCATCGATGGATTGAGACGTTGAACGACTATGATTGTGAACTTCGTTACCACCCTGGCAAGGCAAATGTTGTAGTCGATGCCTTAAGTCGAAAGGAGAGAACAGTATATATATATATACATATATATATATATATATACATATATATATATATACATATATATATATATATATACATATATATATATATATACATATATATATATATATATATATATATATATATATATATATATATATATATATATATATATATATATAAACAGTACCTCTTCGTGTCCGTGCCTTGAACATCACCATTCAGACGAATCTCAACAGCCAGATCCGCAAAGCTCAATAAGAGGCTCTCAAGGAGGAGAATATTTCTCAAGAGCACTTGAACAATCTCGTTTCTCGATTTGAGGTCAAGGAGACTGGACTCCGATACTTTGCCGGAAGAATTTGGGTACCTAGTTATGAGGATCTACGAAGCCTTATTCTAGACGAAGCCCACAAGTCAAGGTATTCAATTCATCTAGGAGCTGGTAAGATGTACCACGACCTCAAGGTTCAATATTGGTGGCCAAACCTCAAAAGGGAAGTTGCAACATATGTTGGAAAGTGTTTAACTTGTTCCAAGATCAAAGCCGAACATCAGAAGCCGTCTGGGTTACTTCAACAACCCGAATTCCCGCAATGGAAGTGGGAAGGAATAACAATGGACTTCATCATGAAGCTACCGAAGACGGTAGGCGGTTATGATACCATCTGGGTTATCATTGACCGTCTTACCAAATCTGCACACTTCCTAGCCATGAAGGAAACTGATATGATGGACAGACTGGCGCAGTTATACATAAAAGAGATTGTATGACATCACGGTGTACCCTTATCGATTATCTCAGATCGCGATACCCGTTTTGCTTCCAGATTTTGGCGTTCTTTACAAGAAGCCTTGGGAACACGTCTAGATATGAGCACTGTGTATCACCCGCAAACCGACTGTCACACCTCCAAATAGGGCCTGGGATATTTGTGACTAATTATATCAAATCACAGTTGTATAAACGAGAACGACTCTATATGAGATGTTTTATTGAGTTTTGTAGCGGAAAATAAATAGATTACATTGTATTTAGCGAATTAAATATTTTTAAATGAATTGGTAAGTAATGCATGAAGACTGTAGAGACCCGTCCTAATCCATAAGAACGAATACAATAACATTTGGTTACATCGCGAGGTACTTGACCTCTATATGATACATTTTACAAACATTGCATTCGTTTTTAAAAGATAATCTTTCGTTTCATTGAAAGATGACGGTATGCATACCATTTCATAGTATATCCAACTATAATTGGCTTAATAATAATCTTAATGAAATTGATGAATCGAATGCAACGTCTTTTGAAATATGCCATGAATGACTCCGAGTAATATCTTTAAAATGAGCAAATGCACAGCGGAAGATTTCTTTCATAACTGAGAATAAACATGCTTTAAAGTGTCAACCAAAAGGTTGGTGAGTTCATTAGTTTAATCATAAATAATTATTTCCATCATTCTAATAGACCACAAGATTTTCATTTTCAGTTCTCATAAAAATACGTCCCATGCATAGAGACAAAAATATCATTCATATGGATTGAACACCTGGTAACTGACATTAACAAGATACATATAAGAATATCCCCTATCATTCGGGAAAATCCTTCGGACATGATAAAAACAACATCGAAGTACTAAAGCATCCGGTACTTTGGATGGGGTTCGTTAGACCCAATAGATCTATCTTTAGGATTCGCGTCAATTAGTAGATCAGTTTACTAATTCTTAGGCTACCAAGCAAAAAGGGGCATATTCGGCTTCGATCATTCAACCATATAATGTAGTTTCGATTACTTGTGTCTATTTCGTAAAACATTTATAAAAGCAGTGCATGTATTCTCAGTCCCAAAAATATATATTGCAAAAGCATTTAAAAGGGAGTAATGAAACTCACAATATTGTATTTTGTAGTAAAAATACATATGACGAAACTGAACAATGCAGGGTTGACCTCGAATTCACGAACCTATATCATTTGTATATATATCAAAACATATAATCGTAATTGAATGAATTTATATATATATATATATATATATATATATATATATATATATATATATATATATATATATATATATATATATATATTAGTTACACCATTTTTATATTAATAACATATATTTTTAATTTGTGTATATATTCAATGTGATTAATATTTATTTAGTTATATTTTTTAGTGTTATATTTAAAAATCAATAATTTGTTATGCATAAGTATTTATATAAATAATATTATTAGGTTTGATATATATATAGTTATGTGAAATATTTTTATAGTATAGGTAATAAGTATATTTTATGTACAAAATAGTTATCTGGTTTAAAAAAATAGTTTTGATAATAATAATGATTCTCTAATAATAATAATAATAACTTTAATAATAATAATACTAGTAATAATATTGTTAATACTAATACTTATAATAATGATATTAGAAATCTTATTAATAATGGTGATATTAATAATCATATTACTTAATAATAATACTTATATTAATAGAAATAATTCTAAAATGATACTAATATAAATTTTAAATAAAAATATAGTAAATTTCATTATTTTCATAGTAATAAAAATGATAATATTCATAATAATAATAATAAAAATAATAATAATAATAATAATAATAATAATAATAATAATAATAATAATAATAATAATAATAATAATAATAATAATAATACTTATATTAGTAGTAAAATGGTAAGTTATATTTTAAATGATAATCTTAGTAATAATATTACTAATAATAGTAATAATAATAATAACACTAATAACAATAACAATAACAATAATAATAATAATAATAATAATAATAATAATAATAATAATAATAATAATAATAATAATAATAATAATAATAATAATAATAAACATAGTAATATTAATAACTAATAATAATAATAATGATAGAATTAAAAATAAGAGTTTATACCTCTTTAAAAGCTTTTTCTAAAAAGAAATGCCCTAGACCGGGCTCGAACCCGAGACCTCTCGCTCACTCATAACACCCCTTAACCATGACTCCAATTCTGTTTTTGCTGATTAACACCAAACTTTCATTTATTTAACCCGTTTATTTTCATTTCGGCCCAACACTTTAATCCAATTGAAGCCCAACAATTTAATCAAATCTCGGCCCAAGAATTAAATAAAGTTTCGGCCCAATAATTTACCATCACGGTCCAAGATGCAAAACTTTTGTAGTCTCTTAAAAAAATATCCAGTAACTAATAAAAGATATGGGTGCGTGTACACTTGGTTTCGTCTGGCTCACAACAAAATAAAAAAAAAAACATCGGCACATCACACCTGTACTGTTTTACTATAATTCGCAGCACTACACAACACTTTTCCCAATTGCATAAAGCTATACCTTAGATGCCTTTATTATTCGCCTCTTTTTTTTTTAAATACTAAACTCAAAAGCAAGTGTCGGCCACTTGAATGTTAGTACTTTGAGATTAAATATGTTAGTACTTTGAATGTTAACCAACTTGATAGTTTAATATACTTTGATTGATTTAAAAGCAAGGTGGTGTCTGGGTTTCGAACAAAATAGGAATAACAAAGGATTTTATTTTGTTGCAGGTTGTTTTCGAAAGTTGGCATTCGAACAGGAAATAGAAAATTAATCGTATAGCAGCAGCTGTAATGCACTAGTACACTAATTGTTTGGGTCTACTAGAATAGTTTCAACAAAAATAATAATGTAGTAGTAGGGTGGTTTAGGGTGGATGGTTCGAAGGTGGGTGGAAGGAGAAGGTGGTATGGTGATTAAAACAAAAGGCTTCGAACAAAGTGGTTTTGGTTGATGGTTTAGAGGAGCGTATAACGGTGGAGAAGAAGTGTGGTGATTGAATATAAAGTGGGTCTCATAAAAGTGGTTCTCGTTTAAGTTCTTGGGTTGGTTTTCGTTGGTGTTTGATGAAGAAGGTGATGGTTGGTGATATTGGTTGATTGTAAAAAAAAAAAATGTAGTCATAGTATCATGAATTGATGGTGGTATTTCACTGTAGTTGAACAAGGGAAACAGGAATTTGAAGTAGCAACCTTGGTGATTGTAGTCGGTTTCGTTGTAGAAGAAGGATGAATGATGAAGTGTTGGAGTGATGGCATCTTTTAGATAATAATCAATGAGATGGTTGCGGTGGTGAATCAACAAAGATGGTGGTCGATTACTAGTAACAAGCAGGAGAGAATTGGATCAAGTAGAAAGACAAAAAAATAAATAGATAATTGATTTATATGCTTGCCTGTGTTCGAAAGGTAAAAAGAGAAGCAAAAACACAAATATAATATTTAAAGTGTTAGATAATAAGTAGGCAAGTTGTTTAAATGATTGATATTCGATCATTAGCAGTGAGTGAGAGACAATGAATTCTTGTGACTCTTAATAGAAAAGGAGGAATACTTCCAAAAGAAATAGGCTGAGATGGTGGGTGATGATTAATCTTTTATGTATCATACACATATATATATATATATAAATATATTTTAGTAATATTAAATTAATAATAATATTAATATAATAATCTAAACCTAATAATCGTGCAGGAAGACACAGTAGCATCCATGATTTTCTACCGACAGTTTTAATAGGAATATTATTTCGTACTCCGTTGGTAGATAGTGGCGGATAAAAAGGTCTCAGAAAAATCCCAAACTTTTAAATTATCTATATTTATTTATTTTGATCATTATGGTATAAAATTCGATCCTTAATTTGTTAAATAAACATTACATCAACTGTCCCTCTCGTTTATGGGTGAAATATAAAAAGTTCTAAAATTTAATAAACAGCTCCTAAATACATTTTTAATAAGTCTATAATTTATAGAACTCATTTTCGGATCACCGTTTATTTTAAAATCATATAAGTTTGAATTAAACTTCTCTAAATAATAATCGAAACATCCAACGAGTATTACAATCATTAAATAATTATATTTAATATACTCTATACATATATTTATATTTATTTTTATATGTATACACATTTATTAATAAATAATGGTTCGTGAATCGTCGAGACTGGTCGAAGGTCAATTGAATATATGAAACAGTTCAAAATTTTTAAGATTCAAATTAATAGACTTTGCTTATCATGTCGAAACCATTTAAAGATTAAGTTTAAATTTGGTCGGAAATTTCCGGGTCATCACAGTACCTACCCGTTAAAGAAATTTCGTCCCAAAATTTGAGTGAGGTCGTCATGAATAACAATAAAAATGTTTTCATGACGAATATGAGTCGATAAATAGAGTTTTATTACTATATAGTAATATGAATAAGACAATTCGATTACTCGAAGAGTACGAGTGAAGCTATCACTAAATAGTGAAATGAGAAAGACAAGTTTCATCATAACTTTTGACTAGTCATGGTTGAATTAAGAAAATAAGGTGCGTCTTAACTTTTGACGTTGTCTTTGTTGAATTCCGGAATTCAAGGGATTTAAAAGAAAATCTTCGAAATCTATAAGATTTGTTTCTTCGGTGAATAAGGAAATTAGGATCTCTTAAACTAAATGCAGTGATCTGCCTTGATTGCTCTGTCTGATATTCCCACTATAAATTAACATACTTCCGTTCCATTATTTTCACCTTTACTATACTTTCTTTCTATTTTCATACTTCCAAAAGATTGTGACAATGCTTAATCCTATTCTAATTCTTGATATTTTTTTAATTATCATTTCTGTCACCCTTCTTTTCAATCTCCCACCAGAAAAATCTATTTACTTCTACTATTACCTTGGGGTGATACTATTCTTAATTCTACCGTGTCTTTATATTGCTATTCGTATTAATATACACGGTTTGTAACCTCAGTGTTGTTATTGGGCTTTATATTTTCTCTTATATCTTGGAGCTCTTTGCCTTTTTATTATCCTCCCGACCTCTAGTAAAGCGAGTAACGGTCCAGAATTCGTAAGTATGGAATTTCGGATAAACATCATGTTCTAAATAAGAAAGAATGTATTAGCACGATTTGATTTGTCAAATTACCAGAATCACTGAGAATAAAACTATCAAGAATATACTATCTTGATGTGTTCAGAAGTTAAGCAGAATGAAAGAGTTATGTAACATGGCACATGATAACGTTATGATCTGTGAATCATCACGTTCCATTAGAAACTTAACATGACTTACCGTAATATAATCACGTTGATCAAGTGTCATTATATTATACTAACTCATACATCAGTTCCCAATATTACTTCAATAACATTCATATTTTAAGCTTGAAAGTTTACAGAATATAGAAACTAACAGTTTCTATATGATGTAACACTGATAGCACAAAGAGATTAATGATTTCAGATAAGAATAGTTATGAAAATATCTTCAGAAATATGGAGGATATTTATAATGAAAGATACGATGATATCTTGAAATTTCTAATATCGATGGATGGTGAAGAAAATTTTTGTCCGCAAGAGTTTGGAGTCAGAAGCAAGGTATTCGCTAAAGATTTCATCAGAAACAGAATCATCAGGATTCTTAATGTACAAGTTTTATCCTGGTGATTTTTCAGAGACTCCTTCGTAGTTTGCTCAATCAATTTTTCAGTTTCAAACTTTTTTTTTTTGAGCTTTGCCAATATACAATTCTTTTTCATTAAATTTTGACTGTTGAGGTCGTTTACAGTTGTCTATAGTTTCTGCTACTCCATTCAGCTTTTTCAATATTCACAGTATTGTTTCGCAGACTGGGTGTTTTTCAGAGTTTCAGAATGGAAGATCATAATTCTAAGAGATAAATGTTATATATATACATATAACTGTTGACGTAGAAACGTTACGAGATTCAAAATACTGATTGCTGATTCCCAGTAATTGGTATGACAATTTTCGTTATAAGATGCCGATGAGTATATGATAGGGTTTCGATGATTAAAATGATTTTTCGAAAAATCAAAGATCAACGAAGTTGTTGGTAAGTTTACTGCTAATATGGTGAGATATAATCAGTTCTTCGGTAACGATGATGAAAAGACAACGTATATATCAAGGTTATAATAAAATTGTTTCGAACGAAAAGTTGAAGTTGACTTGCTGGAGCTGTGACAAAATTGGCTAATTTGGAAAGGGATTGCAAAGTTATTTTCGGTAATAGTAACACCAAAGGAATTAGCACAGCTACACGTTAAACGTTTACTCAGTTTCCGAGAGTTTTTCAGGTGCAATACTATATGCATAAATCTTTCCTTCTATAGATGAAGTGCGGTTGGTTCATCCTCTTGATTAAGGTGTTTTCAAGAATCATGAAAGGTTTGAACGCGGATTGTAATCGTCAAGATACAAATGAGGTTTAAGATGAAATCAAGTGGCAAACTTGAAGAATTGTTTAGTTTCATATGTTATAATCAATATTTTAATTCATTTTAATTGTCCAATCTTGGTAGTCCACAGTTTGCAGTCCACAGTCACTAACTCAATAATTCATATATAGTTTAATATACAATATTTGAATTAATTAATACGTATCATGACCCGTGTACATATCTCAGACTCGATCACAACTCAAATTATATATATTATTATAGAATCAACCTCAACCATGTATAGAGAACTCGATCATTACTGCATATAGAGTGTCTATGGTTATTCCAAATAATATATATATATATATATATATATATATATATATATATATATATATATATATATATATATATGCGTCGATATGATATGTTAAAACCTTGTATACGTATCCCGATATTTAAAGTGCGTAAAATAAATAACATAAATTAAATGATGATAATAAAATTGTGAGAATTAAGATTGCGATAATTAAATTGCGATAAATAAATTGCGATAATTAAAATGTAATACGGAATTAACAGTTAGCTAGGAACAGTTCGCTAGGATTTCGTTAGCGTGGATTCTTAACAAAATTTCTCATAGTTAATTTGTTTGTTTGTAACAAATTTTATTTTGTCCAACGTTTTCTTCATTATGCCACTTGTTGGATTCTAATAGATCAAAATCCAAATATGAAATTTGAATGAAAATGGTTATTCTGTGGTGAACGAATACGTATGTCTTTGGATGTAAGTAGGATAGTAAATGATCGTCGAATCAGATTCGAAGAATGTACAGTGTAACTTATTAATGTGGAATCTAAATATTCCTCAGGTATTACCTACCCGTTAAAATATTTTCACCATTAACAGTTTGTACAAAAGAATTTTTAATTACAATCTTTATGAAAAAAATATATATACCTATATATTTTCTTCAGATGTAATCATGGATTTAATGAGTCAATATGATATTAAACTCATTTGATTTACCTTTAGAACAAGAATATATAATCTCTAAAACATTAGAGATTACATAATCGCTATGTCGAACGAAGATAAATGATGTAGAACGTCATGTAGAACGTCATGTAGAACGATGATTATACTCGAGGTACAGAATGAGATATCGAAGCTGGTGACGCGGATGTTGTTGTTGGTCGTATTAGTTCTATTGGTGATGAGGCTGGTGATGTTACTGGTGTTGGTGATACTGCTGGTGCTTGCAAATTGTGTACCGTGCTCTCTAAAGTTAACACTCGAGCTCGGAGTTCTTTAACTTATTCTACTAACCCTGGTTGGTTATCAGTCTGAGGTAGAGGTCGGATATCTTCTCTAGTTCCGTTAATGGTAGCCTCAAGATGAAAAATTCTTGCAAAAAGGGTATAAATGGTGTTGCGAACAGGTTCTCCAGTGAGCGGGTCGAGTACTCCAAGGTTAGGTGGTAGATTCGGTTCATGATATGGAATACCTTCTTCCCTTCTCCATAGGGTGAGTATGTCGCGAACCCACCCCCATTTTATCCAGTAATCACGGTAGTTGATTGGTTGGTGTGCTCCTGTCACACTGTCTTCGGAGTCAGAGGAACGTGGTCGATTCGTAGAGGCCATCTTACGCGATTACAGAAAATATTTTTGGTATGAAGAGTTTAGTGACAGCAATTGATAGTTGGATGTATTCTCAATGCATAATATGCTTAGATACATATAGTACCAGGATCCCTTAAATTACGGAAAAATTTATGAGAGGTATCAGGCAAGGTCTACAGTAACAGATACGCTAAGATATGAATTGTCAGGTACGCTAAGATATGAATTTTGTCTATACACTATTCATACAGTCAATGCAGTAAAACGTGTCTAGACTAAGAATAATGAGCAGGTAATTTCCTAAGGATGATAAGCAGATGATTTCCGACAAAAACGATAAGAAAAACTTTTGACATGCAGACACGGTCGAAGTTCAGACTCACTAATGCATCCTAACGACTATCAGTTAGACACACTAATGCAATACCTGGTTCGCTAAGATCAACGTTCTGATACCAACTGTAGAGATCCGTCCTAATCCATAAGAACGAATACAATAACATTTGGTTACATCGCGAGGTACTTGACCTCTATATGATACATTTTACAAACATTGCATTCGTTTTTAAAAGATAATCTTTCATTTCATTGAAAGATGATGGCATGCATACCATTTCATAATATATCTAACTATAATTGACTTAATAATAATCTTGATGAACTTGACGACTCGAATGCAACGTCTTTTGAAATATGCCATGAATGACTCCGAGTAATATCTTTAAAATGAGCACTTGCACAGCGGAAGATTTCTTTCATAACTGAGAATAAACATGCTTTAAAGTGTCAACCAAAAGGTTGGTGAGTTCATTAGTTTAATCATAAATAATCATTTCCATCATTTTAATAGACCACAAGATTTTCATTTTCAGTTCTCATAAAAATACATCCCATGCATAGAGATAAAAATATCATTCATATGGATTGAACACCTGGTAACCGACATTAACAAGATGCATATAAGAATATTCCCTATCATTCCGGGAAATCCTTAGGACATGATAAAAATAACATCGAAGTACTAAAGCATCCGGTACTTTGGATGGGGTTCGTTAGGCCCAATATATCTATCTTTAGGATTCACGTCAATTAGTAGATCGGTTTACTAATTCTTAGGCTACCAAGCAAAAAGGGGCATATTCGGCTTCGATCATTCAACCATATAATGTAGTTTTGATTACTTGTGTCTATTTCGTAAAACATTTATAAAAGCAGTGCATGTATTCTCAGTCCCAAAAATATATATTGCAAAAGCATTTAAAAGGGAGTAATGAAACTCACAATATTGTATTTTGTAGTAAAAATACATATGACGAAACTGAACAATGCAGGGTCGACCTCGGATTCACGAACCTATATCATTTGTATATATATCAAAACATATAATCGTAATCGAATGAATTTATATATATATATATATATATATATATATATATATATATATATATATATATATATATATATATATATATATATATATATATATAGATTTATTAGTTACACCATTTTTATATTAATAACATATATTTTTAATTTGTGTATATATTCAAAGTGATTAATATTTTTTAGTTATATTGTTTAGTGTTATATTTAAAAATCAATAATTTGTTATGCATAAGTATTTATATAAATAATATTATTAGGTTTGATATATATATAGTTATGTGAAATATTTTTATAGTATAGGTAATAAGTATATTTTATGTGCAAAATAGTTATCTGTTTTAAAAAAAAATATTTTTGATAATAATAATGATTCTCTAATAATAATAATAACTTTAATAATAATAATACTAGTAATGATATTGTTAATACTAATACTTATAATAATGATATTAGAAATCTTATTAATAATGGTAATATTAATAATCATATTACTTAAAAATAATACTTATATTAATAGCAATAATTCTAAAATGATACTAATATAAATTTTAAATAAAAATATAGTAAATTTCATTATTTTCATAGTAATAAAAATGATAATATTCATAATAATAATAATAATAATAATAATAATAATAATAATAATAATAATAATAATAATAATAATAATAATAATAATAATAATAATTATATTAGTAGTAAAATGGTAAGTTATATTTTAAATGATAATCTTAGTAATAATATTACTAATAATAGTAATAATAATAATAACACTAATAACAATAACAATAACAATAATAATAATAATAATAATAATAATAATAATAATAATAATAATAATAATAATAATAATAATAATAATAATAATAATAATAATAATAATAATAATAATAATAATAATAATAATAATAATAATAAACATAGTAATAGTAATAACTAATAATAATAATGATAGAATTAAAAATAAGAGTGTATACCCCTTTAAAAGCTTTTTCTAAAAAGAATACCCTGGACCGGGCTCTAACCCGAGACCTCTCGCTCACTCATAACACCCGTTAACCATGACTCCAATTCTGTTTTTGCTGATTAATACCAAACTTTCCTTTATTTAACCCGTTTTTTTTCATTTCGGCCCAACACTTTAATCCAATTGAGGCCCAACAATTTAATCAAATCTCGGCCCAAGAATTAAATAAAGTTTTGGCCCAACAATTTACCATCACGGCCCAAGATGCAAAACTTTTGTAGTCTCTTAAAAAAATATCCAGTAACTAATAAAAGATATGGGTGCATGTACACTTGGTTTCGTCTGGCTCACAACAAAATAATAAAAAAATCGGCACATCACACTTGTACTGTTTTGCTATAATTCACATCACTACACAACACTTTTCCCAATTGCATAAAGCTATACCTTAGATGCCTTTATTATTCGCCTCTTTTTTTTTTTTTTAATACTAAACTTAAAAGCAAGTGTCGGCCACTTGAATGTTAGTACTTTGAGATTAAATATGTTAGTACTTTGAATGTTAACCAACTTGATAGTTTAATATACTTTGATTGATTTAAAAGCAAGGTGGTGTCTGGGTTTCGAACAAAATAGGAATAACAAAGGATTTTATTTTGTTGCAGGTTGTTTTCGAAAGTTGGCATTCGAACAGGAAATAGAAAATTAATCGTATAGCAGCAGCTGTAATGCACTAGTACGCTAATTGTTTGGGTCTACTAGAATAGTTTCCATAAAAATAATAATGTAGTAGTAGGGTGGTTTAGGGTGGATGGTTCGAAGGTGGGTTGAAGGAGAAGGTGGTATGGTGATTAAAACAAAAGGCTTCGAACAAGGTGGTTTTGGTTGATGGTTTAGAGGAGCGTATAACGGTGGAGAAGAAGTGTGGTGATTGAATATAAAGTGGGTCTCATAAAAGTGGTTCTCGTTTAAGTTCTTGGGTTGGTTTTCGTTGGTGTTTGATGATGAAGGTGATGGTTGGTGATATTGGTTGATTGTAAAAAAAAAAATGTAGTCATAGTATCATGAATTGATGGTGGTATTTCACTGTAGTTGAACAAGGGAAACAGGAATTTGAAGTAGCAACCATGGTGGTTGTAGTTGGTTTCGTTGTAGAAGAAGGATGAATGATGAAGTGTTGGAGTGATGGCGTCTTTTAGATAATAATCAATGAGATGGTTGCGGTGGTGAATCAACAAAGATGGTGGTCGATTACTAGTAACAAGCAGGAGAGAATTGGATCAAGTAGAAAGAAAAAAAATAAATAGATAATTGATTTATATGCTTGCCTGTGTTCGAAAGGTAAAAAGAGAAGCAAAAACATAAATATAATATTTAAAGTTTTAGATAATGTAGGCAAGTTGTTTAAATGATTGATATTCGATCATTAGCAGTGAGTGGGAGACAATGAATTCTTGTGACTCTTAATAGAAAAGGAGGAATACTTCCAAAAGAAATAGGCTGAGATGGTAGGTGATGATTAATCTTTTATGTATCATACACATATATATATAAATATATTTTAGTAATATTAAATTAATAATAATATTAATATAATAATCTATACCTAATAATCGGGCAGGAAGACACAGTAGCATCCGTGATTTTCTACCGACAGTTTTAATAGGAATATTATTTCGTACTCCGTTGGTAGATAGTGGCGGATAAAAAGGTCTCAGAAAAATCCCAAACTTTTAGATTATCTATATTTATTTATTTTGATCATTATGGTATAAAATTCGATCCTTAATTTGTTAAATAAACATTACATCAACTGTCCCTCTCGTTTATGGGTGAAACATAAAAAGTTCTAAAATTTAATAAACAGCTCCTAAATACATTTTTAATAAGTCTATAATTTATAGAACTCATTTTCGGATCACCGTTTATTTTAAAATCATATAAGTTTGAATTAAACTTCTCTAAATAATAATCGAAACATCCAACGAGTATTACAATCATTAAATAATTATATTTAATATACTCTATACATATATTTATATTTATTTTTATATGTATACACATTTATTAATAAATAATGGATTGTGAATCGTCGAGACTAGTCGAAGGTCAATTGAATATATAAAACAGTTCAAAATTTTTAAGATTCAAATTAATAGACTTTGCTTATCATATCGAAACCATTTAAAGATTAAGTTTAAATTTGGTCGGAAATTTCCGGGTCATCACAAAGACTCCAAGCATGGGAAGAAATCATCATCAAAGCAGCAGATATTGTAACGACCCAACCCGTTATCCATCCAAAAACGTGCCAATAAAAAAAAAATTCTGGGACAGTTCATCTGGACGGCGTCTAGTTGTGAAGACCAAGACGGCGTCCAGCCATCTGGGACGGCGTCCAGTTGTACTAAAAAGTTCTGATAAGTTTTTCAAACACACGCGAGCGGAAAACCCGCTTCCTGACACTTTTAAACCAAAAACATTCACAATATATTATAATAATTAAAACTAAGTGTTTTCCATAATAAAACCGAGTTTTACAACACCGGGCCCACATCGACCCAAATTACCACAAAGTGACCATTTCGACCCAATTTAGTTTATACAAAACATAGACCGAGCATGGGATTGGGGATACGCTACCCAATCCTAATCGAACCAAAAGCAAGTCTTCTAAAGCAAACTACGCAAGCTCACTAGTCCCCACGCTTACCCGAGCCACCGCAACCATGCAATCTATAAAAATGTAAACAACGAGAGGGTAAGCTAACGCTTAGTGAGTGATAATATACTACATACATATATATGCATAAAATGGACACGCCACACAAATAATCAAATACCGCATACCGGAGCATCCAAGCATAAAGGCAAACTAGTCTAAGCATACCGTACGATCACTAAGCAACAGGATAAGATGCAATGACAAATATAAGTCCACCCACGACGATGTGAACAACGCCAAATAGCTACACCCGGAGGGCTACCAACATCACAACAATACATTAATATATAAATAAACGTCCAAGGTTTACCCCTTAACCCAATACCGAAAACCAAATACCACAATGAAAATTGGCCGAACTACACGAGCCTTAGTAAATCCGCATCCACACGAGACTACTATCTTCACTAACACCACAACATCGAGGTTGGCCAAACTACACGAACCTTAGTGAATCCGAACTACACGAGATCACTACCTCAATAAGATGATCGAACTACACGCGCCATCATGAATCCGCACACACACGTGATCCACTTCCACAATTCAATAAGATGACTGAAACTACAGGCGTCATCGTGAATCTGCATCCACACGCAACTCACTTCTCAACATCAAAACCCTTCGCCATTGGGGTTATATCATCCAAATCACAAACATGTGTGATAACGTACACACAAGGTGCACTTCGCCAAAGGTGGTCAACCAAAACGCACAACCGTGCCAATTGGACCTATACACAAGTCCATCAAATCCACCTATATGTGAAGTGAGCTCTATAACCGAGAACCACTTTACCCGACCCGCACCCATCCTACACATACATATGCACATAGGATATTAACACTCACCTTGTCGCCTTGATGAATGCCACCGAAATAATCTGCAACTCGCCGATGGAATGTACCTATTCCATTATCACAATACAACAACACAGTTAGGGTGGATTTACGAACCAACCCAATTGATACTTAGTGCAAATTCGGCCCAAATGCACTTCCAAGCGCAAACCATGCCCAAACTAACTAATAATCACTGACACGAGTGAAAATGGTCCTAATACGCCAAACAAACCCAAACACAAGTGTTAAACACTTCCATAATCACTAAACCTAGTGATTAAACCCATTATCAAAGCCTAATCATGGCCAAAACATCAACCAACCCAAAACCCGCCAAGTGACAAGAATAACTAGTCACCATAAACCCATTTCATCATCTAAGAGGGTTTCACAACAAATCAAGCTCAAATTCTAACTTGAATATCAAATCTAACAAATGAAATTCGGAGTTTGAACTAACCAATACTACCACAACATAGCTAGGAGCGAGATGAACAACTTTAGAACACGAGCTTTGGTGAGAATCCGACTTCTTCTTCTCTAAATCAAGCTCTCTCTCTCTCTAAACCCTTACTCTCTCACTAGATATGGATGAGAGTGTTTGTGTTGGTGAAGATAAGGTTGAATGAGCTCAACCTTTGCCCATTTATGGCTTAAAATCGGCCACCAAGTGAAAAGACCAACATACCCCTCTAAATATCTTAGAGTAAAATAGCTGGCCCGACAGACCAACTGGACTGCGTCCCAAATATTGGACGGCGTCCAGCTCTTCTTTGCTGGACGGCGTCCCGATCAACTGAAATGGAAACAAGGTCTTACAACTCCCCCCCACTTAGATATGATCGCGTCCTCGCGATCTGCGCCACTTAACCGAACAAACCACACTCAACGGTCCTCAAACATAAATCCCAATCCAACTTTCCTAGGAAACTCTTCCCAATGAATCACCTTTAACAACTAAAATCATCACACACGATTTATCAAATCACAATTCGAGCACTAAAACCTTCGTCATTCCATCACATCGGGAAAACTCATCCAATCTCGAACCGAGATATCAACCCTCTAGCGTACCATTACCAAGTACAATGCCAAAGTAACCACCGCTCATCAAAATAAAGTCAACTATCTAAACCAACGAAGCCTGAATAGAAGTGAATCCCTACGGATAACACTCACCACTTAACATCCCTTGTAGTGCGCAATACGACCAATACGCAACTACCGTAACATCATAATCCAACGGCTAAAACTGATTACGCCCAACGACCATGGCAACGCAAATCCCAAGGTGTACAAAATCGACTATCGTCACACCCGTAACATCATGTGAGCGAAACATGGCTATCGCATCACTAATCATACAACACGGTCCTCACGACCCCACCATTGGCGTATAAAATAACCAATAGATCAAACAACATGGTCCTTACGACCCCACCATCGGTGTATAAAACAACCGATAGATCAAACAACATGGTCCTTACGACCCCACCATCGGTGTATAAAACAACCGATAGATCACATATCCAACAACATGAAGACTGGCCGAAAACTACACGCGCCTCAGTGAATCCACAAGCACGCGCGACTACTACCTCCACCGCACAACAACTGGGATTGGCCGAACTACACGCGCCTTAGTGAATCCGAACTACACGAGAGTCACTATCCCAATAGAATGACCGCAACCACACGCGTCACTTGTGAATCCGAACTACACGAGACTCACTCCTCAATACAATGACCGAAACCACACGAGTCATTTGTGAATCTGAACTACACGTGACTCACTTCCACAATAAGATGACCGAAACTACACGCTTCATCGTGAATCCGCAAACACACGCGATCCACTTCCAAATCTCAACACCGGATGAAGTCAGCGGACCCCATCAACGGTCATGCTTCACCGATATAACACTACACCCATGATGAAGTCAGCGGACCCTGAAGGTCATGCTTCACCAATATGGCACTACTCCCATGATGAAGTCAGCGGACCCCGAACGATCATGCTTCACCAATATAACACTACTCCCATGTGACGCCCCATACAAAACCATTGTGTACGATTCGTCAACAACAGGATCTTTACACGGTCAAACACTATATGCTATTTGAAAACCAGTTTTGCATTCATAAAAAGATAGCGTTTACAAAAGATAACGTGACACAGAGGTCATTACAAAGCCATTATTCAAATAACATAAGTTGTGAATGCAAGATAAAAGTTTCATGATTGAGACATCTCTAAGTAATGCAGCGGAAATCTAACACAGCAGGTCCATAACAGCAAGTCTATAACACCAAGATAGCAAGTCTAACAGCGGAAGCAACAACGTCTAAGCACCTGAGAAATACATGCTAAAAAAGTCAACACGGATGTTGGTGAGCTATAGTTTGTTTGTAATCAGTAATGTAATGTAGGCCACGAGATTTCAGCGCTTCAACCAGTAGTTTAAATCAGTAATTCAAATCAGTATGATAAAGTATATGCTTATCCGTGGGCACTTGGTAACTAACTTAACGTAATATCACCCCCTAAAAGTACACTTGGCGAGTGCATAAGTTTACGAAGTATTAAACACCCGTTAAATGCTAGCGCGACTAGCCCGAGTGGGGATGTCAAACCCTATGGATCCATATCTAAGATTCGCGTTAACCGGTTCAAAAACCAATGACTAAACGTTACCGAGCTAAGGGGAAAGTTTATGCCGTTGTATAACCCACATATATATAAAGTTTAGGTATTCGTGTCTAGTATGTAAAACGTAAAAATCGTATGTATTCTCAGTGCCAAAATAGTTAAAGTAAAAAAAGGGATGCTATAACTCACCGTGAATAAGCAGTAAAAGTCATCACGAAAGTGTGCAAGTAGTAAGTCGGTCCAAAAGGTCATCAACCTAAGCCAAAGGTTACTAGGTCAGTAGGTTGTCCTCATAAGTTCTAATAGTGCATAAAATAAGTTTAAGTGTCATCATCATCATCATTCATCATCGTAAAAGCTAAGTAAGTTTAACAAGTATAGAGGTCGAAACAATAGGCTGACTTTGATCAGCTTCTACGGCCTCTACGTAAATCGAAAAGAGGCCTAATCAGTGGCTATGGCTCCGTATGGGAGTCCTCTAGTTACTGACCAATTTTCATAACTAAACTCGTCTTTGTTTGACCGGGGTGACGGTTTAAGTGTGAGTAGGTCAGAAATTTCAGCACAACGTTAATAGGGTGTAGTGACTTTCGGAAGGCCATAAATCCTAAACCGTAACTCGGATTAAGACGAGGTCTAAACAGAAAATCATCTACTCGAACCGAAATAACTGAAAATAAACTTTCCAGTAGCCCAGGTGGTCTGATCAGATCCCAAAAACAGTAAGCAAGGTGCTCCATTGGGGTTCTTAGTGCTTGATGCTCATCACGGTTCTCATCCTTGATGCTTGTAGCTTTAAGTGTACAACTCGTTGATAGGTTAGCATCACCTTGACCAAGATTCTACCATCAACACACAATATGTTAAGACCAAGTAAGAACACAACTCATTTAAGAGTCTTAGATGGATGATGAACCAAGGTTACATCATATCCTTAGTCTTAACAAAATTACAAGTTACATTTTCAACTAAAGCTACAAACTTTACCTCAATCAAACAAGTATGAACATAATCTAAGTCAAATGAAGTGATGGAACCCTAAGCTAGAGAGCTTGGATCCTTTTCACATAAGTTACAAGATCACAAAGCTAGAAAGCTTGAACCTTTAGTGTTCTTGAAGACCTTGAAGCATAAAGCTTAGATCTTTAAGTTATATGAAGACCATAAACACAAATTTTGATCTTTATAACAAAATAATGAGATCATAAGTTAGGAAACTTAGATCCAACAAAAGATATGAAGATTCAAGCTAGAAAGCTTGCATCTTGGTTGTTCTTGAAGATCTTGAAGCATAAGGCTTGGATCTTTAAATTGCATGAAGATTACAAACACAAGTTTGAATATTTATAACAAAATAACAAGATTAAAGTTAAAAGATATAGATCTACAAAGTAGGTGAAGATTCAAAGCTAGAAAGCTTGAATCTTCCATGTTCTTGAAGGATTCAAATCCAAGTTTGAATCTACAAGATGTAATCAAGATCAAAGCTAGACCCTTTAATGATGATGATGAATTCGAAAATGATAAGAGAAGAAGAAGAAGAAATTCAAAAACTTACAAGTTTTAGAGTGAGAAAGACTAAAGAGGAAATAAGAGAGTAAGTGTATGTGAAAGGTAAATGAGAGCAAGTGTAAAATGGATGGAATAAGGCTTGTATTTATAGGTGAATGAGGTGATACATGGGGTATCAAAATTGTAGGAACATATGGGGGACAAGGGGGACAAACTTTTGCTTTTTGATTAATGGTTGTCTAAAGTTGGTGCTTATGTTAGGATCCCATGCAACATTAAGGATAATACTTGACAAAAATGCTAGCATGTTCTCTCTAATAAATGGGCATTTGTCTTACATATTAATGGGTCACTAGTTACTTATAATTGGGCTAATTAAATGGTCCACTAACTAGTGTAGGGTGGGCTAAAGTCCAACAAGGTAGAAAGTTCAACAAGACTAACTAGTAAGCATAAGTAAATTACTAAGCGTAATTAAGCATCCAAAAACCTAGGTAATTGTTATTATAAAATAACAATTAATATTTCGTAGTCATAATATTCCGATTACGACAAAAGTTAAACGTGTACCGACAAACATAGCTCGTTCAAAACGTTAAGTGACACTAACGGTTGTGAAAGCCTTCGGGGATCAAGTTAAGTGACTACACACTTAATAGCACATTGTATGATAATAATGAAAGTAATTAATCATGAATTAAGATCCCAGAGCATAAACTAGCTCAGTACGCACAAATACGCAGTTTCGTGAAAGCACAAAGCACAAAAGCAAGTCGAAAAAGGCGGGTCGTTACATTACCCACCTGTTAAAGAAAATTTCGTCCCGAAATTTTGAGGGGTGACCAACAACGGTATCAAATTTGAAAAAGAAGGGGCGTATCAAAGTTTCGAGAGACTCATGGGCTCAGAAGTGGGCTATTTACCTTGGAAAGGTACTTGGGCGTATAAAAGTAAGAATATGTGTATGTCGTTGATTAAGTCTCTTATCCAAAGAGATCAACAAATTTATTTCGTTTCTTGCTAACACGAATATGGCATCCGAATATATACCCACAAAAGGAAAGTTGATGTTTTTAGCCCTACAGGTGTAACGACCCTGGTTTTTCCAACGTTAATTAATAATTATTATTATTAATACTTATGATTTAACGAATGTATGTTATTACATTTACTTGTTGCCATGATTAACCGTACTTGACTTTGAATGCCCGAAACGTCTTTGTGACATGCGTACATTACACGAATAATACTTTCAAATATTATTTACATTCATGATTAATTTCTATTAATCATTTTTAATTAATTATGACTACTAGTTAATTACTTGGGCTATAATTGGATTAACTTGTTAGTTACTTGAACTTGGACCTTGATTAATGTTAGTGGACTTAAGAGCCCACCCTACTCCTCTTGTTGGACTACTAGGAGCCCGTTTTATGCATATTACTAGTTAATAATACTTGGAATAATTAACTTAGGTGGAAGACAATTACTTACAAGCATGCTAGTAAACATTCCCTCATGCATTTAACTTTTTCCATTCCACACAAACACCACTCCCCAACACAAGAATATTGCATGTTGACCACCCCCATTGGGTGGCCAAAACCGTCGGCCAAAGGGGTCTTGGGAGGGGGGTTTGGTTTTAATTTTTGATTACATATTACTAGCATTCTCTCATCCTAAACACACACTTCAAACTTGCATTTTATTTTCTCTCCTTTTTCTTTCTAATTCTTGTAAGTAACTTGAGCTTTTTCTCCTTCTTTTCTCTTGTAAAAACCGAACACCCACACACACAAAATCATCATCATCACTTGTTTTATGTTATTGACTAGTTACTTGTTCATTGTTGTTATTTTGTTACATGTCTTTGTTAGTTATTACTCATTAGTTATCAAGAATCAAACTCTTTAGTTTATTCTTCATTTTATCTTGTATTTACAAGAACATGCAAGGACAAAACTCCCTAGTTTATGTTCTACATATTATATGCTACAAGAAAGAAAGTCCATGTGTTGTGAGTCATACTTGTGTTCATGAAGTAAACTTAAAAGTTTACTTTCTAAAGATCAAGACTTAGGCTTGAATCTTTAAAAGTATGAAACCCATGAACTTACTACTTGTGTAATTAGTTTATTTCCTCATTTGTTCATCTTTTAAAAATCGCGATTTTGGTTGTAGATGGTCAAGTGTTACAAGTTAACTTTGATCTCATTTTTCTTGAACTAAAGATTAACTTTAAAAAGTTCAAGAACATAGAATTAACTTAATAACTTTAGATCAAGACTTTTGGGTCTTAGATCTTCAAGATCAAACTAAGAACTATGTTCTACAACTTAAGATCTTGATTAGTTAGTTTACTTTCAAGTTTGTAGTTCAATAATGCTTTTATATTTCATGCATGTGTTAAATCTAAGACTTTGGTGTAACTTTGGTTCATCAAAACACTTGCAACACTTAAATGAGTTGTGCTACATGTCTTAGACTTACACAAGTGTTATGATGGTAAAACCTTGGTGAAAATGATGCAAACACATCAACGATTTGTACACTTGAAGCTATATGCATCAAGGATGAGAACCGTGATAAGCATCGAGCACCAAGAACCACCGGAACCTACTGACCCTTCAGTTTTCTGTATTCTGGGTCTGATCAGCACGACCTGGGCTACTGTAACTGTGATATTCAGATATCTCTGTTCAAGTAGATAACTTTTCACTTAAGACTCGTCTTAATCCGAGTTACGGTTTAGGATTTATGGCCTTCCGATCGTCACTAGGTCCTTTTAACGTTGTGCAGAAAATTCTGACCTACTCGCACTTAAACCGTCGCCACGGTCAAACGAAGACGAGTTTGCTTCTGGAATTTTTACCACAATTAAAGGACTCATATATGGAGCCATGGCCACTGGTCTTACCTTATTTCAGTAGGTATAGAGGCCGTGGTGACTGATCAAATTCAGCCTTTGTTTTAAACCCTTTCAGGAACGAAACTTACTTTACCCTTTCGACTTAATGATGAATGATGATGATACTTAAGACCTAACTTACATACATTTAAACTTTTGGGAACAACCGTCTGACTTAGTACCTTTTGACTTAGGTTGAGGACTTTCGGAACAACAACTTTGCTTACTATACCGCGTAATGACTTTTACTACTTTGTCATTGTGAGTTATAGCATCCCTTTTTACTTTAACTATTTTGGGAACTGAGAATACATGTGCATTTTACGTTTTACATACTAGGCACGAGTACTTAAACTTATATATGTGTGGGTTATACAACGACATAAACATTCCCTTTAGCTCGGTAACGTTTAGTCATTGGTTTTTGAACTGGTGAACGCGAATCTTAGATATGGATCCATAGGGTTTGACATCCCCACTCGGGCTAGTCGCGCTAGCATTTAACGGGTGGTTAATACTTCGTAAATATACGCACTCGCCAAGTGTACTTTCAGGGGGTTATAAACGTTAAGTTAGTTACCAAGTGCCCACGGTCAAACATATACTTTACCATACTGTTTTGAAACGCTCTTTGTAGCACTGAAATCTCGTAGCCTACCTTACATTACTGTTATACTTAAACTATAGCTCACCAACCTTTGTGTTGACATTTTAAGCATGTTTTTCTCAGGTGCCTAAGGTTGCTTCCGCTGTGTTACTAGACTTGCTGTAGACACCCGCTGCTCTAGAGATGTCAACTGCATGAAACGCTTTATATTGCATTCAAACTTAATACTTTTGAACTATGATTTGTAACGACCTAAGGGTCACGTACTATTATCTTTGCTTTCGTTCATAGAAGCATACTTTTGATGTAAAACATTTGACGTTAGTTGTGACGTCACCTTTTATCTTGAATGCAAACTTGTTTTGAAAACGCATATAGTGTTTGACCTTGTAATGATTGGTGTTTCGCGAGGGGTATATAAAATAGTTATTAATTTTAGCAGGAAATACTATTAAATACGATACATTTTTACACAAGATATTTATTTATTTAGAGAACGGATATACTTAAACCTTGCTACAACACTTATAGGCAGTATACCTAATCGTACAGTAGTGTAGTTTTTAGTAAGTCCGGTTCGTTCCACAGGGAATCTTTTTAAACAAAGCTTAACGCTATATTAGTTTACTTTTATAAAAATAAAAATATATATATATAAGTAATATTATTATTATAAAGGGGGATTTTTACCGTTTAATGACCGGTTTGTCGATTTTAAAACTTTAGTCGCAGTTAAAACCTAATGTAAAATATTAAATAAATAAAAGACTTAATTTAAAGCGTAAAATAAATAACGATAATGAAATTGCAATAAATAAAAGTGCGATAAAATAAACTTGCAATAATTAAAAAGTACGATAATTAAAAGTGCAATTAAATAACAATAAATAAAAATGCGATAATTAGAAGTGCAATTAAATATAAAATAAAGGAAATTAAATATGAAATAAAAGAATTATGCTTATTTAAACTTCCGTAATCATGATGTTTGACGTGTTGATTTTAGTTTTATGCCCATGGGTTAATTGTCCTTTGTCCTGGATTATTTAATATGTCCATACGGATTTGTCCATAATAGTCCATCAGTCATAAATATAAAGAGCGAAAGCCTTCGTCAAATTATTCTTATTCCCGAAGTCAAATATTCCAACTAATTGGGGATTCGAATTGTAACAAGGTTTTAATACTTTGTTTAATGAATACACCAGGTTATCGACTGCGTGTAAACCAAGGTTTTACTACTTTGTTAACAATTACACCAATTACCCTTGAATGTAATTCACCCCTGTTTCAACAAGTTTATTAACTATTAATCCAGTTCCGTATCTGGTAAAATGAATAATTATTGGTATTTATAGATATCCCGCCCACCGTACCCAGTCAAGCGTACGTGGTTATATATAAATACGTCAAATTATAAGTTTGTATATTAAATTAACAAGGTATTGTTTAGTTAATATAAAACCCATTAATAGCCCATAGTCTAATTTTCACAAGTGTCGTTCTTTTGTCCAAACCCCAATTATGGTACAAAGCCCAATTACCCAATTTTAGTAATTAGCCCAACATCATGATTACTTCGTTTTAAATAAGCATAATAATAACTTAGCTACGAGACATTAATGTAAAAAGGTTGAACATAACTTACAATGATTAAAAATAGCGTAGCGTTACACGGACAGAATTTCGACTTACACCCTTACAACATTCGCTAACATACCCTTATTATTAGGATCAAAATTAAAATTAAAATTAAAATTATAAATATAAATATATACGATATAGATAGAGAGATGGATATATTTTTGTGAATTTTTACGATCAGAATGCGCGAGCTTTATAGGGAGTTTCAGAAATTGGGGCTCCGCGACTCGCGGTGAAATACCCTTCAAACTCCGCGAGTCGCGGAGTTTACTTTTACAGCTCAGAGGAGTTTGGCTCTTTGTTTACCGACGGTTTAAATATAAATATAATATATTAAATAATTATAAGAATTATTTAAATATTATATTATATTTATGTGCATAGTTGACTTGTAATTTTTAGTCCGTTGCATCGAGCGTTGAGAGTTGACTCTGGTCCCGGTTCCGGATTTTCGAACGTCCTTGCGTACAATTTTATATTTTGTACTTTGCGTTTTGAATCTTGTACTCTTGTAATTTCGAGACGTTTCTTATCAATAATTGGAACCTCTTTGATTGTCTTTTGTACTTTTGAGCTTTTTGGTCGTTTTCGTCTTCAATTCGTCGAATTTGTCTTTTGTCTTCACCTTTTATTATTTAAACGAATATCACTTGTAAATAGAACAATTGCAACTAAAAGCTTGTCTTTCTTGAGGAATAATGCTATGAAATATATGTTCGTTTTTAGCATTATCAAATATTCCCACACTTGAGCGTTGCTTGTCCTCAAGCAATATCGTCTTGAAATACTAGAATCACTTCTTTATTCTTCACACTTTGTACATCAGTGATTTTCTATACGGCGGTATAAACAATGGTAGTAACGATATGGTTTACAGTCCCACATGACTATAAAAATTTAGATCCATTAAGGAAATTGGATCTTTATGAAAACATTTGATCTTTTGAAAATTAAATCTAGTTTTTACCCTAGATAAGTTTTCCGGAATAACCCTTTACCGGTGTTTGCAAAATATTTTTGTGGGTTTGGTGGGTTTCAGATTTGAAAATTTTAGCTCAAAACTTATGGTTTTGTGTCACCCACTTGCTAACCTTGTATTTGGAAAGCAACACATCCAGTTCACTTGTCCCGTATATTACCTTTCGGTAAACTACCGTCCGGTTGTAAAGGAAAGCGTTGAACAAACAACTGTTAAGGCAATGTCCCCTGACATGCTTTTAATTATGGTCTATAACGTGTCGGACGCAATTACTATCCTTGGTAGGAGCAATAGTAAAGCTCACCCTTATGATTTTTCGGTATGGCACAAGGTCCTGTCTTTGACCATGCTATGCAACCACCGTTCTTACGGTTGACACCCGATTTAGTTCAGGTGACCTAATGAATTCCAGGTGAATTCCTAGGATTTTACGTTCAATGGTAATGAACGCATTGAAAATAGGGTTTTCAGAAAACAAATCGGTTTGTAATTTTGATCAAAATATTTTCTCGTTCAAGCTCGAGTTTAGATATCATTGAATTCCATGAGTTTGAATTCTTAATCTTTAAGGTCAATCTCAAGGATTGAGTAATATCAGTCTTAAAAGCTGATTTTTAATCTTTAAGGAGATTATCCTTTCTGGGGATCTGATTCATTAGTTTATCCAGCTAATTTGCATGGTGCCCCCCCCATTGTACGAGATAAATCCTTCTCATGGTTAGGATAAATCTGACCACTTGGCGACCCTGTTTAATGCTGAGGTCCGTGGATTTCCTGCTGATTTTAGTGATGACTTTTCTAGATTTTTCGTCAACCTACAGCTGGTCTGGATGACAACTTCATGACCTAAATCAAGAAGCGCGTTTCTTTTTCGGAAGACTTTACTTCCTTTTAATGATGGAATTGATTCATCGTGTAGATCCATCTCTTCTTTTCTTTCAGCGGGTAAAACAGTTTAGTTTAGTCCAAAGCAAAAGTATTTTCAGTTATTTGTTACAGATATATGTGACATATGTTTAAGATAACTTGGTAAATTTTCCCACACTTGGCTTTTATTTTCCTTTTTATCGTCCTCTATTCCATTTTAAATGAATTTTAACATTTTGGTTTGTTTCTCAATTTATGTCCTTTCCGAGGTAACAATAATTTCGGTGTTAAAACCTAGTTTTATCGTTCATAAATATGTATAAACATGATTTTGAGTTCATTTAATTGAAAATTTTGAAAATTTTTACTAGAATTGGGTAGTCAGTATATAAGACCAGGGCTGTTCTTTATTATCAGAGAGCACTAGATTCTAATACAACTACTGCTTTACTAGTATTTTTAATGGTAACCAAGTGTATAAAGTAAAAAATTTTAAAATCTGAAAGAATTTAACCCCTTCCCACACTTAAGATCTTGCAATGCCCTCATTTGCAAGAAATCAGGAATAATTTAAATTATTGAGGGTTATTTGTGTGAAAATGATTAAATTTTTACCAAAGTTTCCAAATATATTGTCGTTTTTTTGCTGAATGATAAATGGTGCACATCATTTGTTCATTCCGTCTTGTTGTTATTTCACATATATTTTGCATCTTGTCGTCAAAATTAGTTGCTTTTGCTGAACTTAATGCCAGTCTTTAAAAATGCGTTGTTTTACCCTGTTGTGTACATAAGATAAACTACAAACATATATACATATTTTTGAAGTTTGGTATATTACCCCACATTCAAAAATTATTAAAATCTAAGAATAAAAGTTAGACAATTATAAAAACTATTACAATATTAACAAAAGTATTAAACGTATCAATCATTACAAATTACAAAATAAAAAAAATAAGTATACTAGGGATGATACTGGTACCAATAGGGGTTCCAGGCATAACCATAGGTGCTATAGAATGCTTCGGCAGGGTTATACGTAGGATATGGTGGCTGCATCTCTATAGACCAGGGAGGGAAGATGGGTTTCGGTGTAGGAATATAGTTTCTACCTATATGTTGGCAATGAGCTATGATTTGGTTCTGATGAACTTGCCAATCTTCAAATGCACTCTGTCTAGCATTTTCGTATTCCTGAGAAGCTATAAACCTTTGCATTTCTTGCATCTCATTCCCCCCTCCTACATTACCTTGCTGTTGGTTTCTCTCCACCTGTGGATGTCTACCATGGTATCGTACTGCGGCGTTATTTCGCCTCTTCAAAACTTTCGCACCATGGTATACATTTAAACCTATAGTATCGCGGGGTTCTGGTTCTTCTACTAATAATCCCCCCGACTTATATCCACACCGAGATATTCACCAATCAAAGTAATAAAAATACCACCTCCTATTATGCTATGCGGTCGCATCCCCCGAACCATAGCTGATAAATAATAACCCACACAATACGGTATACTTACAGCGCTTTGTGGGTCTCGAATACACATATGGTAAAACAAATCCTATTCATTTACTTTTTCCTTGTTCTTACCCCTTTGTGTAATCGAATTAGCTAAAAACCTATGTATCACTCTTAATTCGGCTCTATCTATATCCAAATAAGAGTAATTTCCCCCTTTGAAATGGTGATGGCTTGTCATTTGACTCCACACACCGTGTGTATCAAAATTTTCATCTATCTTTCTACCGTTTAGTATCAACCCTCTACAATCGGCAGATGCTAACTCTTCAGGCGTATATATACGTAAAGCCTGAGCCATGTCCAGTAAAGACATGTGGCGCATCGAACCGCCTAACAAAAATCTAATAAAAGAACGATCGGTTAAACTAGCTACCCGATCATTCAACTCTATACTACACAACAATTCTTCACACCATACTTTATATACAGGTCTACGTATGGTGAATAAACGTACCCAGTCATTAAAAGTAGAATTACCATACCTCTGTACAAGTAATTCCCTAATTGGCCCGGCCAATTCTACAGCTTCTAAGGGTCCCCATTCTATGACCCTCGGTACCTCAACAACCTTAGAATGAAGAGTATTCAAACCCCTTTGATATTTTGGATAATCTATCCAAAGTCTGTCAAATCTCAGGTTCGGGTGCAACTCTTCCAAGTGCATATCAGAAAAGGTCATGACTGGATGAGGTATATCCTGCTTGTAGTAGTTATCCACCTCCTGTTGTTCCGCATTCTCAGCAGGAGCATTGCGGGCTTGTGATGAAGATTCACCCCTTTCAGTCTGCAAAACACATCAAACACAATTTTTGTGCACCCAAATATGCATTAGTGTCAGCAAAATCATCAATCAAAATAATCACAATGACATGATCAATTTATATCAAACTTAAGCTCATTTTCACATTTTCATCAAATCTACACTTTTTCAAATAAGCATAATCGAAAATGTTCGCCAAGTTCATAAGCATTCAACTCAAATAACATGTCAAAATAATCATTACTAGCAATTAAACAAGTTTCAAATGGCATTGTCTTTCAAAAATCAAGTTCATGAATTTTAGACTTGAAAAATTCCACTTTAATTCTCAAAATCATGTTTAGGCTCAAAGTTTGGATCATTTAACTACCTAGACATGTTACACTACTTAATTTAGCAACAATTCATGACAAAAATTGGCCATAACCTGTTTATATCAAAAAGCCCCAAATTTGCTCAAGAACACAAATTTCGGATTAAATGGTGTTTAGGTGTAGAAATTTACCGTTTTTCTTGAGTAATTCCTAGATAGCATCCTTCTCAACATGATTTTAGTAAAAAATTTGGTGATTAACGGTTAAAAATTGTGATTTTGGGGGTGTTTTTGGTGTATTTTCGCGCAGTATTTCGCTGTGTTTTTGAGTTTTGGGTTGTGTGGACTGAAACTGATCATTCAGCTCTTTTTATTATTTTTTCTGATTTTCGGTCCTCCGCGACTCGCGGTGAAATACCCTTCAAACTCCGCGAGTCGCGGAGTTTGCTTTTTTTTTTTATAGTCATTAACTTATAAAACAATTAAGTACTTAATTTTAAAATTTTGTTTCCCTTGTTATTTAGGACGAGGTCGTTTCGGATCGATGTCCTAGTCCGTCCCTCGACAAAATTTTAAAATTTGTCTTTTTGTAGCGATTGTTTTAAAAGCTAAGATTTTTGGTTTTTTATTATTTTTGGCATACTTTAAATCAATAAGATTAAAAATAATGATAATAAAAGTTCTCGTCCCTCCCTTGGGTAAAGCAATTTCGGTTCAAAGACCTAGTCTTCAACTTACGACGAATTTTAAAAATCATATTTTTAACTTAATGAGTTAAAGTAAATTTTTGTTTTTAAATTTACACAACTTAAATATGAAATTCAAAATTAATATTAAAAATTCACACCAAACTTAATTTAAAAATGCATAAAATTAAAAATTTATATTTTAAAAATTAAAAATTCACACCAAACTTATATTATTTTTTCAAATATTTACAATTTTAAATATATTGTTTTTACAAAGTTTACAATATTAATTTAAGATTTATATATTAATTTTAAAAACATGGTAAAAATAAAATTAAAAATCTTTTTGGCTTTTTATCCCACTTTAATCAATCAAATATTATCAAAAATATGCGCCCCTCTTTTCGATAAAGTAATTTCGGTTCCAAGACCTAATTTAACTCATGACGAATTTTTAAAATATTTTGTGTTGATTGTTTAAAGATATTTATACCTTAAGAATAAACGTTAAATTTCGCAGTGATGTAATAAATTTTTGAATGATATCAATAATTTCGATCGCCAAACCTAATTTTATTTAATACCAATTTAATACTTTTTAGCGAACAAATTAGCGTTTATTATCAAAAGGTTAAAAATAAAAAAAAATAAAAAAACTGTACAAACATACCTGTGAAATAGATTTCTCAGTTATATGATCTATCCTATTCATAAGATAGTCGGTTTAATTGGTTTTCTATAGCTACATAGGCGTAACCTCGAGCATTCCGTGTCTTTTCTTCTAAACATATGAACGGTCCGTCTCTACATAAAGTAACAAATTCGGTATTTGAATAGGTTTGATTATTTGAACATTTACCTCCATGTGACCATTTTCCGCATTTGTGACATCTTTCTAGGTGTCGTGCTCTTCTTTTCACTACGGATTTTGATTTTCCTTTACCAAATTGTAACTTATTATCTTCGCATCTGGATTCTTTTCTAACTCCGTCCATTCTTTCTCTGATTACTGATACTATTTCACTTGGTAGTATGTCATTATTTCTTTTAGTGATCAAAGCGTGTAGCATTAGACCATGGTTTAGTTCACAGGCAGTCTTCATTTTGTAAAAACCTAAAAAAAATAAAAATTCAGAATGGGGGGAGAAGACTAGTTCTTTAGGGTCTGCTAGGGAAAGACCATTTGGGTTCCATTTTCGAGAACTACACGAAAACAGACAATCTAACTCTAACAGAAATACATATTATCCTTTAAAGAATTGATTCTCCCCACACTTAGTTAGCTGTGGTGTCAAAATTGTGATTAACTTCATTGTCGACTTCCATCGGACCATGTATGTAATGTTTAACTCTGTGACCATTAACTTTAAATTCAATCCCATTTGAATTTATTAATTCTATCGTTCCGTATGGGAAAACTCTTTTGACTATGAATGGTCCAGACCATCTTGATTTCAATTTTCCTGGAATATAGCTTGAATCGTGAATTGAAAAGAAGAACTCTGTCTCCTTCTTTAAATTCTTTTGAACTTCTGATTCTTTTATCATGCCATTTTTTCGTTCTTTCTTTATAGATTAACGAATTTTCGTATGCTTCATGTCTTAATTCTTCTAATTCATTTAATTGACTTAATCGTAGACGTCCAGCTTCATGTAAATCAAGATTACATGTCTTCAAAGCCCAAAATGCTTTGTGTTCAATTTCTACTGGAAGATGACATGCTTTTCCATAAACAAGTCTAAAAGGTGTGGTTCCAATTGGAGTTTTGTAGGCTGTTCTAAAAGCCCAGAGTGCATCCTCCAATTTAATGGACCATTCCTTCGGATTTGATCCTACGGTTTTCTCTAGAATACGTTTTAAAGCTCGGTTGGTATTTTCAACTTGTCCACTTGTTTGTGGATGATATGCGGTGAAGATTTTATGAGTTACTCCATATCTTTTAAGAACTTTCTCAAGTTGATTATTACAGAAATGAGTACCCCGATCACTTATTAAAGCTTTCGGTGTTCCAAACCTTGCAAAAAGACGTTTTAAAAAGTTGACTACAACTCGTGCATCGTTAGTTGGGAGAGCTTGTGCTTCCGCCCATTTAGATACATAATCAATGGCTACGAGTATATATAGATTATTATGAGATTTTGGAAATGGACCCATAAAGTCAATACCCCAAATGTCAAATACTTCACATACTTGGATGACATTTTGTGGCATTTCATCACGTTGATTTATTTTTCCGGCCCTTTGACATGCATCACGGGATTTGCAAAGAAGGTGTGCGTCTTTGTAAATTGTAGGCCAATAGAATCCAGCTTCATAAACTTTTCTTGCTGTTAGTTGAGGCCCATAATGCCCTCCAGTTGGTCCTGTGTGACAATGGTTTAAAATTTTACTAGCTTCATCTCCAAATACACATCGGCGTATTATTCCATTGGGACAACTTTTAAACAGATGTGGATCTTCCCAAAAATAGTGTTTTATATCACTGAAGAATTTCTTTCGTCTTTGGTACGATAATCCTTTTTCAAGGAATCCACATACTAAGTAGTTTGCATAGTCTACAAACCATGGGATTTCTTTATAATCTATCTTCAATAGATATTCATCAGGAAAGTTGTCTTGTATGGCCGATTCATTTAGAACTTCTAATTCGGGATTTTCAAGACGAGAAAGATGATCAGCGGTGAGATTTTCTGCTCCTCTTTTATCTCGGATTTCAATATCAAACTCTTGTAAGAGTAAGATCCAACGGATTAATCTTGGTTTAGCATCTTGTTTTGAAAATAGGTATCTAAGAGCAGAATGGTCGGTATAGACCACCGTTTTTGCTAGAACGAGATATGATCGAAATTTGTCAAAAGCAAAGACAATAGCAAGGAGTTCTTTTTCAGTAGTTGTATAGTTCATTTGTGCTCCTTGTAACGTCTTACTAGCATAATATATAGGTTGAAATCATTTTTCAATCCTTTGTCCTAAAACGGCTCCCATTGCAAAATCACTTGCATCGCACATTAGTTCAAATGGTAGATTCCAATTTGGTGTGATCATGATCGGCGTATTAGTGAGTTTCTCTTTAAGAATATTAAAAGATTTGATACACTCATCTGAAAAGATGAATGGAGCATCTTTTTCTAGGAGTTTATTCATAGGAGTGGCAATTTTAGAAAAATCTTTTATGAAACGTCGGTAAAAACCGGCATGCCCTAGAAAACTCCTAACTCCTCTAACATTGGTGGGATGTGGAAGTTTAGCAATTACATCTACTTTAGCTCTATCCACTTCAATTCCTTCTTTTGAAATTTTATGTCCAAGAACGATGCCTTCTTTAACCATGAAATGGCATTTCTCCCAATAAAGTACTAGATTTGATTGTTTGCATCTAATAAGCATTCGTTCAAGATTAACTAGACATGATTCAAATGTATCACCGAAGACTGAAAAGTCATCCATGAAAACTTCCATGCATTCTCCTATCATGTCGTGAAAAATCGCCATCATACACCTTTGAAAGGTTGCAGGGGCGTTGCAAAGTCCAAATGGCATGCGTTTGTAAGCAAAAGTACCATAAGGGCACGCGAATGTGGTTTTCTCTTGATCTTCGGGTGCTATTGGAATTTGAAAATATCCGGAAAATCCATCTAGAAAACAATAGTAACTATTTCCGGCTAATCTTTCCAACATTTGATCTATGAAAGGTAAGGGAAAGTGATCTTTTCTGGTGGCGTCATTTAATTTTCTATAATCAATACATACACGCCATCCTGTTACAGTCCTAGTAGGAATAAGCTCATTTTTCTCATTTGTAATGACAGTCATGCCACCCTTCTTAGGCACGCATTGAACTGGGCTTACCCATGGACTATCAGAGATTGGATAAATTAGACCTGCGTCTAGCAGTTTAATAATCTCTTTCTTAACTACATCTTGCATATTAGGATTTAGTCTTCGTTGGCGTTGCACATACGTTTTATGACCTTCTTCCATAAGGATTTTATGTGTGCAATACGAAGGACTTATTCCTTTAATATCATGAATCTTCCATGCAATGGCTGGTTTATGAGCTTTTAACACAGAAATGAGTTGTGTTTTCTCATTTTCAGTAAGAGAAGACGATATTATTACAGGTAATTCAGATTCACCATGTAAATAAGCGTATTCCAAATGGTTTGGAAGTGGCTTTAACTCTAATTTCGGAGGTTCTTCTATTGATGATTTATATCGATATCTGTCTTCTTCTTTTAGCATTTGAATTTCTTCTGTTGTTGGTTCATATCCATTAGCTATAAGTGTAGCTAACATTTCAGCTTCATCAATTGGTTCATTACCTTCTCCTAAAGAACATTCTCCTGTTTCTTGTAATTCTGGAAATTCTTTTAATAATTCTGCATGTGCATCTATAGTTTGAATATAATAACATGTATCATCTGCAGATTGTGGTTGTTGCATTGCTCTATCAACTGAAAAGGTAACACTCTCATCCTCTATACTTAGGGTCAGTTTCTTACTGAACACGTCTATCATTGCTTTAGCCGTGTTTAAGAATGGTCTTCCTAATATGAGAGGAACTTGAGAATCTTCTTCCATGTCCAGAACAACAAAATCTACTGGAAATACTAAAGTACCAACTTTAACTAGCATGTTCTCCATTATCCCTCTAGGATATTTTATTGATCTATCGGCTAGTTGTATGCTTATTCTGGTTGGTTTCAATTCTCCAAGGTCTAGTTTAGTGTATAGTGAATATGGCATTAAATTTATACTAGCACCTAAGTCTGCCAATGCTTCTATTGAACTAAGACTACCCAGAAAACATGGAATTGTGAAACTTCCTGGATCAGATAGTTTTTCTGGTATCTTATTCAACAGTACTGCTGAACAATTAGCATTCATAGTAACAGCCGAGAGTTCTTCCATTTTCTTTCTATTTGAGATTAGATCTTTCAAGAATTTAGCATATCTAGGCATTCCTGAAATCACATCAATGAAAGGAAGATTTACATTTATCTGTTTAAACATATCCAAGAATTTGGATTGCTCGGCTTCAAGTTTCTCTTTCTTCATTTTACTCGGGTAAGGAAGTGGTGGTTGGTATGGTTTAACATAAGGTTTAGCCTTAACTGTGTTATCTTCATTAACCTTTTCAACTACCGGTTCTTTTTCCTTATCTTGATCAGGTTGTGGTTCTTGTGGAGTAGGAATAGTTTCATCAGAAGTTACAGGTATTTTTGGTGGTTTAAGTGTTGTACCACTTCTTGTGGTAATAGCTTTAGCTGTTTCATTCCGGGGGTTAGCATTTGTATCACTAGGTAGACTTCCCGGTTTTCTTTCACCTATTAACCTTGCTAGGTTACTTACTTCTTATTCCAGATTTTGAATAGAAGCTTGTTGATTTCTAAATGCTTGAGCATTTTGTTCATTGGTTTGTTTCTGAGATGTGAAAAACTGCGTTTGAGTTTCAACTAGCTTTGTCATCATATCTTCTAAATTCGGCTTTTTATCATCGGTTTGTTGTGGTGGTTTGTTTTGAAAATTAGGTCTTTACTGATTGTAATTATTATTGGATACTTGTTGATTGCTAGGACCTTGTTGGTTGTTGTATGGAATATTTCTGTTATAACTCTGGTTTTGATTGTAAATTGGTCTTGGCGGTTGATAATTATTCTGATAATTATTTCCAGGCCTTTGGTTTATGTATGAAATATTCTCTCTTTGTTCCATTGTTAATTCAATACTGAGACAATCTTTTGTCAAATGTGGTCCTCCACACTGCTTACAACTAATTCGTATTGAGTGAATATCTTTAGTCATCTTTTCCATTCGTCTCTCCACAGCATCTATCTTTGCGGAAATGGAATCTAAGTCATGGCTAGAATCGGCTCTAGCTGCTTTAGATGATCTAATGATATCTTTTTCTTGGTGCCACTCATGTGAGTGGGAAGCAGTGTTATCAATAATTTTGTAAGCATCAGTTTCGGTTTTCTTCATAATAGAACCACCAGCTGCTATATCTATGTCTTTCCTTGTAGTGATGTCGCATCCTTGGTAGAATATTTGTACTATTTGACAGGTGTCTAAACCATGTTGCGGACATCCTCTTAACAATTTTCCATATCTAGTCCATGCCTCATATAGAGTTTCATTCGGTTTCTGTGTGAACGTAACAATTTCTGCTTGAAGTCTTACGGCTTTAGATGCAGGAAAGAATTGTTTAAGAAATTTGTCAACTAAAACATCCCATGTATCAATCGCCCCTTCAGGTAACGATTCCAACCAATCTTTGGCTTCTCCCTTTAAAGTCCAGGGAAATAACATGAGATATATCTGTTCATCCTCCACTTCTCGGATTTTAAATAGTGTGCAGATCCTATTAAAGGTACGTAGATGTTCATTTGGATCTTCCTTCGACGCACCACTAAATTGGCATTGATTAGTCACCATGTGTAGAATTTGTCCTTTGATTTCATAATCTGGCGCATTAATGTCTGGATGAGTAATTGCGTGACCTTGGCCAGTGCGTTTAGCTCTCATTCGGTCTTCCATACTTAAAGGTTCCAGATTCTCCATAATTGAATTTGTTGAATCGGAATCACTAGAAGATTCTGATTTAATAGTTCGTTCCTCAACAATCTCTGTTTGAATGATTGGTGGTTCCGGAGAAAAGTTTAGTGGTTCAGGATCTACGAACCGTTCCTGAATATTTTCCGAATTCTCAATTGTGAGGTCGGGTTTAAAAAATGGATTATCGGAAATTTGAACTGAAGTACTTGGTCGACTGGATGACGATTCTAAAGAAAAATCAACGGTGGTAATATTTGCTAAATGTCTTTATCTAGTTACAGGTGGTGAACGTACAAAAGGTGGTGATCGTCTTGCTCGGTGCATTCACTGAATATCCTATTAGTTTTTAAAAGGAAAGAAAAATTATAATAAGTTATCCAATCAATAGACTTTTCTGATTTTGCCCACGTTTCGAATAGCCAAAAGATGCAGCAGAGGGGCAGGATTCGTTTGGTCTCAATATAATTGAGGACTGTTTGGCTCCAATAACCCGGTCCACGTACAAATCCAACTATTACTACGAACCAGAAAATTTTGATGTCTATTAATTTAACCACTTAAAATAAATTTTCGTAATTTTAAGAAATTTAGATAAGAAGTAGAATAAAAATCTATGTCCTAAAACTAGAATAGCGAGAAATAAGAAAGAAAAAGAGTTCGTCGGAAAAAGGTTGAAAAAGAAAAATGGTTGAAAAATAAAAGGTGACGGAAAAATAAAAGAAACTTATAAAACTTAAAAATACTTGACTAACCTAACCTTATTACTACAACTAACTTAAAATTATAATCGCAAATTGAGATTACTAATTGGAATGATAATTGATACATAGGTAAAAGTCGTCTAAAAATATTAAAGCTTATAGGAAAAACTATATCCCAAATGGAAATAACTTAAAAAGAAACTAAAACTTAAAAAGGCGTCGCAAAATTCTAAAGTACCTAAATCTTAGTCTAGAGAAAAAGCATTTAAGGAATTCTACGGCAAAGCCTAAAAATCTAGGAGTAAAAATGACTATGGCAAAAACTAAGTTTAAAATTAAATATGAGCGAAAAATACAAATATTACGTTAAAACGATTAAAAAGGGACAAAATATAAAAATATACAAAAAGTTGTAAAAAGTACAATTTTTATAAAAATATTATTTTTATATTATTTATTTATTAAATCTACTAATTTTATAATTTAATTAAACTAATTTAACTAAAATATAAATTAAATAAAACTTAAATTAAAACTAATTATAATAATAATAATAATTAGGGTTAAATAATAATTATAATTAATAATAATCCGTAATAAATGCAGTTTAGGGTTTCTGTCGGTGTCAGAGAAACTCCGCGAGTCGCGGTATTCAATGCAGCAAACCCCGCGAGTCGTGGGGTTCCAAAATTCAACTCTGGAGCAGATTGAAATTTTACGCGTTTTTTTTCTGTTTTATATATTTTTTTCTATTTTTATATAAATAAAAGATATTTAAATAAAACTTATATTTTTATAAACTTAAAATAAAAATAAAGAAACTTATAAAACTTTTAACAAACTCTTAAAAATATATAAATTTTTTTTTCTTTCTATATTTTCGAATATTTAAAACGTATTTTTATGAAAATGAAATTTAATAAAAGTAAACTAAAAATCTTTTTTTTTTTATATATTAGCGTTGCTTTTCCGGCTTTTAAGAGGTTCCCCGGCAGCGGCGCCAAAAATACTTGGTGTTTCGCGAGGGGTATATAAAATAGTTATTAATTTTAGCAGGAAATACTATTAAATATGATACATTTTTACACAAGATATTTATTTATTTAGAGAACGGATATACTTAAACCTTGCTACAACACTTATAGGCAGTATACCTAATCGTACAGTAGTGTAGTTTTTAGTAAGTCCGGTTCGTTCCACAGGGAATCTTTTTAAACAAAGCTTAACGCTATATTAGTTTACTTTTATAAAAATACAAATATATATATATAAGTAATATTATTATTATAAAGGGGGATTTTTACCGTTTAATGACCGGTTTGTCGATTTTAAAACTTTAGTCGCAGTTAAAACCTAATGTAAAATATTAAATAAATAAAAGACTTAATTTAAAGCGTAAAATAAATAACGATAATGAAATTGCAATAAATAAAAGTGCGATAAAATAAACTTGCGATAATTAAAAAGTACGATAATTAAAAGTGCAATTAAATAACAATAAATAAAAATGCGATAATTAGAAGTGCAATTAAATATAAAATAAAGGAAATTAAATATGAAATAAAAGAATTATGCTTATTTAAACTTCCGTAATCATGATGTTTGACGTGTTGATTTTAGTTTTATGCCCATGGGTTAATTGTCCTTTGTCCTGGATTATTTAATATGTCCATACGGATTTGTCCATAATAGTCCATCAGTCATAAATATAAAGAGCGAAAGCCTTCGTCAAATTATTCTTATTCCCGAAGTCAAATATTCCAACTAATTGGGGATTCGAATTGTAACAAGGTTTTAATACTTTGTTTAATGAATACACCAGGTTATCGACTGCGTGTAAACCAAGGTTTTACTACTTTGTTAACAATTACACCAATTACCCTTGAATGTAATTCACCCCTGTTTCAACAAGTTTATTAACTATTAATCCAGTTCCGTATCCGGTAAAATGAATAATTATTGGTATTTATAGATATCCCGCCCACCGTACCCAGTCAAGCGTACGTGGTTATATATAAATACGTCAAATTATAAGTTTGTATATTAAATTAACAAGGTATTGTTTAGTTAATATAAAACCCATTAATAGCCCATAGTCTAATTTCCACAAGTGTCGTTCTTTTGTCCAAACCCCAATTATGGTACAAAGCCCAATTACCCAATTTTAGTAATTAGCCCAACATCATGATTACTTCGTTTTAAATAAGCATAATAATAACTTAGCTACGAGACATTAATGTAAAAAGGTTGAACATAACTTACAATGATTAAAAATAGCGTAGCGTTACACGGACAGAATTTCGACTTACACCCTTACAACATTCGCTAACATACCCTTATTATTAGGATTAAAATTAAAATTAAAATTAAAATTATAAATATAAATGTATACGATATGGATAGAGAGATGGATATATTTTTGTGAATTTTTACGATCAGAATGCGCGAGCTTTATAGGGAGTTTCAGAAATTGGGGCTCCGCGACTCGCGGTGAAATACCCTTCAAACTCCGCGAGTCACGGAGTTTACTTTTACAGCTCAGAGGAGTTTGGCTCTTTGTTTACCGACGGTTTAAATATAAATATAATATATTAAATAATTATAAGAATTATTTAAATATTATATTATATTTATGTGCATAGTTGACTTGTAATTTTTAGTCCGTTGCGTCGAGCGTTGAGAGTTGACTCTGGTCCCGGTTCCGGATTTTCGAACGTCCTTGCGTACAATTTTATATTTTGTACTTTGCGTTTTGAATCTTGTACTCTTGTAATTTCGAGACGTTTCTTATCAATAATTGGAACCTCTTTGATTGTCTTTTGTACTTTTGAGCTTTTTGGTCGTTTGCGTCTTCAATTCGTCGAATCTGTCTTTTGTCTTCACCTTTTATTATTTAAACGAATATCACTTGTAAATAGAACAATTGCAACTAAAAGCTTGTCTTTCTTGAGGAATAATGCTATGAAATATATGTTCGTTTTTAGCATTATCAATGATCCTGTTGTTGATGGTCCGTACATGTTGATTTAGTACGGGGCATCACAATTGGTATCAGAGCGTTGGTTGTAGGGAATTAGGTTGCATTAGTGAGTCTAAGACCGACCCGAGTAGGATTCACTAATAGGACTAATCTACAACTTGCTAGTTTACGTGCTTCTGTTGAACTTACTGCATGCTGTTGCTTACTTTTACTGCTATATGACATATACTGCTACTTGCTTTTACCACTGCATGATATTACTTGCTTCCGATTGCATGCTACTTCTATACGATTTGCTGTTATTGCCATGCTATTTACTGTTGTACATGATTTAAACTGTTGGCCTAGTACGTGCTTGCTTTATGACTTACTGACATGGAAAATTTATTTTTCCTTGTTCAGATTTCGGATGTTCCACCTGCTATCATTTTGGGCAGTTCAGACTCGTCAGCCACCTTACCTACTGCTGCTGCCGACACACCGATCCCGTTACCCACCAGTGACCCCGGCGCTTCAACTTCCGAAGCTAGCAGCCATGCTCCTGCCCCAGTAGTTACTTCTAACGGAACCCAGGACCCTCCGGAGATTCTAGCTCCATCTGTCCCCGGACCCTCGGTGTCACAGTCCCACTCCGGTGAGATTTTGATTCCCGCAGAATTCGGGGAAGGTCCGCTCCGTAACCGGTATCGCCATTGGTGCCGACGCGCCCCTGATGGATGCCTCATTTCGATCGGACCCACTAGGTACAGACAGATGATAGCCGCCCAAGGAGGACCACCCGTGCCGCCACCACCGCATGATTCTGATGATTCTTCATCCGATGACTCATCTACAGACGACTCGAGTGACGATGACTCCGACGAGGAGGACCCGGATGCACCTGTACAGCCACCCTCTACCCCGCCGAAGAAGCGGTACCGCTTCGATGGCACCATTATTCCAGGGATCAACGGAGGACGAGCATTCACTGACGCATTTGGTCGGCGTCGTAGGGTTACTGCCCGTAAGCGACTTGTGCCGTACCCTGCCGACCCACTCGTGCGTAAGGCACCCCGTTACGTACTAACTATTTCTGGATCCGGACCGTCTACATCTTCACTACCGGCACCACCCGCACCACCTGCACCACAGGCACCACCTGCCCCACCATCTCCCACCGTCGAGGAATTGACAAGGGAGGTGGAAACCCTCCGTGCTCGGGTAGCTGAGCTTGAGGAGCAGATGTCCCATGTTATGGACATCCTTCACCCACCATCACCGTAGGGATTTTGTATTTAGATTTCATTGTGTAACCTAGTGGTAGTTTTGTGTATTACTTATGTAATGTACGAACTTACGCGAATGTATGAAACTTATTATTAACGAATGGACACTTTATGTTGTTTACTTTTTGCACAAGTGTTCTATTTACATTACCGTATCATGGTTTTGTGGTACTTATATCTAATTGCGTTGCTTAATCAACATGTATTGTGCTGTTTTCATGTTGGTTGTTATAAACTATATTATTACATATTGCATGCTGAATTTTGACTTGAGTCAAAATTTTTGTTTAGAACGTCATGGCTAACGGTCGATCCACACCTACTGCTGCTCAAATTGAAGAGATGATCCAGGAACGTGTAGCCGCAGCACTTGCGGAAATGCAACCACAAGTTCAAGTAGTTAATCAGCCCAACCGTGATGGGTGTACTTACAAGGAATTCCAGTGCTGTAAACCCCATAACTTCAGCAGAACTGAGGGGACTGTTGGTCTCACAAGATGGTTTGAAAAGCTTGAATCAGTATTCCGAGTCAGCTACTGTTCCGAGTCCAACAAAACCAAATTTGCTTCCTGCACGCTATCTGATGGCGCCCTCACGTGGTGGAACACCATGGCACAGGCACAAGGTATTGATGAGGCGTATGCTATGCCATGGGAGGAGTTCAAAGCGGCTATGATTGATGAGTATTGTTTGAGAACCGAGATACAAAAGATGGAAATGGAGTTTATGCAATTGAAAGCTGTTGGCAACGATCTCGATGGTTACAATCGGAGGTTTCTTGAGTTAGCTCTTATGTGTCCTACCATGGTCACCCCGGAATTCAAGCGTATGGAGAGATACTTTTGGGGACTCCCTAAGTCCATCAAGGGTAATGTCACCTCGTCCAAGCCACCGAATGTTCCCGAAGCAATGCGCATAGCGCATACACTCATGAATCAGATTCTCATCGATGAACCGGAGAAGTCCAAGTCTGAAGCGGGTAGTAGTGACAAGCGAAAGTGGGATAACAGTAAGGAGAGGACCTATGATCAAACCCCACTAAGAGACATAACAACGGCAGAAACCCCAACCCCGGCACAAGCTCCAACCCGAACTACAAAGGTACCCTACCGCAATGCAAGAGGTGTTACAAACACCACACTGGGTATTGTAATGTTGTTTGTGAGAAGTGCCAATGGTCTGGGGATATAGGCAAGGATTGCAAGGTCACTACTTTGAATGCAAGGGCGAACCCCAATGGGCCGAAGAAGTGCTACGGATGCGGAAAGATGGGTCACTTCAGGAATGAGTGTCCCGACAAGCGAAAAGACGACGGACCACCGTAAGGTAGAGCTTTTAATGTTAATGCAAGGGATGCACGCAAGAACCCCGACTTGGTGACAGGTATATTCACTATCAACAATCTTTTAGCTTCTGTCCTATTTGATACTGGTGCCGATAGAAGTTATGTATGTAGACACTTTTGCGATAAGATAAATTGGTCATTAGTTCCTTTAAAAGAAAGTATGCTTGTCGAGGTAGCCAACGGTAAACCTGAAAAGGTTGACCAAATTGGCCGTGGAGCTATTATTAGTATAGCTGGTGCGGATTTCGAAATTGACTTGATACCTATCAAACTGGAAAGTTTTGACGTGATCGTCGGTATGGATTGGTTGACCAAAGTAAGGGCCGATATTATTTGTGGAGATAAAGATCTCCGTATACCACAAGGAGATGGGGAACCACTGGTTATTTATGGAGAGAGATGTACCTCGAAGCTGAACCTCATCAGTTGCGTGAAAGCGCAAAAGATCATGAAGAAGGGACGTCTTGCTATTCTAGCACATGTGAAAACGGTAGAAACTGAGGTGAAGAGTGTGAATGATGTACGGATTGTGAACGAGTTTCCTGATGTCTTTCCAGAGGATTTACCTGGATTACCACCACCGAGAGCCGTAGAATTTCAGATTGACTTAGTGCCAGGAGCTGCACCTGTAGCTCGCGCACCTTATCGACTCGCACCTTCCGAGATGCAAGAATTACAAAGTCAACTACAAGAACTACTAGATCGAGGGTTTATTCAACCAAGTTCTTCGCCGTGGGGCGCACCTGTTTTGTTTGTGAAGAAGAAGGATAGGTTCTTCCGTATGTGTATCGACTACCGTGAACTCAACAAATTGACGATCAAGAATTGGTATCCTCTCCCACGGATTGATGATCTTTTTGATCAGCTGCAAGGATCGAGCGTTTACTCAAAGATCGATTTGCGATCTGGTTATCACCAATTGAGGGTAAAGGAAAGCGACGTAATGAAAACTGCATTCAGAACCCGATATGGTCATTATGAATTTCTCGTTATGCCATTCGGTTTGACCAACACACCTGCCGTATTTATGGACCTTATGAATCATGTCTGCAAGCCGTACTTGGACAAGTTTGTTATCTTCTTCATAGATGATACCCTCATCTACTCCAAAAGCGAAGAAGAACATAAACAACATCTGCGACTAGTGCTTGAACTCTTGAGACAAGAGCAACTTTACACCAAATTCTCCAAGTGTGAATTTTGGTTGAAGGAAGTCCAATTTGTGGGTCATGTTGTAAGCGACCAGGGCATCAAAGTTGACCCCGCTAAGATTGAAGCTATCAGCAAGTGGGAGACACCCACTACTCCGACTCACATCTGCCAATTTCTAGGTCTCGCCGGTTACTACCGAAGGTTTATAGAAGGATTCTCTCTGATTGCGCGTCCTTTGACTGCGCTGACTCATAAGGGAAAGAAGTTCATTTGGGAACCCGCACACGAATCGGCATTTCAAACTTTGAAGAAGAAGTTAACCTCCGCACCTATTTTATCACTCCCTGAAGGCGGTGACGATTTTGTCGTTTATTGCGATGCTTCCAAAAATGGTTTCGATTGCGTATTGATGCAAAGATCGAAGGTTATTGCCTATGCTTCTCGTCAACTGAAGATTCACGAACGAAACTACACTACTCACGATCTCGAACTTGGAGCCGTTGTCTTCGCGCTCAAATTGTGGAGACACTATCTTTATGGAACTAAGAGCACTATCTTCACAGATCACAAGAGTCTCCAGCACATCTTTGATCAGAAGCAATTGAATATGAGACATCGTCGATGGATCAAGACGCTCAACGACTACGATTGTGAACTTCGTTATCACCCTGGCAAGGCCAATGTTGTAGCTGACGCATTAAGCCGAAAGGAGAGGACGGTACCTCTTCTTGTCCGAGCTCTGAACATCACCATTCATTCGAATCTTCATAGCCAGATCCGAGCGGCCCAAGAATAGGCTCTCATCGAGAAGAACTTACATTATGAATACTTGAACATTCTCATCTCAAAATTCGAGGTTAGAGAATCTGGACTCCGATGCTATGCCGGAAGAATCTGGGTACCTCGTTATGGAGATCTACGGAACCTTATACTTGATGAAGCCCACAAGTCGAGATATTCGATTCATTCGGGGGGCAAGATGTACCATGATCTAAAGGAACAGTATTGGTGGCCGAATCTTAAGAAAGACGTTGCAACTTACGTTGGTAAGTGTTTGACTTGCTCGAAGTTTAAAGCCGAACATCAGAGGCCCTCTGGATTACTTCAACAACCGGAAATCCCGCAATGGAAGTGGGAAATGATAACAATGGATTTCATTACGAAGCTACCAAAGACGGTGGGCAGATACGATACCATTTGGGTTATTGTTGACCGCCTTACTAAATCTGCACACTTACTAGCCATGAAGGAAACGGATACGATGGAGAGACTTGCTCAACTATACATCAAAGAGGTTGTATCTCATCATGGTGTACCTTTATCAATCATCTCAGATCGCGATCCCCGTTTTGCTTCTAGATTTTGGCGTTCTTTGCAAGAAGCCATGGGAACTCGCCTCGACATGAGTACTGCTTATCACCCACAGACTGATGGTCAAAGTGAACGAATGATTCAGACTTTAGAGAACATGTTGCGTGCATGTGTTATCGATTTTGGAAAGGCCTGGGAAAGACATTTGCCGTTAGCCGAATTCTCGTACAACAACGGTTATCACTCGAGCATTAATGCCGCACCTTTTGAAGTGTTGTATGGCCGTAAGTGCCGATCTCCTATTTGTTGGGCCGACATGGGCGAAAAGCAAATCACCGGATCCGAGGTAGTCCATGAAACGACAGAAAAGATTTCTCAGATACAAGCGAGACTTAAGACGGCCCGTGATCGCCAAAAGAGTTATGCTGACCGTAAACGTAAAGACTTTGAATTCAACGTTGGTGATCGTGTAATGCTGAAGGTTGCACCTTGGAAGGGTGTGATCCGTTTTGGAAAACGTGGAAAGTTAATCCCAAGATACATTGGTCCTTTTGAAATCTTGGAACGTGTTGGACCCGTTGCTTACCGTTTGGATCTTCCAATGCAATTGAGCTGAGTTCACCCTACCTTCCACATGTCAAACTTGAAGAAGTGTCTTGCTGCACCAGAACTTATCATACCACTGGAAGAACTTACGATTGACGAAAACCTCCACTTTGTGGAAGAACCTGTCGAGATTATGGATCGTGAGATCAAGACTTTGAAACGCAACAAGATTTCGATCGTCCGAGTATGATGGAATGCCAAACGAGGACCTGAGTTTACCTGGGAGCGAGAGGATCAAATGATGCAGAAGTATCCTCACCTTTTCCCAACTCCTTCATATCCCTCAGCTTAAAATTTCGGGACGAAATTTTCTTTAACAGGTGGGTAATGTAACGACCCTGGTTTTTCCAACGTTAATTAATAATTATTATTATTAATACTTATGATTTAACAAATGTATGTTATTACATTTACTTGTTGCCATGATTACCCGTACTTGACTTTGAATGCCCGAAACGTCTTTGTGACACGCGTACATTACACGAATAATACTTTCAAATATTATTTACATTCATGATTAATTTCTATTAATCATTTTTAATTAATTATGACTACTAGTTAATTACTTGGGCTATAATTGGATTAACTTGTTAGTTACTTGAACTTGGACCTTGATTAATGTTAGTGGACTTAAGAGCCCACCCTACTCCTCTTGTTGGACTACTAGGAGCCCATTTTATGCATATTACTAGTTAATAATACTTGGAATAATTAACTTAGGTGGAAGACAATTACTTACAAGCATGCTAGTAAACATTCCCTCATGCATTTAACTTTTTCCATTCCACACAAACACCACTCCCCAACACAAGAATATTGCATGTTGACCACCCCCATTGGGTGGCCAAAACCGTTGGCCAAAGGGGTCTTGGGAGGGGGTTTGGTTTTAATTTTTGATTACATATTACTAGCATTCTCTCATCCTAAACACACACTTCAAACTTGCATTTTATTTTCTCTCCTTTTTCTCTCTAATTCTTGTAAGTAACTTGAGCTTTTTCTCCTTCTTTTCTCTTGTAAAAACCGAACACACACACACACACACACACACAAAATCATCATCATCACTTGTTTTATGTTATTGACTAGTTACTTGTTCATTGTTGTTATTTTGTTACATGTCTTTGTTAGTTATTACTCATTAGTTATCAAGAATCAAACTCTTTAGTTTATTCTTCATTTTATCTTGTATTTACAAGAACATGCAAGGACAAAACTCCCTAGTTTATGTTCTACATATTATATGCTACAAGAAAGAAAGTCCATGTGTTGTGAGTCATACTTGTGTTCATGAAGTAAACTTAAAAGTTTACTTTCTAAAGATCCAGACTTAGGCTTGAATCTTTAAAATTATGAAACCCATGAACTTACTACTTGTGTAATTAGTTTATTTCCTCATTTGTTCATCTTTTAAAAATAGTGATTTTGGTTGTAGATGGTCAAGTGTTACAAGTTAACTTTGATCTCATTTTTCTTGAACTAAAGATTAACTTTAAAAAGTTCAAGAACATAGAATTAACTTAATAACTTTAGATCAAGACTTTTGGGTCTTGGATCTTTAAGATCAAACTAAGAACTATGTTCTACAACTTAAGATCTTGATTAGTTAGTTTACTTTCAAGTTTGTAGTTCAATAATACTTTTATATTTCATGCATGTGTTAAATCTAAGACTTTGGTGTAACTTTGGTTCATCAAAACACTTGCAACACTTAAATGAGTTGTGCTACATGTCTTAGACTTACACAAGTGTTATGATGGTCAAACCTAGGTGAAAATGATGCAAACACATCAACGAGTTGTACACTTGAAGCTATATGCATCAAGGATGAGAACCGTGATAAGCATCGAGCACCAAGAACCACCGGAACCTACTGACCCTTATGTTTTCTGTATTCTGGGTCTGATCAGCATGACCTGGGCTGCTGTAACTGTGATATTCAGATATCTCTATTCGAGTAGATAACTTTTCACTTACGACTCGTCTTAATCCGAGTTACGGTTTAGGATTTATGGCCCTCCGATCGTCACTAGGTCCTTTTAACGTTGTGTAGAAAATTCTGACCTACTCGCACTTAAACCGTCGCCAAGGTCAAACGAAGACGAGTTTGCTTCTGGAATTTTTACCACAATTAAAGGACTCATATACGGAGCCATGGCCACTGGTCTCACCTTATTTCAGTAGGTATAGAGGCCGTGGTGACTGATCAAATTCAGCCTTTGTTTTAAACCCTTTCAGGAATGAAACTTACTTTACCCTTTCGACTTAATGATGAATGATGATGATACTTAAGACCTAACTTACATACATTTAAACTTTTGGGAACAAACTACTGACTTAGTACCTTTTGACTTAGGTTGAGGACTTTCGGACCAACAACTTTGCTTACTATACCGCGTAACGACTTTTACTACTTTATCATTGTGAGTTATAGCATCCCTTTTTACTTTAACTATTTTGGGAACTGAGAATACATGTGCATTTTACGTTTTACATACTAGGCACGAGTACTTAAACTTATATATGTGTGGGTTATACAACGGCATAAACATTCCTTTAGCTCGGTAACGTTTAGTCATTGATTTTTGAACCGGTGAACGCGAATCTTAGATATGGATCCATAGGGTTTGACATCCCCACTCGAGCTAGTCGCACTAGCATTTAACGGGTGATTAATACTTCGTAAACATACGCACTCGCCAAGTGTACTTTCAGGGGGTTATAAACGTTAAGTTAGTTACCAAGTGCCCACAGTTAAACATATACTTTACCATACTATTTTGAAACGCTCTTTGTAGCACTGAAATCTCGTGGCCTACCTTACATTACTGTTATACTTAAACTATAGCTCACCAACCTTTGTATTGACATTTTAAGCATGTTTTTCTCAGGTGCCTAAGGTTGCTTCCGCTGTGTTACTAGACTTGCTGTAGACACCCGCTGCTCTAGAGATGTCAACTGCATGAAACGCTTTATCTTGCATTCAAACTTAATACTTTTGAACTATGATTTGTAACGACCTAAGGGTCACGTACTATTATCTTTGCTTCCGTTCATAGAAGCATACTTTTGATGTAAAAAATTTGACGTTAGTTATGACGTCACCTTTTATCTTGAATGCAAACTTGTTTTGAAAAGGCATATAGTGTTTGACCTTGTAATGATCCTGTTGTTGATGGTCCGTACATGTTGATTTAGTACGGGGCATCACAACAGGCATCTTCAGTAAGCTGGATGCATGAATTACATCATGAATGTTACTAAACTCATCTAAAACATTGAGCGCTTATGTCGTAATACAAGCTGACAGATAGAATGGAAAATATGGCGATCACAATATACTGCATACTTATCCTTGGATGGAATGAAAGCACAGTTCCATAATGTAACTTTATCCTTTCAGTTACATGTTGAAGTTATGGTTAACATCGACCAGAGCAACACATAGTTGCAACCAACGAAGGAAGATACATATAGAGTAACCACATCAGTGTTATACACGTTTTAAGCAGTCCCATCCAAGAGGATAACATGATTCTTAGATTTCTAAAGTAATCTATATTACATTTCCGAAAGAAAATCGCACGTAAGGTGTGATATTTGAACGAGAGTGAACTCTTCAAGCGGGTTGTTCTGAATTTATCCTTACACTTAAGGGGATGCGCGGATGAGAAGATACGTGGACCCTTGGTCATAAAGAACGGTTTACTCTAAGTGAAAAGAATCTCAAAAATGATTCCTTGTACCTCAACCTACTGATTCATAGAGATGATGTTTACAAGGATGTTGCGATTAGCCGTGAAATATTGAGAATAGAAACCCACCTAGTGCCCTTCCTACAATGGGGTGACCACTGATTGTACCTCAGAAAACTGATTTATCGGCCCGCGATTTTGCCATGTCTAACCTTAAAAGGAACATTTTTCGAGTACAAAGACTTCCTAACAAATTTTTATAAATCTGCCACCCAAAGTGGCTCAAACGTTTTTAACAAAGATTTTAATAGTAAGCTTCATCCCTAACGGAGGGAGATAAGAAGTGTGATCCCTACATGGTGTAGTTTAATACGAAAACCTTTAATAAAATCAATCGAGGAAGTTTTGAAAAACCTTTAAACGTTTGATGCGACAACATAAATGGAACGAAGTTCTTGGTAAATTTAGAAGTATGTATAACGAGTACCATTTTGCACAAAATTATTTGACTTAAAACAACTCAATAAAGGAGCGATTTTTAATTATCTTGAAGGTATAACTTAGTATGTACTAACCCAAAATAAGTAAGGATAAATTTATACATATATGATTTTATAAATCGCGTAAGTGATAAAAAAGTTTTTAGTACTTTCATTTGTCCATAAATCTTGTGAGGACCGTACAAATAAGCAACGTGTAAAATCAACGTGTAAAAATTTTGATAAACATAGTTTTTCGTATTTCAGAGGTTACGAGTTGAAAAAGGTCGAGTGAAAAATCTTTGAATCATCGGTTGACATGTTACTAGGTAATGAAAACTAATGAATTAAATGTTGTTTTGATGATTATCAGGGACATAAGTCTTTGGGCCAAAAATGTTCACGTGTGAAGCCGTTGCTAAAAATGTGAGGTATAAAGGATAGAGCATGAGGATGAGAAGTTAATCGCTTCTTGACTTTGCAAGACGCCAAACAGGTTATGACTAACATTAAAGTCGGAATACTGATGGTGTTAATATCGCTAGATGAGAATCTCTTGGAATAAATCAGGACTTCGAGTTATTTAAGAAAGAGCATCGTTCCAACAGACGTGGTAAATAAGATCCTTAAGGTAACGCAGTAATTTTGAATGGTTTAAGTGTTAGTGGATGCCCGAAGGCTCTGCAGGACGTGGTAGTAAGTGCCTTCATCACATACACACACACACACATGAATCTCTCAATTTCGACATTTGTAAAGTCTTCATGATGACTTGGATACGAATAAGCAACGAAAAATTTTATATAATAAGCAACGAAAGTTTTATAGAAACCGTTTTAGGTGACAATTTAAGAAAAGAAACTAAGTTCTTAGTAAACTAGGGTTATGTACAACATGTACCATTCAAAGTGAAATATCTTTTGAATAAAAGATTTGATTTGTAAATGCGAAAGTAAAATTTCATATGTATTTGTCAAAATAAGTAATCATTTACTTTATTTTATATAACATTTACGATTTCAAAAATTTGCACGAATGGCAAATAAAATAAATTTACTTTTATAAAACTTTGAGAGGATCGTACCGTAAAATAGTGTGTGAATTTTTTTTTTTTTTGGCAAACAAAATTTTCATATTTCGGAGGTTACAAGTTGGAAAAAGATTGATGAGAATCGAGTAAAAGACTTTTGAAAATTTTGGGTGATATTTGAGCAAAAATGTTACGAGCTAATGAAAACTGTTGAATTTAAATGTGGTTGATGATTATTAGTAGGGCATAAGTCCTTCGACAAAAAAATGCTTAAGTGTAAAGTTATTGCTTATAAGTGAGATACGAACGGGAGAGTATGAGGATGAGAATTAACTACCCATTGATTTTGGAAATTTTGAACTGTTATGACAAATATCGAAGTAAGAAGGATGATTGTGTAATTATCATCGAATAAGAAATCTCTCGAGATAAGTTAGGATTCAGAGTCGCGTAAGAATGAGTATCAAATAAGATTCATGGCTAGTCCTTAAGATAGAATTTGAATCGCCGAAGTGACGGGATACAATTTCCTTTATGTATCGTCGTGTAAGTTTATCCATTGTATCGGTTTCTTTCATGGCTAGAAAGTGAGCAGATTTGGTGAGGCGGTCAACGATGATCCAGATATTGTCATAACTGCCAATTGTTTTTGGTAGCTTCGGGATGAAATCCATCGTCATCCCTTCCCATTTTCATTGTGGGATCTCGGGTTGTTGAAGTAACCCATATGGCTTTTGGCTCACCATTCTCGCGAGGTATACGAATAATCTTCTTACTATAAATATCTTTCGCTTTCATCCTTAAAAGCCAGTTTGTTCCAACTATTCCATCAAAGCTTCATAACTTGATGAGTATTAGATTAATCCTAAAGTCCATTCCAATCATTACATCAAGCTTCCTAACTTGAGGGGTGTTAGGTAAATCTTAAGGTTCATTTCAATCAAATCTTATTATACTGCTGTGAAAAATTCTATCAATCTTTTCAAATAACATCTGCTTGTGCATAGGTAACTAATCTTTTTCAACTACTACATTAAAACTTCCAACTTTAGTTGACATGAGGTCATCTCCAAATGACCCACCAGTAAATTTTAAGGTACTACCTTAAATTATTCCTCTATCTCTGCTAGCTTACCATTAGCTTGTCCTATAGAATACTTAGCTCTCATGGTTTTTATTGGCTTATTAGTCATAACACTAAGGTTCTTAGATATAAAGTTTCTATCGCTTTGGTATTAAACAACTTCGAGACAATAAAACGTTGTGACGAAATGTACCCTAACTAAAATCAGGAACTATGTGAGTCTCCAAAGCTGAGATAACGATTGCTCTACCGCGTGTAAGTCTAAAGTTTTTTTGCCTATTCGAGAACTTTTTCCTTAAGTGTCCAGGGTGTCTATATCTATAACAAATTTTCTGGGTTATCAATTCTGCAAACAAGGCCCTTCTTGTATGGTATCTGGGCTACGTGGTGATTCTTTCCATACCTCTAAATGACCATAGTGCGTATACTCAAGTGGTTCCTACCAAAATTTTCTTTGAATCACTTCATATTCCTTATATAATAACATTGGGACTTCTGCATGATTCACTTCAATATAATCACGCTGGCCCGACGTTATTATATTGTACTAAATCGTACGTTCATTCCAATATCACTCCATACGGTCAATGTAACGTGATCACTTCCAGTTCTACTCAATTTCATCTGACGGTGCTTTATCTATGCTATCTCAAAACAAAATCTACATAAATAAATCTCACGGTTTCTCGTTGTGGGTGCGTAGGTTCCGTAGGTCATGCATTAATGCCTAAATGTCCCGAAATTTCTTTAAAATGTTCGGGTTCAAGTAACGTCGTTAGGTTCCTTTCTAGAAATTCAATCTGAGTCTCGTGTTGAGTTATACATGTAGCAAGTAGTAATACAATATGTCTCGAGGCGAATCCCGAGTCTCCGGGTATGGTTGAGCATCAGTAGAAGGCATTCTAACCTTATGAAAGGAGATGTCCTCCCGACTTCTCCAATTCCTAAGAGTGTTGGGGACCTAAGTCCAGAAGTGTCGTTAGATCGTCGAGTAGTGGTGTAGAATGGAAGAGATAAGTGACGGTCATGTAAGCGTACGGGATACAGGTCACCTCGCAGAAACTGAACAACCTTCTAATGTTCACACGTCGTACGTGGCTATTTAGAGTGAGCTCGGGGTACGGTTACTCCGACAAATCCTCCAATATCTCCTCCTCCGAGGATCAACTTTAGTAGGCGTGTAATCCGAGGGGTACTCCTCCTAGATTGCGTGAAGAATCGTTTCGATCTCCAGAACGGTGGAACGATAGTAACATGTGGATTACAATACCAATCCTTAGGGTTAGACGTGTGGGAAAAGGGTTCAGAAAAACATCTGAACTAGGAAAGGTAAGTTTTTCAAGTCGGTACATCGAATAGCAGGCATGAAGCAAGCACGTAATCAGGCACTACAGCAACTTAGATCATCTACAGCAGTATATAGCATGGCAATATTAACAGTACTAAACAGAAGTAACATGCAATCGAAAGCAGATAGTAGTATGCAGTAGCGAGGATAAGCAATAGCATAAAGCGAGTTCACATAGCAGTAAGAGTAAGCAGTAGCATGCAACATATCATATGGCAGTATAAGTAAGCAGTAACATGCAGCAGTAGTAAGCAGTAACAAGTAAACGAGAAAGTTGTAGATTAGTCCTATTAGTGAATACTACTTGGCCTGGTCTAGACTCACTAATGCAGCCTAATTTCCTACAACCAATGCTCTGATACCAAATGTGACGCCCCGTACAAAACCATCGTGTACGATTCGTCAACAACAGGATCTTTACAAGGTCAAACACTATATGCTATTTGAAAACCAGTTTTGCATTCATAAAAAGATAGCTTTTACAAAAGATAACGTGACATAGAGGTCATTACAAAGCCATTATTCAAATAACATAAGTTGTGAATGCAAGATAAAAGTTTCATGATTGAGACATCTCTAAGTAATGCAGCAGAAATCTAACACAGCAGGTCCATAACAGCAAGTCTATAACACCAAGACAGCAAGTCTAACAGCGAAAGCAACAACGTCTAAGAACCTAAGAAATACATGCTAAAAAAGTCAACACAAATGTTGGTGAGCTATAGTTGGTTTGTAATCAGTAATGTAATGTAGGCCACAAGATTTCAGTGCTTCAACCAGCAGTTTAAATCAGTAATTCAAATCAATATGATAAAGTATATGTTTATCCGTGGGCACTTGGTAACTAACTTAACGTAATATCACCCCCTAAAAATACACTTGGCGAGTGCGTAAGTTTACGAAGTATTAAACACCCGTTAAATACTAGCGCGACTAGCCCGAGTGGGGATGTCAACCCCTATGGATCCATATCTAAGATTCGCATTCACCGGTTCAAAAACCAATGACTAAACGTTACCGAGCTAAGGGGAAAGTTTATACCGTTGTATAACCCACACATATATAAAGTTTTGGTGCTCGTGCCTAGTATGTAAAACATAAAAAGCGCATGTATTCTCAATCCCAAAATAGTTAAAGTAAAAAAAGGGATGCTATAACTCACCGTGAATAAGCAGTAAAAGTCGTCACGAAAGTGTGCAAGTAGTAAGTCGTTCCGAAAGGTCGTCAACCTAAGCCAAAGGTTATTAGGTCAGTAGTTTGTCCTCATAAGTTCTAATAGTGCATAAAATAAGTTTAGGTGTCATCATCATCATCATTCATCATCGTAAAAGCTAAGTAAGTTTATCAAGTATAGAGGTCGAAACAATAGGCTGACTTTGATCAGCTGCTACGGCCTCTACGTAAATAGAAAAGACGCGTAATCAGTGGCTATGACTCCGTATGGGAGTCCTCTAGTTGCTGACCAATTTTCAGAACCAAACTCGTCTTCGTTTGACCGTGGTGACGGTTTAAGTGCGAGTAGGTCAGAAATTTCAGCACAACGTTAATAGGGTGTAGTGACTTTCGGAAGGCCATAAATTCTAAACCGTAACTCGGATTAAGACGAGGTTTAAATGGAAAATCATCTTTCCAGTAGCCCAGGTGGTCTGATCAGATCCCAAAAACAGTAAGCAAGGTGCTCCAGTGGGGTTCTTAGTGCTTGATGCTCATCACGGTTCTCATCCTTGATGCTTGTAGCTTCATGTGTACAACTCGTTGATGGGTTAGCATCACCTTGACCAAGATTCTGCCATCAACACACAATATGTTAAGACCAAGTAAGAACACAACTCATTTAAGAGTCTTAGATGGATGATGAACCAATGTTACATCATATCCTTAGTCTTAACAAAATTACAAGTTACATTTTCAACTAAAGCTACAAACTTTACCTCAATCAAACAAGTATGAACATAATCTAAGTCAAATGAAGTGATGGAACCCTAAGCTAGAAGGCTTGGATCCTTTTCACACAAGTTACAAGATCACAAAGCTAGAAAGCTTGAACCTTTAGTGTTCTTGAAGACCTTGAAGCATAAAGCTTAGATATTTAAGTTATATGAAGACCATAAACACAAGTTTTGATATTTATAACAAAATAATGAGATCATAAGTTAGGAAACTTAGATCCAACAAAAGATATGAAGATTCAAGCTAGAAAGCTTGCATCTTGGTTGTTCTTGAAGATCTTGAAGCATAAGGCTTGGATCTTTAAGTTGCATGAAGATTACAAACACAAGTTTGAATCTTTATAACAAAATAACAAGATTAAAGTTAAAAGATATAGATCTACAAAGTAGGTGAAGATTCAAAGCTAGAAAGCTTGAATCTTCCATGTTCTGGAAGGATTCAAATCCAAATTTGAATCTACAAGATGTAATCAAGATCAAAGCTAAAAAGCTAGACCCTTTAATGATGATGATGAATTCGAAAATGATAAGAGAAGAAGAAGAAGAAGAAGAAATTCAAAAACTTACAAGTTTTAGAGTGAGAAAGACTAGAGAGGAAATAAGAGAGTAATTGTGTGTGAAAGGTAAATGAGAGCAAGTGTAAAATGGATGGAATAAGGCTTGTATTTATAGGTGAATGAGGTGATACATGGGGTATCAAAACCGTAGGAACATATGGGGGACAAGGGGGATAAACTTTTGCTTTTTGGTTAATGGTTGTCTAAAGTTGGTGCTTATGTTAGGATCCCATGCAACATTAAGGATAATACTTGACAAAAATGCTAGCATGTTCCCTCTAATAAATGGGCATTTGTCTTACATATTAATGGGTCACTAGTTACTTATAATTGGGCTAATTAAATGGTCCACTAACTAGTGTAGGGTGAGCTAAAGTCCAACAAGACTAACTAGTAAGCATAAGTAAATTACTAAGCGTAATTAAGCATCCAAAAACCCATGTAATTGTTATTATAAAATAACAATAAATATTTCGTAGTCATAATATTCCGATTACGACAAAAGTTAAACGTGTACCGACAAACATAGCTCGTTCAAAACGTTAAGTGACACTAACGGTCGTGAAAGCCTTCGGGGATCAAGTTAAGTGATTACACTCTTAATAGCACGTTGTATGATAATAATGAAAGTAATTAATCATGAATTAAGATCCCAGAGCATAAACTAGCTCAGTACGCACAAATACGCAGTTTCGTGAAAGCACAAAGCACAAAAGCAAGTCGAAAAAGCCAGGTCGTTACATCCCATGATGAAGTCACCGGACCTCGAAGGTCATGCTTCACCAATCAACGCCCTTTTGGCCTCGAACAACGAGTAGCGTAACATCGCGCTCTGCTACGCCATAGTGAATCCTAACGGATACCACTAATCATTCACACAATTGAGCAAGAACCACCTATATCAAACATAGGTACAAAACAATAATTCTCTAGAAGAGAATCCGACACACACATCCATTAACTGAGGGATTTCACCTTGCTCGCCAAACACATCCATTATCTCTCAACGAGATTTACCACATTACCACCTCGGTGATAATTCATATCCAAGATCATAAGTACAATTTAACCGAAATTGTACTCTACCACAAATCGACCAAAACTAGGTCCCAACACAAAATTCGGATCAACTAAAAGCGTCATCCGAAATCTCACACTAAAACCTCCTCATGCGGGAGTGTAACTTCCCCACTTAGAACTACGTTCCATAACCGCATCTTGTACAACCGTACAATGCTATCTAAGGTAGACTTTACCAATAATTGGGTTCACATGACCCATCACCATATATTGCTCCAACCTTGAGTATACTAAGGATCTTAACACATCCTTAAACACTTCGAACGAAAAGTGTACAACAAATTACACAAACTATACTCTCGCAATCATCCAATTGCTTTAGTTTTTCAACTTTCACCCAGTCACTCATGTACCTAAGGGTTTCACTCGGTACCCTAAGTACAATGTAACCGCAACATAATCGGAGTCGAACACCACACTAGTAGGTATAAAAGAGGCACCTAATGTCGCGTCACGTAGACTCCTTTACCAACATACATCGAGATCAAACACTCGATCTCTTTCGGGTTCCAATCCACCCGACGAACCTCATGGTTCATCAACTTCAACACGAAAGCGAACACGCGGTTAACAATCGAACACCAAAACCCATTCTCATGGCTTGGTAGAAACATTTCCCAAATACTAAGGAATGCTTGGTTGCACCAAGTCTTACGCCCTTCGCCCGACAATCAAACGTCACCATAGGGTACTTCCATTAGGAACGTCACCCATATCAATAACATGCACAACACAATGCATTTAACAAACTCAAATGGCACATAATAAATAATCAAAGGGCATATTTATTAAAATGAAACGTACCTTAACGTCTCCTTGCCGCACCCGTCCCCGCTAACTTGGGACATTCCGACTTACGATGTCCTTCTTCTTGGCAAATGAAGCACACTATGCCATCACCCTTTGGCACCGAACATTTCCAAGACTTGTGACCCCTCACGCCACAATTGTAACACCTAGACGCACTAGAATCCGATATACCCGTCTGTGTTCCACCCGTGCTCACGCTCGGACCCTTAGTCCTCTTACTTGGAGCACCATATGTAACATCCCGCGTTTTTCCGTTAAATTTAATTTTAACACCGTCTTTTTTTTTTAACATAATCTTTCGTATTTAAATTAATAGTTTCCGTGAGTAACGTTCATTATATTCCCGCTATTTAATTTTGACATCACCCGTTTACTCGAGCGTTTTAAAAATATTCGATCGGTTAAATCCCGCACCCGCTTTGAAACTCGAGGGACCGGAGTTGCCAAATGGGCAAACTAGTTGACTAGGTCAACTAGTCAACCCATTTTTCCACCATTCATTCATTCCATCATCTCCCTCATCTCCTTTCTCTCCATCTCAAGAACACACACACAAACCCATTCCATTCATTCATCATCTAAATTCAATCTTGGAAGCTCACAACAAATCCGACTACATATTCTTGATCCTCTCATCATCCTCTACGATTTGATACTAACTTCATTGATTTTGGGTAACATTTCTAAAACACTAAATTTCTCTAAATTCGTTTTATATACTTGAAATTGTGTTAGTTAGTGTCTATGGCTCGTGTATAACATGAATATATGTTTTGTTTGCTCGATTCGTTGTTTTGAGCAACTAGTTTGAACATTTGAAATGGGTGTGCTAAATCTTTGATTTTGGATGAGTTAATGTTGTTAAATTGTTAAAGTTCATGTTTTAATTGTGTTACTAGTATCACTAGCTTCGTTTTGATGCGTAGGTTGATTAAGGAAACTTCAAAACCATGAATATTGATTTTTGCGGATTTTGGTTAGGGTTTGATAGACTTAAAACGAGCTTTTGATGTTTCGAATGCCATGAAATGTTATTAGTAAGTGTTTAGTTGTAATGTATGCTTCATTACCTTCAAAACGGCATATCGTATGTGTAAATTGGATTCCCGAACCATAAAATACGTTTTACGAACTTGAAACTTTGAAAATAAACCTTTCTTGATCAATTGACAAGTTTTCGGTTATTGTAAATGATGTTTTTGATTGATGATATGTGGTTAGTTATATTCCTCGTCAAAATACCTTTTCGACGATATATGATAGGCATTATAAGTGTTTGCGGGTCAAGAGTTGGGTTGGAAAATGTTTTGGTTCGTGCATACTTTGAAAAACTGACCAGAAATCTCTGCCCAGATGGTGGAGCGGCGCGCCCCATCCCCGCGCAGCGCGCGGATTGGCCTGGCCAGATTCTGCTTTGTTTGGCGCATTTCACGCGAAATGTTTGACTAGCTATCGACCTCCGATTCACATGAAACTTGTTTTAATATACTTGTATATGAATATTTAGCATAGAAAAATAGTTCGGGACCCGACCCGAACGCGTTGACTTTTTCGTTGACTTTGACCAAGTTTGACTTTTAGTCAAGCTTAACCAAACTTTTATACAATCATTCTAACATGCTTTTATACTTGTTTCTTGTATGAAACTTGACAACGTGATTCACATGCTATACTTAATCGAGTCGTAACGAGCCATAGGACTAATTGAACACATTTCACCCGACCTTGTGTCGTAACCGGTTAATTGACACAACTTACTTGTTTAGGTCAAGGCTAAGCAACTTTCATGCATACGTTACTTTGTGAAGTACTTTTATACTCGTGCACTCGAGGTGAGATCATAGTCCCACCTTTTCAACAACTTTTTATACTTTTAAATTGTGGGCTGAGAAACATATACTTTGTTACATTTTTGTACTACTTACTTTTATACTTTGAACACAAGTACAAGGAAAACAAACATTCCACAGCGAGTTAGAACAAAAATCCTCAATTCGATTATCATTAGTTACACTTGCAGGGTGTAAGCGAGAACTTATATTGTGTGGCCATACGGGTTTGACAAACCCTCATTACGGACGGTTCGCTACCGTCTACGGATGAAATATATTTTCGAGAAACAGTGTATGTTCTAACACTATTGTGATGGGGTTCTATGGAAGGAAACGTTAAGTCTTGATAATTGGGTGCTCGCGAACAATACTTTTGGAATGCAAACGATTTTGATAATCAACTATGGGAATACTAAATCTTGTGGTTCAAAAACAACGTTTACAAATACACCTATGATTTCACCAACGTTTTTCGTTGACAGTTTTCTATATGTTTCTCAGGTTCATACTTGGCTATTTGATACATGCTTCCGCGTACACTCATACTTGCTTGGAGTCGAGCATACATGCATACACTCTGATTTCTTGCTTGGGGTCAAGCATACATACATACATACGCTAGGGATAGCACTTTTGGATTCAAACTTTTGTTTACATACTTACGCTATTTATAGCAACTGTGTTTTTCAACTTATATTATGTCGCAAGTTATTTCATTTATACTTTATGACTTTTGTAAACTTAGACTTGTTGTCGAACGGTTTTGTAACTAAACTTGCAAGTCTTGTACGTTTCAAATGAATGCGACATAATTTTGGTCAAACGAGTCTCATATAGGGACTACGACCACGCAACGGGACCTAAGTTAACGGCGCCGTCAATAACGGTTTTGGTCGGGTCGTTACAAGTGGTATCAGAGCGTTGGTTGTAGGGAACTAGGACGTGCATTAGTGTGTCTAACAGAGTCGTTAGGACGCATTTGTGAGTCTAGACTACAACCGGATAGTTAGCCATTGCATTCTGACATACATTTGCTATAGATAGCACTTACTTGACTACTTGTGCATTATACTTGAATCATTCTTAGGCAAACTTTTTAATGGTACCCAACCTTCATCATACGAACTCGTATTCCGCCACTTTTTGGTAACACACGTAAATTCATGATTCATACACGTATGGATGACGACGACTTCCTTAGTCACACTCGTTCGGGAACTCTGTCTCCCGGATTGTTATTTGCCACCGTTTCAACTTACTCTCGGTTTCCCACTGGTGTTTCTTACTATCTACTTTTTGGTGTTACTACCATCACTACTCTAGGTGAGTATCGTCATCAACATTTATCACTACGGTTGCGTACTACTCGTTATCATGACTCGTTACTCTTTTCATACCTGAATACCTTATTGTCTGACTCGAACCACATTGCCGTGAACAATCATTTATACACTTCCCTCGGGGAACGCTTCTTTATAGTTGCACTAATTCTTTCGATTCAATACGAGTCACGTTAGAGACGTTGTTACACTTTGTTTATTTTAAACTTCACGATTACACGAACTTGAATCCATAGAGTGATGTGGGAATGGAGGTATGAGTTAGCGTAATATAACGACACTCGATCAACGTGGTTATATTACGGTAAGACATACCAAAGTTCTAGTGACGCGTGATGGTGGTTAGACTCGATCAACCTAAACACCACCATGTGCCATGTACATGACTTCATCTTTTCAGGTTTGGACATCCGAAAAATCCGAGAATATTTATAACAACCATACCGGGGACACACCTTCAATTATTGTCAAATTATATTTATGCTTCCAAATGAATTACCGATTCCATTCGACTTCAACCGTATGTCACACGGGTATACTAGCTCGTCCTCGCGCAGTCTTATTGACTAACTACAATTTACTCGTTATGCTCACATCGGGGCGGGAACTTCTTTTGCATCACCCTCGTACTTCCGGTTCAGGAGGTCCTTATTCTAAATTCTCAATGGAGAGCGACTCTTCACGTCATACAAGTATTCGCTGCGAGGGTGGATAGTCCTAACAATCGTTTTCAAAACCCGATAAGAACTTGCCCCGACGAACGTTTTTGGAAACCGATAAATCTTCCGCGACGTGAATTTTCTTGAGAAACTTGTCCTAGCTAACGTTTTCAATTCCTAGCAAACTTGTTCAATATGCCTTAGGGAAATATACCCCGTTTCGGATCGAGATCCTCGTTTCATTTCTAGATTTTGGAGTACCTTACAAAAAGCCTCGGGACCGCATTTAGACATGAGTACCGCGTACCATCCACAACCCGACGGACCGAACAAACATGCGATTTAAACCTTGGAAACCATAATAAAAGTTTGTATTACCAACTTCAAATTTACTTGAGAAAAGTATTTTCCTTAAACCGAATCCTCGTACTACAATGATTTTCATTCGAGTTTTAACGTCACTCCTTATGAAACCACATGTGACCGGAAACGTCATTCTCCTTTGTCGAACCAAGTAAACGATGATCAATTCACCGGGGCCGAGGTTATTCATGAGCAACCGAGAAAATTTATTCATATTCAGGTAAAACCCTACGCGACTCGTAATCACCAAGAGCTACGCCGATGTTAGACGTAAACATTTCAAATTCCACGTAGGAAACCGCGTCACGTTAAGAGTCGCACCTTGGAAAGGTGCAATCCGTTTCGGGAAAACGTAGGAAGCTAAATCCGCGATATTTTGATCCTTTAAATTCTTGGGGTGTTTTGGACCCGTCGCTAGCCGTTTAGACTTTTCTGACTCATTTTGGGTCTCCGTTTATCCTACATTCGATGTATCAACTCAAAGACGTGTTTTGCGAAACGAGAACTTGTTATCTCCTTTGATGAACTCACTATCGACGATAACCCTCACTTCCTAGGAGGACCGGTTGAAACCATAAATCATGAAGCCAAACCTTAAAACAACATATGATCCCGACCGTCAAAATTCGTTGAAATACCCTAGGACGTACTTCTCCCTCACTCGTAGAATTGGCAACGCAAGATCTCGAGGAAGATTCAACAACTACTACTTCCAACTAAATTTCGGGACGAAATTTCTTTTGAGGTGTGGATAATGTAACATCCCGCGTTTTTCCGTTAAATTTAATTTTAACACCGTCTTTTTTTTTTAACATAATCTTTCGTATTTAAATTAATAGTTTCCGTGAGTAACGTTCATTATATTCCCGCTATTTAATTTTGACATCACCCGTTTACTCGAGCGTTTTAAAAATATTCGATCGGTTAAATCCCGCACCCGCTTTGAAACTCGAGGGACCGGAGTTGCCAAATGGGCAAACTAGTTGACTAGGTCAACTAGTCAACCCATTTTTCCACCATTCATTCATTCCATCATCTCCCTCATCTCCTTTCTCTCCATCTCAAGAACACACACACAAACCCATTCCATTCATTCATCATCTAAATTCAATCTTGGAAGCTCACAACAAATCCGACTACATATTCTTGATCCTCTCATCATCCTCTACGATTTGATACTAACTTCATTGATTTTGGGTAACATTTCTAAAACACTAAATTTCTCTAAATTCGTTTTATATACTTGAAATTGTGTTAGTTAGTGTCTATGGCTCGTGTATAACATGAATATATGTTTTGTTTGCTCGATTCGTTGTTTTGAGCAACTAGTTTGAACATTTGAAATGGGTGTGCTAAATCTTTGATTTTGGATGAGTTAATGTTGTTAAATTGTTAAAGTTCATGTTTTAATTGTGTTACTAGTATCACTAGCTTCGTTTTGATGCGTAGGTTGATTAAGGAAACTTCAAAAACATGAATATTGATTTTTGCGGATTTTGGTTAGGGTTTGATAGACTTAAAACGAGCTTTTGATGTTTCGAATGCCATGAAATGTTATTAGTAAGTGTTTAGTTGTAATGTATGCTTCATTACCTTCAAAACGGCATATCGTATGTGTAAATTGGATTCCCGAACCATAAAGTACGTTTTACGAACTTGAAACTTTGAAAATAAACCTTTCTTGATCAATTGACGAGTTTTCGGTTATTGTAAATGATGTTTTTGATTGATGATATGTGGTTAGTTGTATTCCTCGTCAAAATACCTTTTCGACGATATATGATAGGCATTATAAGTGTTTGCGGGTCAAGAGTTGGGTTGGAAAATGTTTTGGTTCGTGCATACTTTGAAAAACTGACCAGAAATCTCTGCCCAGATGGTGGAGCGGCGCGCCCCATCCCCGCGCGGCGCGCGGATTGGCCTGGCCAGATTCTGCTTTGTTTGGCGCATTTCACGCGAAATGTTTGACTAGCTATCGACCTCCGATTCACATGAAACTTGTTTTAATATACTTGTATATGAATATTTAGCATAGAAAAATAGTTCGGGACCCGACCCGAACGCGTTGACTTTTTCGTTGACTTTGACCAAGTTTGACTTTTAGTCAAGCTTAACCAAACTTTTATACAATCATTCTAACATGCTTTTATACTTGTTTCTTGTATGAAACTTGACAACGTGATTCACATGCTATACTTAATCGAGTCGTAACGAGCCATAGGACTAATTGAACACATTTCACCCGACCTTGTGTCGTAACCGGTTAATTGACACAACTTACTTGTTTAGGTCAAGGCTAAGCAACTTTCATGCATACGTTACTTTGTGAAGTACTTTTATACTCGTGCACTCGAGGTGAGATCATAGTCCCACCTTTTCAACAACTTTTTATACTTTTAAATTGTGGGCTGAGAAACATATACTTTGTTACATTTTTGTACTACTTACTTTTATACTTTGAACACAAGTACAAGGAAAACAAACATTCCACAGCGAGTTAGAACAAAAATCCTCAATTCGATTATCATTAGTTACACTTGCAGGGTGTAAGCGAGAACTTATATTGTGTGGCCATACGGGTTTGACAAACCCTCATTACGGACGGTTCGCTACCGTCTACGGATGAAATATATTTTCGAGAAACAGTGTATGTTCTAACACTATTGTGATGGGGTTCTATGGAAGGAAACGTTAAGTCTTGATAATTGGGTGCTCGCGAACAATACTTTTGGAATGCAAACGATTTTGATAATCAACTATGGGAATACTAAATCTTGTGGTTCAAAAACAACGTTTACAAATACACCTATGATTTCACCAACGTTTTTCGTTGACAGTTTTCTATATGTTTCTCAGGTTCATACTTGGCTATTTGATACATGCTTCCGCGTACACTCATACTTGCTTGGAGTCGAGCATACATGCATACACTCTGATTTCTTGCTTGGGGTCAAGCATACATACATACATACGCTAGGGATAGCACTTTTGGATTCAAACTTTTGTTTACATACTTACGCTATTTATAGCAACTGTGTTTTTCAACTTATATTATGTCGCAAGTTATTTCATTTATACTTTATGACTTTTGTAAACTTAGACTTGTTGTCGAACGGTTTTGTAACTAAACTTGCAAGTCTTGTACGTTTCAAATGAATGCGACATAATTTTGGTCAAACGAGTCTCATATAGGGACTACGACCACGCAACGGGACCTAAGTTAACGGCGCCGTCAATAACGGTTTTGGTCGGGTCGTTACAAGTGGTATCAGAGTGTTGGTTGTAGGGAACTAGGACGTGCATTAGTGTGTCTAACAGAGTCGTTAGGACGCATTTGTGAGTCTAGACTACAACCGGATAGTTAGCCATTGCATTCTGACATACATTTGCTATAGATAGCACTTACTTGACTACTTGTGCATTATACTTGAATCATTCTTAGGCAAACTTTTTAATGGTACCCAACCTTCATCATACGAACTCGTATTCCGCCACTTTTTGGTAACACACGTAAATTCATGATTCATACACGTATGGATGACGACGACTTCCTTAGTCACACTCGTTCGGGAACTCTGTCTCCCGGATTGTTATTTGCCACCGTTTCAACTTACTCTCGGTTTCCCACTGGTGTTTCTTACTATCTACTTTTTGGTGTTACTACCATCACTACTCTAGGTGAGTATCGTCATCAACATTTATCACTACGGTTGCGTGCTACTCGTTATCATGACTCGTTACTCTTTTCATACCTGAATACCTTATTGTCTGACTCGAACCACATTGCCGTGAACAATCATTTATACACTTCCCTCGGGGAACGCTTCTTTATAGTTGCACTAATTCTTTCGATTCAATACGAGTCACGTTAGAGACGTTGTTACACTTTGTTTATTTTAAACTTCACGATTACACGAACTTGAATCCATAGAGTGATGTGGGAATGGAGGTATGAGTTAGCGTAATATAACGACACTCGATCAACGTGGTTATATTACGGTAAGACATACCAAAGTTCTAGTGACGCGTGATGGTGGTTAGACTCGATCAACCTAAACACCACCATGTGCCATGTACATGACTTCATCTTTTCAGGTTTGGACATCCGAAAAATCCGAGAATATTTATAACAACCATACCGGGGACACACCTTCAATTATTGTCAAATTATATTTATGCTTCCAAATGAATTACCGATTCCATTCGACTTCAACCGTATGTCACACGGGTATACTAGCTCGTCCTCGCGCAGTCTTATTGACTAACTACAATTTACTCGTTATGCTCACATCGGGGCGGGAACTTCTTTTGCATCACCCTCGTACTTCCGGTTCAGGAGGTCCTTATTCTAAATTCTCAATGGAGAGCGACTCTTCACGTCATACAAGTATTCGCCGCGAGGGTGGATAGTCCTAACAATCGTTTTCAAAACCCGATAAGAACTTGCCCCGACGAACGTTTTTGGAAACCGATAAATCTTCCGCGACGCGAATTTTCTTGAGAAACTTGTCCTAGCTAACGTTTTCAATTCCTAGCAAACTTGTTCAATATGCCTTAGGGAAATATACCCCGTTTCGGATCGAGATCCTCGTTTCATTTCTAGATTTTGGAGTACCTTACAAAAAGCCTCGGGACCGCATTTAGACATGAGTACCGCGTACCATCCACAACCCGACGGACCGAACAAACATGCGATTTAAACCTTGGAAACCATAATACAAGTTTGTATTACCAACTTCAAATTTACTTGAGAAAAGTATTTTCCTTAAACCGAATCCTCGTACTACAATGATTTTCATTCGAGTTTTAACGTCACTCCTTATGAAACCACATGTGACCGGAAACGTCATTCTCCTTTGTCGAACCAAGTAAACGATGATCAATTCACCGGGGCCGAGGTTATTCATGAGCAACCGAGAAAATTTATTCATATTCAGGTAAAACCCTACGCGACTCGTAATCACCAAGAGCTACGCCGATGTTAGACGTAAACATTTCAAATTCCACGTGGGAAACCGCGTCACGTTAAGAGTCGCACCTTGGAAAGGTGCAATCCGTTTCGGGAAAACGTAGGAAGCTAAATCCGCGATATTTTGATCCTTTAAATTCTTGGGGTGTTTTGGACCCGTCGCTAGCCGTTTAGACTTTTCTGACTCATTTTGGGTCTCCGTTTATCCTACATTCGATGTATCAACTCAAAGACGTGTTTTGCGAAACGAGAACTTGTTATCTCCTTTGATGAACTCACTATCGACGATAACCCTCACTTCCTAGGAGGACCGGTTGAAACCATAAATCATGAAGCCAAACCTTAAAACAACATATGATCCCGACCGTCAAAATTCGTTGAAATACCCTAGGACGTACTTCTCCCTCACTCGTAGAATTGGCAACGCAAGATCTCGAGGAAGATTCAACAACTACTACTTCCAACTAAATTTCGGGACGAAATTTCTTTTGAGGTGTGGATAATGTAACATCCCGCGTTTTTCCGTTAAATTTAATTTTAACACCGTCTTTTTTTTTTAACATAATCTTTCGTATTTAAATTAATAGTTTCCGTGAGTAACGTTCATTATATTCCCGCTATTTAATTTTGACATCACCCGTTTACTCGAGCGTTTTAAAAATATTCGATCGGTTAAATCCCGCACCCGCTTTGAAACTCGAGGGACCGGAGTTGCCAAATGGGCAAACTAGTTGACTAGGTCAACTAGTCAACCCATTTTTCCACCATTCATTCATTCCATCATCTCCCTCATCTCCTTTCTCTCCATCTCAAGAACACACACACAAACCCATTCCATTCATTCATCATCTAAATTCAATCTTGGAAGCTCACAACAAATCCGACTACATATTCTTGATCCTCTCATCATCCTCTACGATTTGATACTAACTTCATTGATTTTGGGTAACATTTCTAAAACACTAAATTTCTCTAAATTCGTTTTATATACTTGAAATTGTGTTAGTTAGTGTCTATGGTTCGTGTATAACATGAATATATGTTTTGTTTGCTCGATTCGTTGTTTTGAGCAACTAGTTTGAACATTTGAAATGGGTGTGCTAAATCTTTGATTTTGGACGAGTTAATGTTGTTAAATTGTTAAAGTTCATGTTTTAATTGTGTTACTAGTATCACTAGCTTCGTTTTGATGCGTAGGTTGATTAAGGAAACTTCAAAAACATGAATATTGATTTTTGCGGATTTTGGTTAGGGTTTGATAGACTTAAAACGAGCTTTTGATGTTTCGAATGCCATGAAATGTTATTAGTAAGTGTTTAGTTGTAATGTATGCTTCATTACCTTCAAAACGGCATATCGTATGTGTAAATTGGATTCCCGAACCATAAAATACGTTTTACGAACTTGAAACTTTGAAAATAAACCTTTCTTGATCAATTGACGAGTTTTCGGTTATTGTAAATGATGTTTTTGATTGATGATATGTGGTTAGTTGTATTCCTCGTCAAAATACCTTTTCGACGATATATGATAGGCATTATAAGTGTTTGCGGGTCAAGAGTTGGGTTGGAAAATGTTTTGGTTCGTGCATACTTTGAAAAACTGACCAGAAATCTCTGCCCAGATGGTGGAGCGGCGCGCCCCATCCCCGCGCGGCGCGCGGATTGGCCTGGCCAGATTCTGCTTTGTTTGGCGCATTTCACGCGAAATGTTTGACTAGCTATCGACCTCCGATTCACATGAAACTTGTTTTAATATACTTGTATATGAATATTTAGCATAGAAAAATAGTTCGGGACCCGACCCGAACGCGTTGACTTTTTCGTTGACTTTGACCAAGTTTGACTTTTAGTCAAGCTTAACCAAACTTTTATACAATCATTCTAACATGCTTTTATACTTGTTTCTTGTATGAAACTTGACAACGTGATTCACATGCTATACTTAATCGAGTCGTAACGAGCCATAGGACTAATTGAACACATTTCACCCGACCTTGTGTCGTAACCGGTTAATTGACACAACTTACTTGTTTAGGTCAAGGCTAAGCAACTTTCATGCATACGTTACTTTGTGAAGTACTTTTATACTCGTGCACTCGAGGTGAGATCATAGTCCCACCTTTTCAACAACTTTTTATACTTTTAAATTGTGGGCTGAGAAACATATACTTTGTTACATTTTTGTACTACTTACTTTTATACTTTGAACACAAGTACAAGGAAAACAAACATTCCACAGCGAGTTAGAACAAAAATCCTCAATTCGATTATCATTAGTTACACTTGCAGGGTGTAAGCGAGAACTTATATTGTGTGGCCATACGGGTTTGACAAACCCTCATTACGGACGGTTCGCTACCGTCTACGGATGAAATATATTTTCGAGAAACAGTGTATGTTCTAACACTATTGTGATGGGGTTCTATGGAAGGAAACGTTAAGTCTTGATAATTGGGTGCTCGCGAACAATACTTTTGGAATGCAAACGATTTTGATAATCAACTATGGGAATACTAAATCTTGTGGTTCAAAAACAACGTTTACAAATACACCTATGATTTCACCAACGTTTTTCGTTGACAGTTTTCTATATGTTTCTCAGGTTCATACTTGGCTATTTGATACATGCTTCCGCGTACACTCATACTTGCTTGGAGTCGAGCATACATGCATACACTCTGATTTCTTGCTTGGGGTCAAGCATACATACATACATACGCTAGGGATAGCACTTTTGGATTCAAACTTTTGTTTACATACTTACGCTATTTAGAGCAACTGTGTTTTTCAACTTATATTATGTCTCAAGTTATTTCATTTATACTTTATGACTTTTGTAAACTTAGACTTGTTGTCGAACGGTTTTGTAACTAAACTTGCAAGTCTTGTACGTTTCAAATGAATGCGACATAATTTTGGTCAAACGAGTCTCATATAGGGACTACGACCACGCAACGGGACCTAAGTTAACGGCGCCGTCAATAACGGTTTTGGTCGGGTCGAATAATTCCGCAAACGATTTAGCTTGACCACGGCTAATTTTACTCTTCAAGTCATCATTCAAGGTCCGATAGAAATCCCCCATCAACAAACGATCATTCCTCAAATACTCCGGGCAAAAACGAGCCTTCGCCATAAAGGTCGTCTTGAGAGTATTCAAGTCCATAGAACCCTGTTGCTAATTTCGCAACTCATTACGCAATTCCCACAAATCGGCTGAAGTCCGGAACTCCTCGAAGAATTCCTCCTTAAATTCGTCCCACGATAACGCCATAAACGGTTCACCACCGACAAGATCAATCTTACCATCTAACCAATCATTTGCCCTACCCCGCAACAAACTAGTAACGAGTCTTGTCTTTTTCTGGGAGGGCATTCAATAATACGAAAACACCCTTCGACATCCGAGATCCAAGTTGTGCTTATCAAAGGATCCGGTTTTCCGTCGTACATCGGGGGTTTAGTCCTCATGAAGCGCTTAAGACAATGCTCCATTTCACCACTACTCCGAGATTCGGAATACTTCCTATCCATTTTTTCTCGAAACACACTCATTTGCTCCGCAACGGCGGCCGCAACTCTAGCGTTAAACTCCAAATCGTCCGTCTCGATCCTGTTTCCCGTCACCATTCTAAGGAATGCAAAGCGATTAGATCACGTACGTATAAAGCACACACACAAAACCGCTCCATCTTGCTAAACACTCGTCGTACATCACTTGCTAGACATGATATGCACCCGTAATAAGGTTTGCAAGTCCTTATTACGCACACACGCCGTATCAACTCGTTAGTGCAACGACCGCCTCGCTCGTTGATATAAACAAACACAACCAAAATTCTAAGTGATATAAACACACGCGAGAATTATTATCACAACACAGTAATATATTAATAATATCCGCATTACTAATATAAACGTTAGTCCACCTACAAGCAAGGCACTAAGTACAACCTACTCCGACCCGTAATCCTACAAGTCCCGCAACAAATTAAGCACACACAAAAGTCTAAGTCTAGGCACCTATCTCAAGTTACCTAAATCCCTTAGACCATGCTCTGATACCACTTATAAAGACCCAACCCGTTATCCATCCAAAAACGTGCCAATAAAAAAATTTCCAGGACAGTTCATCTGGACGGCGTCCAGTTGTGAAGACCAGGACGGCATCCAGCCATCTGGGATGGCGTCCAGTTGTACTAAAAAGTTCTGATCAGTTTTTCAAACACACGCGAGCGGAAAACCCGCTTCCCGACACTTTTAAACCAAAACACATTCACAATATGTTATAATAATTAAAACTAAGAGTTTTCCATAATAAAACCGAGTTTTACAACACCGAGCCCACATCGACCCAAATTACCACAAAGTGACCATTTCGACCCAATTTAGTTTATACAAAACATAGACCGAGCATGGGATTGGGGATACGCTACCCAATCCTAATCGAACCAAAAGCAAGTCTTCTAAAGCAAACTACGCAATCTCACTAGTCCCCACGCTTACTCGAGCTACCGCATCCATGCAATCTATAAAAATGTAAACAACGAGAGGGTAAGCTAACGCTTAGTGAGTGATAATATACTACATACATATATATGCATAAAATGGACACGCCACACAAATAATCAAATACCGCATACCGGAGCATCCAAGCATAAAGGCAAACTAGTCTAAGCATACCGTACGATCACTAAGCAACAGGATAAGATGCAACGACAAATATAAGTCCACCCACGACGATGTGAACAATGCCAAATAACTACACCCGAAGGGCTAGCTACATCACAACAATACATTAATATATAAATAAACGTCCAAGGTTAACCCCTTAACCCAATACCGAAAACCAAATACCACAATGAAGATTGGCCGAACTATACGAGCCTTAGTAAATCCGCATCCACACGAGACTACAATCTTCACTAACACCACAACATTTAGGTTGGCCGAACTACACGAGCCTTAGTGAATCCGAACTACACGAGATCACAACTTTAATAAGTTGACCGAATACACGCGCCATCGTGAATCCGTATACACACGTGATCCACTTCCACAATTCAATAAGATGACCGAAACTACTCGCGTCATCGTGAATCCGCATCTACACGCGACTCACTTCTCAACATCAAAACCCTTCGCCATTGGGGTTATATCATCCACATCACAAACACGTGTGATAACGTACACACAAGGTGCACTTCACCAAAGGTGGTCAACCAAAACGCACAACCGTGCCAATTGGACCTATACACAAGTCCATCAAATCCACCTATATGTGAAGTGAGCTCTATAACCGAGAACCACTTCACCCGACCCGCACCCATCCTACACATACATAAGCACATATGATATTAACACTCACCTTGTCGCCTTGATGAATGCCACCAAAATAATCTACAACTCGCCGATGGAATGTACCTATTCCATTATCACAATACAACAACACAGTTAGGGTGGATTTACAAACCAACCCAATTGATACTTAGTGCAAATTCTGCCCAAATGCACTTCCAAGCACAAACCGTGCCCAAACTAACCAATAATCACTAACACGAGTGAAAATGGTCCTAATACGCCAAACAAACCCAAACACAAGTGTTAAACACTTCCATAATCACTAAACCTAGTGATTAAACCCATTATCAAAGCCTAATCATGGCCAAAATGTCAACTAACCCAAAACCTGCCAAGTGACAAGAATAACTAGTCACCATAAACCCATTTCATCATCTAAGAGGGTTTCACAACAAATCAAGCTCAAATCCTAACTTGAATATCAAATCTAACAAATGAAATTCGGAGTTTGAACTTACCAATACTACCACAACGTAGCTAGGAGCGAGATGAACAACTTTAGAACCCGAGCTTTGGTGAGAATCCGACTCCTTCTTCTCCAAATCAAGCTCTCTCTCTCTCTAAACCCTTACTCTCTTACTAGATATGGATGAGAGTGTTTGTGTTGGTGAAGATAAGGTTGAATGAGCTCAACCTTTGCCCATTTATGGCTTAAAACTGGCCACCAAGTGAAAAGACCAACATACCCCTCTAAATATCTTAAAGTAAAACAGCTGGCCCGACAGACCAACTGGACGGCGTCCAAATATTGGACGGTGTCCAGCTCTTCTTTGCTGGACGGCGTCCCGAATCCTGGACGGCGTCCCGATCAACTGAAATGGAAACAGGGTTATACAGATATACAGCGGAAGTAATATTTAAGTACCTGAGAATAAACATGCTTTAAAAAGTCAACACGAGGTTGAGTGAGTTCATAGGTTTGTCATAAATAATAAGTTCAGTAATAGACCACAAAATTTAATATAATAAAAGACGATATATCATGTATATCAAAAGTATGCCATGAGCGTATAATATCAAAACTAAACGATTTTACCCCGTAACAATACATATGTAATTGTTGAGATCATTATTATACCACCAATTGACCTGAGGTCAATAGTGCAGGATGTTACTCCCAATAGCGCTATCTATAATAATTCCGTTTGCCACTTTAGTCCATCTAGCAATTAATGATATTATAAAGCAGGGATTTGTATGTTTCAAATGAACACAATAAAAATAATCATGTTGGTCGCATAATAAGTTTGTACTTGTGTCTATCAGTTATAAAAATAGTACATGTATTCTCAGCCCAAAAATATAAATAAAAAGGGAGCAAATGAACTCACGATACGATACGATAGTTTGTAGTAAATATGCATATGATGGCACTGAACAAGTACAGAGTTGACCTCGGATTCACGAACCTATATCAAGTATATATATTAACACATATACTTGTAATCGAAAAAATTTATATATTATAACTTATTTTATATATCATATATATTTGATTGGTGTATATATATTTAAAATGATTAATATTTATATAGTTATATTAATTCATATTTGGTTAGTATTATATTAAAAATACCTAGTTTGTTATATATGAATATTTATATAAAAATGTTAATATGTTTGATATATAATTATATGAAATATAATTGTAGTATATGAAATAAGTGTATTCGATGTACAAAATATTTATTAGTAAAAATGATAGTTTCGATAATAATGATTTACTAATAATTATAATAATAATGGTAATAATAGTAATTTTAATACAAATAATAGTTTTACTAATAATTAAAAAGTAAAGATGATAGTTTTAGCAAAAATGATATTAATATAATGGTGATGTGCAAAACGTGGTATATGAATTATTGTATAAAATAGTATGGAAAAATACCGATTAATGATTGCTACACACTAACAGGCAGTGTACCCGATCGTGTAGTAGTATAGTAAATGGTAAAATCCGTGTATCATTCCAAAGATAATATCTAAGTCAAATTATAATTATAAACTAAATTGTGATTAACTAATAAAATTACAATTACAAGATATTTTGGTTTGCCCTTTTTCGATGGGCAAATCAAGTGATGAATAAGATTAAAAGACAATATTTTTGATATTTTAAGTTTATGAAAGTAAAAAGATAGTTTTGATATCAAATTAAGGAAATATGCTCATCTAGACTTTTTACCCTTAATGTTGAATGTTATTTAGGATTAAGATCAGATTGATTGGTTATGCACGAGAACTAATTAATTGGTTCACCAAGAGTAGTGTTGCGCAAAACACTCAAACGGGATTACACGACGCAAGTGATGTTCTTGTCATCTAAGACCTCCTATTTGTAATCAACTAATTCAACTAGTTTGAAGACTTGAAGAATGATCAAGTCAATGGTGTGTTGTACATGATCCACTCCTATATCAACTAATGGTTTAACTTAGTTCATTCCCTTGGTCCGGTTAAATGCTCAATTCACCCAACCCAAGTAATTAACTAAGTGTTATAATAAGATCCCTATAAACATCACTAGATAAGGAAAATCACTAACACATGTTAATTAATGGAACTAGGTAGTTGAAAGAGTGTATAACATATTCTAAGAAATTGGCCATTCTCCTAAACGATTACACATACTAATTAAGCTATCCCAAAGTATCTACAAGATTCGTTCTTACATTCTCATTTAAATCAACCATTTGAACTCAACTTACCCCTTTTGGTAAAAGACGGATAAACACATGTCACTAAGTGTATATCAATACATTAACTTAACAAGATGATGTTTCTTAATCAAATGAACATATCAACTAGTTGAATTGAAAGGATTAAACTTAAAAAGAATGGTTCTTGTATTCAAACATCAAACTATCGTGCATAATAACAATCAATCAATATTTAACATTCAACATTTCAGTTATTTATCTAGATGAACATAAAATGGACTAGCCAACAATCATGCTTGAAAACTTAAAAAAACACAGTAACAAAGATAGAATTCATTGTAAATATAAGATTGACTTTTTAGGAGTAATCTTGGATGAAGCTCTTGAATGATCCTTGATTCTTCAATGATTTGAGTGCTTAGATGCACTTTGATAAGCCCAAGAATTACTTTGATTCGTATGTTTTAGTCTCAGAACAGAAAGGAAACTGGTGCCCTTTGAAATGAAGCTGGACATAGAATTAAATAGGCTGAACAGTAGTTGGAAAGTAGGGTGCGCCAAGCGCACCAAAGTGAGTGCACTGCGCGCACAGTTCACCTACTCCACTTTTGCGTTACAGCTCGATATCGCACGTTCAAATCTGAGTTACTGGTAAAAGTGCGCGGAGGGGTGCGCTGAGTGCACTACTATGTGCGGCGCGCACTATGCTTGGCGCACTTTGGTTTTGGCTTGTAAATCTTCTGATCAAAATTTGACCTTTTGCGCTGCGCGCACTGAGCGCACCTCACTGTTCTTGGATTTCTGGTCTTGTTTTCGATCTCTGAGCAGTATCATACATAATCTTCCATATTTCTTCAATTTTTACAATGATTCTAGACTATATTACAATAATATGAAATACAAACGGAAATACTATGTTTACATATGAAATAAACAACAATAGGACTCGATATTGCGACTAAAGATATGTCTAATTTAAGCAATATCAAACCCCCCCACACTTAACTCTTGCTTGTCCTCAAGAAAGTCTTGTCTCAAACATATTAATACAAAACATAAAATAGAATACATACACATTCATTGGAGAACACAATAATGGAAATTACACTCACACGATATAGTACACAAATTTACACTAGTCACATGAAGTATACAAAAACACACACATTATTTTGGTACACAAACTCACACTTTATGAAACACAAATTACACAAATGGAATACACACGCATTGAGGTATACACACAATTTATGAAACACATGCACACATTTAGATTGTTTGGGAGAGACGAACTTCGGTGAAAGTTCTTTTAAAAATTTGGATCCTTAGGGAAAATTGGATCTTTGAGAAAACGTTTTAATATTTTGAAAATGTCATTGATAGTTTTTAAACTAGACACGTTTTCCGATTTTAACCTCAAATTTCGGTTGAGGGTAACTGAAAACCGAAGTCTCAGTCGGCGATTAGCAAGCTATCCGCCCCCATGATTGTAGTATCATGGAACTCTTAACCGGGCGCCCCTGACGCGATATAAATATTGGTCTTTCTTGACAATTTATACAATTTAGATTAAGGGTTAAAACTATGAAGACTGAGCTATCGCGTGGGACAGATTCTGCTCCAGCTTATATACCGTAATCGATTTTATACTGGACAGCTCCTTGGATTTACCCTACCAAGTTTATTTTCGGGTTTGAAAGTTCAAGACTTTCCCTTCTCACTTTACCTTTATATCGTGATATGATATTGGTATGAAATGATATAGTTTAGGAAGTTTGCTATATCAAGTAAGGCAAAATTCGGAAGACTTTACTTCCTTCAAGGATGGACTAGATGCATCCTTTCCGTTTAGTGACTTTTACTTCTTTTATTTTCAAGCCAGAAGTACTTTAATCGTTTTAGCTTCACAAAATTTTGTGATAATAATTCGAAAAGATTAGTAAAATCCCCCACACTTGGCTTTTTCTCTAATACTTTTAGTTCAAAAATTTTAAAATTTTTTCATAAAATGCGACAATAAGCCAAGTTGCATTGCATATCTGAGAGAATTACCCCTCCCCCACACTTAAGATTAAGTAAGGCCCTCATTACTTAAATTCAGAAATAATTTAAAATTCACGAGGGCGTTAGCATGAAAAGAGTTCGAAAAACCTTGGCATAAAGCCGGAGATTGGAAAATGTAGGTGTGCGATGGCGCTGAACTTAATGCCAGTATAAGAACATCGTTCATTCCCTGATCTCTATCACAAATTCCAAATTGATTGTACTTCGCTGAACTTAATGCCAGCATCACTAAACCTTAACAATAAGAAACAAACAAACACACAAAATGAAATAGATAAAAGTGGTGTATTCAACACAACCACCACAAACGTTAATCCTACAACATAAATATTCTAATTATTACAAACCATTGTTTTAAAAGAAACCATTCTGAAAAATACCAAAATGTTACCAAATGTTACCAAATAGGGCACATGAGCCCTCTAATTGTCACCAAAGAAGTTACCAAATGGCCAGTCGGAGTAGGTGCCCGAACCAACATTCCTAAGTCTTCCATGCAGGTATTGTTCCTCAAAGCGTCTTTGTGCATTTTGCATGGACGCTTGTTCGTCATATAATGGAGGACTAGGAATTCGGTTTGGGGTGTGGTAATAGGTCGGATGCTCGTAGGAGGTAGCATAATACTCTTGTGGGTTTTGCATATATAAACCAACATTATGGCGAAGCCAATTGCCCCTGTAATTCCCCCACCTTTGGTCATACCTTACTGCCCTATTATGCTCACGCTGCTCTTCATGATATTGGTTGAATTGTTGCCTTTGTTGCTCATATTGGTTATCCATGTGTTGACAAGCTACCCTCATATCATGAAAACCAGAAATAACTTCCTCCAACTCTTCTTCCCTTGACCTTTATGTCCGCCTACGCCTTCGCCTTTGATATTGTGGTAACTCTTCTTCAGTTTCAGGTTCTTCCATGCGAACCTCTTCCTCCACATCATCTCTTCCAACACCGTTACCACCCGCTTCATGATCATGGGCACGTGGCGGTGCGTTTACCCTCGGAACAAATGGAATAAGCCTTTGATGATTATTATAGCTCAAAAATTCTGCATTCAAATAATAAGTTTTGTTCAAAGGCTTCATTGTTGTACCGTTTGGAATTAACCGAGATAAATTGACACCAAAATTCCTAGCAATCTAGGTGATGTATTGCCCACCAACAATCTGATCCAACCCTCTATCTCCCCTTAAATTATCAAGATAACTCGCCAAAGTAGATGGAATGTCGACACTGCTTTTGTTGTAAATTTTGTCTACAAGAAAAACATCGAGACGTGTTACTTTGTTGGTGCCATGTTTTCTTGCATTAAAAGTACATGCAACTAGCCGATGAATCATTCTTTTATCTTTATCGGTTATATCAGTAAACTTGCTTCGGCTAGCAGAAAATTGAGTGTCACTCGTATCGTTCCAAAACGGGTGTGGATCATAAGAATCGTCATAATACTCGGATGACCGTAAATAAGCATTGAGTTGGTCATCATCAAGTTCGCCATATAGCCCGAATATTCGAGCAAGCTCAATTTGACTAAGTGCTCGATCGACCCCACCTAAATGAAATCTCATAAAGTTTTGATTTGTCGGATCCATAATTAGATCAAAACGTAAAGGCGCTATGAACTCTTTGCATAACTGTGGGTATATGACATCATTGAACCTCATAATTCGTTCCCATGCCCTGATTGTTATTAATCTGCCCGTTAAAACCTGGTATTGTACCTCTAACATTCTAGCCACTCTATCATACTCCCGTGCTTCCACCAATGGAGCCGGGTCAAAATACCACGTTGCATCGCATGATTTGTCTGCCACCCAATTATAAGCACTTGTGTAATCTGGATGGTCTCGGACATAGGCTAACCAAAGCCGTGGGTCATTTTGATCGGGTGATTGTTGTCGTTCTTCTGGTGAAGAATGTCGTTCATCAGATGTGTGCTCTTGTTCTTCTTGATATCGGTGTGAAGGCTTTTCTCGTTGTTGATTCCCCCTTGACCTAAAGTTGTACTGCACACATAAAACATACACCAAAACAAAAGTGGGGCATAGAAAATAGTATGCGTTAGTGTGAGCTCGTCATAAATCAAGTATATGTTCAAAAATACATATAGCACATAATTATGTTGTAACATCCGTTTTTTTGTTCAGCATGTGGGATGCCATCCAAAGGCATGGGACGCCGTCCAAGTTTTAAGGGCTGGACGCCGTCCGGATTTTGGGACGCCGTCCAGAAGCACTGACGGGCCAGTTTGGGTTTTTAGATATTTTAAAGGGCATTTTGGTATTTTCACTCTTGGAACGAATTAAAGGCCTTTAGGTCAGTTTTGGGGGAGTCATTACTCCACTTACACCAACCTCATCTTCTTCACTTCATTATAGAGAGAGGGAGTGATTCCTAGAGTGAGAGAGCTCAAGCAAAGGAGGAAGAAGTTATTTTCGGGTCTTAGCTCGCATTGTAAAGTTGTTCATCTAGTCGCTAGCTACACGGTGATAGTGGTGGTAAGTCCTAATCTCCATTTTCTTACTTAATTAGTGTTAAATGGTTAGGGTTTGGGTTAGGGTTGAACATAAAACCCATATGTGATGATTTTGGAGATTTTGGGTAAAGATGGTTCATGAAAGACTCAAGACTTACTAACCTAGGGTTTCAAAGTCATAATTGGTGTTAAGGAGTCTTAAAGGTTTAATAAATCACTAGCTCACTTGTGTTGTTAGTTGATAGTGTTATTAGGGTTCATGGTTGATTTGAAATGGGTCAAATGGGTGAGTTTGACCTAGCGGGTTAAAATGGGTATGAAAACACCCTAGTTATGTATGATGAGAGTCTTAGAACCTTAATTATTAGTCTTTAGTGATTTGTTGAGGATTTGGACCTTAAATTGGTGATTTTAGGGCAAATGGGTCATAAATACCCATTTGGGTCATAAATGCACTAGTTAGGCTAGTTGGTGGAAAGTCTGACTTACTATGTGTATTAATTGAGAGTTAATTGTGTTAGGTGACTCGCTTTGAAGGATTCAAGTTGTTATTGGAAATCTCGCCTAGACGACAAGGTGAGTGGAATGATTATATATGTGTGTATATAATGTATTTACTTGTACGAGATTCGATGTGGGTTTAAGTTCGGGCGGTCGATACCACATCGGGTCAATATATGATATGGATTTAAGTTCGGGCATTCGATGCCATGTCATATATGTGTGTGGGCGTGTAGCGTGGGTTTAAAGTTCGGGCGTTCGATACCACATTACACGTGACGGGTGGGTTTAAAGTTCGGGCGATCGATACCACTCCGAGGTTAGTGTTATAATTCGTTGTACGCTAACAGTTGTTGGGAACATCAATGGGAAATTCGAAGTACCATTCCTTTGTACTATTGGTTAACCATGGTTATGTGTTTGTTGTGTGGCATTTATATTATTCGGGTTATATATGCTATTGTTCGTGCTAGCTTGTGATCTTGGGGATTTAGCGTTGTACCTTGCGTTGGTATGTTATTTATATTGCTTGTATGTATGAGGTAATTGTGTACGTGATTGCAAGTAAGTAGGTTATATATGTATATGTATAATTATTGCATTCACTAAGCGTAAGCATACCCTCTCGTTGTTTACCTTTTTAGGATCCGGCTTGGATAAGGGCAAAGGTATTCGCTTGGATTAGTGGCTCTCGGGGGTTCTAGCTTTTGGGAAAGTTCGGCCAAGATTTGGGTAGTTTAACCCCAAACACCATGCTCTAAGTGTCGTTTGGTATTTAAACTTTTGTGGTCGAAACTTATATTTTTGAACGAAATTGTAAAACGGGTTGTTGTGGGCCCGGTGATGTAAACTTGGTTTTTATTGTGGGAATCTCTTAGTTTTACATATATTGATGTGATGTGATAATTGGTTTCGCTGAAAAGTGTCGGGAGTCGGGTTTTTCGCACACGTGTAAAACGGGACAGATCAGTCCCTGGCAGTTCATTGGGACGCCGTCCCAAATCCTTGGACGCCATCTCAGTATTAAAGGCTGGACGCCGTCCAGAATTCTGGATGCCGTCCAGATGGTCTGTCCAGGAAATTTTTGTTTTTTTTTTGTTTTTGTGTCGTGTTTTTGGTATAATGATGGTTGGGCCGTTACAAGTGGTATCAGAGCATGGTCTAAGGGATTTAGGTGACTTGAGATAGGTGCCTAGACTTAGACTTTTGTGTTGTGGAATTATATGCGGGACTTGTAGGACTACGGGTTAGTGCGGGGTTTGACTAGTTCTTTGATGCATAAGTGGACAACTATGCTATGTTATGATGTTACTAATCATGTGTTGTTGTTTTGAACATCGAGCAAGATGGTTGTGACACGTTTGAGCATGGCACGGCATGTGAGCGTAATAGTGAGTCACGACCACTATTACGGTTGCAAGTCAAGTCAAGCAAGGATGTGCGACAAGTATCGAGCTAGATGTGGTGTGTGTGCGGTCATATACATAGGTATATATGTGTATTAAATTATTGGTGATGTCTAATCCATTTTTAATCTTTAGAATGAAGACGAGAAACAGAACGAATACGAATGGCAATGGTGGTCCCTCTCATATGGAGAAAGATGAGATGACTACCAAGATTGAGACCGCTTTAGAAAACTATGTTTCGGTTTTCTCACGAAGGGTTAAACAAATATTAGAAGAGTCGGTTTCGGAACAAATTGTCGATATGATTCAAGAACGGATAACTAATGCCGTTAAAGAAGAAGTTGAAAGGAGGTTTCCTAGACCTCAAAATGTGGGAGAGTTGGAGTTTAGCTATAAGAACTTCTTGGCAACTAAGCCTCCTCACTTTCACGGGGATCCCGACCCCATGAAGAGTGCGGCTTGGATTTCCGATGTTGAAGGTTGTTTTCACATGACCGAGTGCCCTCCCGAAAAGAAAACAAGGCTTGCTACTAGTTTGTTAAGGGGCCATGCTAAAGATTGGCTCGATGGCAAGATTGATATGGTGGGTGATGCGGCTTTTGTAGGGTTATCTTGGGCGGATTTTAAGAAGAAGTTTTTCCTTGAATATCGTACGCAAGCGGATCTTTCCAAATTGCGCAACGAGTTAAGGAACATGCGTCTAGGGTCTTTGGACCTAAACACTCTCAAAACCAACTTTCTCGCTAAGGCGCGCTTTTGCCCCGAGTATGTGGGGAATGATCAATTATTAATGGAAGACTTTCATGCGACCCTTATGGATGATTTGAAGGGTAAAATTAGTATTGGTCATGTTGAGACTTTTGCTAAGCTTTTGGCGGTGGCAAAGGGGTTTGAAGCGCAAGCTCCGAGTCCGGTTAGTTATGCGCCAAGTAAACGAAAGTTTGAAGCTTCTAATTTTTCGAACAAGAAGAGTAAAGGAGCTTCCGAAAGTGTGGGTAGTGTAAAGAAGGGTGCTTCTAGTGGCCACATGGTCACTTGTTTCAATTGTGGGCAAAAAGGTCACTACTCTCGTGATTGCCCAAAACCGCGTACTAATGTGATCACATGTTTCAATTGTCAACAAGAAGGGCACCGAAATTCGAAGTGCCCCGAACTTCGAAATGATCAAGTTAAGAGAATGGAGAAGGCGGTGGGGTCGGCTAGGGGATGTAATTATTTGATGACCAATGACAAAGCCAAGCAATCCAATGAAGTCGTTTCAGGTACTTTCATGGTTAACTCAAATCCGGAAAGGATTCTATTTGATAGCGGTGCAAATTTATCGTTTATGTCTCCAAAATTTGTGCCTAAACTTAATAAACCGTTAGCTAAGTTAAGTCATCCGGTAGAAGTTTTAATAGAGGATGGCAAGACGGTGCTAGTGGTTGATGTGTGTAAAAATTGTAATGTTGTGTTTGGATCCGAGAACTTTAAAATTGATCTCATTCCGATGACGTTGGGTGATTTTGATATCGTGGTTGGTATGGATTGGCTCGATCATAATAGAGCCGATATTGCGTGCCATGAAAAAGCTATTCGTGTGAAGACCCCAAGTGGGGGAGAGTTAATCATTCATGGTGATAAACGTAGAAGACTTGTACCGGTATGCACTTTTGCACGGGCACGTCGTTTCCTTGTTAGTGGTGGCATGGCTTTCCTTGCCCATGTTGTTGATACTCGTGATGAGCCACCCCCCATTCGTGAAATTCCGGTGGTAAGTGAATTTGAAGATGTTTTTCCGGATGATTTACCAGGTGTTCCGGCGGAAAGACAAGTTGAATTTCGCATTGAGTTGGTTCCGGGAGCTACTCCCATTTCTAAAACTCCTTATCGTTTAGCACCTACGGAAATGCAAGAATTGTTGAATCAAATTCAAGAGTTACTTGAGAAGGGTTTTATTCGACCGAGTGCTTCGCCATGGGGTGCTCCGGTTTTATTCGAGAAAAAGAAGGATGGAAGTATGCGGATGTGTATCGACTATCGGGAGTTAAATAAAGTGACGATCAAAAATCGTTATCCGTTGCCTAGGATTGACGATTTATTCGACCAACTTCAAGGCTCTACGTACTTCTCTAAAATTGACCTACGGTCCGGCTATCATCAAATGCGGGTCCTTGAGGAAGATATCGATAAAACGGCCTTTCGTACTCGTTATAGGCATTTTGAATTTGTGGTTATGCCTTTTGGTCTTACGAATGCACCGGCGGCATTCATGGATCTTATGAACCGAGTGTGCCAACCTATGTTGGACAAGTCGGTAATTTTGTTCATTGACGATATTCTTGTCTATTCTAAGAGCATGACGGAACATGAACACCACTTGCGCGAAGTATTGAAGACGTTGAGAAAAGAGAAGTTGTATGATAAATTCTCAAAATGTGAATTTTGGCTAAGGGAGGTTCAATTCCTTGGCCATATTGTGAACAAGGATGGTATTCAAGTGGATCCGGGGAAGATAGAGATGGTGAAGGATTGGGGACGGCCGACTACGCCTATGAAAATCCGAAGTTTTCTCGGATTGGCCGGTTACTATCGTCGGTTTATCCAAGACTTTTCCAAGATTGCTTCGCCATTAACTAAGTTGACAAGGAAGAATACGAGATTCAATTGGGAGAACGAGCAAGAAATCGCTTTTCAATTGTTGAAAGAGAAATTGTGCAAAGCTCCGGTCTTAGTATTGCCGGAAGGTGTAGATGATATGATGGTCTATTGTGATGCTTCTTTGAATGGGCTCGGGTGTGTTCTAATGCAACGAGGTAAAGTCATCGCTTACGCCTCTCGCCAATTAAAGGAACATGAAAAGAGATACCCGACTCATGATCTCGAATTAGCGGCGGTGGTCCATGCTTTGAAAATTTGGCGCCATTACTTGTATGGTGTCAAGTGTACGATTTATTCGGATCACAAGAGTTTGAAACATCTTTTTGATCAACGGGATTTGAATTATCGTCAACGTAGATGGATGGATGTGGTGAAGGATTATGATTGTGAGATACTTTATCATCCGGACAAAGCGAATGTGGTCGCGGATGCGTTAAGCCGAAAGAATCACCACCCGGCGTTACGATTGGGATTGTTACGTATGATTATTACTAACGATTTTCTTGAAAAACTTGGTGTGATTCAAATAGAGGCTTACGTTCACAACAAGCATGCGGAACGAATTGTGGGGCAATCGGAATTCATCACGATGTGTTCGCGTGGTTTATTGTCTTTTCAAGAAAGAGTGTGGGTGCCTTAGATGGGTGATTTCCGAAAGGTGCTTCTTGATGAGGTGCACAAGTCTAAGTATTCCATACATCCGAGTGCGACAAAGATGTACCATGATTTAAAGAAAGATTATTGGTGGCCGGGCATGAAACGCGACGTTGTTAAGTATGTTGAGCAATGCATCACGTGTTTGCAAGTTAAAGTCGAACACCAAAAGCCGTATGGTAAGTTGCAACCGCTAGAAATTCCGATGTGGAAGTGGGAGCATATTACCATGGATTTTATTACCAAGTTGCCGAAAACGGCAAGAACCCAATTTGACACTATTTGGGTGATTGTCGATAGATTGATGAAGAGTGCGTTGTTTCTTCCTATTAAAGAAGCAATTTCGTCGGAGGCACTCGCGAAGATGTTCATTAAAGAGGTGATATCGAGACATGGCGTTCCCGCGTCTATTGTTTCGGATCGGGACACCCGTTTTACTTCTCGATTTTGGAAGAAGTTTCATGAAGACATGGGTACGAGGGTGAATATGAGTACGGCGTATCATCCTCAAACGGATGGTTAAACCGAACGTACGAATCAAACATTGGAAGATATGTTACGTGCGTGTATTATTGATTTTGGCGGTAGTTGGGACGAACATTTGCCATTGGTGGAATTCTCGTACAATAATAGTTTTCACTCTAGTATTGGAATGCCACCATATGAGATTTTATACGGTAGGAGGTGTCGAACCCCGATTTGTTGGTGTGATGTGGGTCAAAGGGAAGTCGGGAGCACCGACTTGGTATTGGAGACAAATAGCAAAATCGATATGATTCGGGCTCGTTTAAAGGCAGCGCAAGATAGACAAAAGTCTTACGTCGATAAAAGTAGGCGACCGATCGAATTTGAAGAAGGCGATATGGTGATGCTTAAGGTTTCGCCATGGAAGGGTATTATTCGGTTTCGAAAACGGGGAAAGTTAGCTCCTCGGTTTATTGGGCCATTTAAGATTTTGGCTCATGTTGGTGAAGTTGCATATCGGTTGGAATTACCCGAAGAGCTTGCGGGGATCCATAATCAATTTCATGTTTCCCATCTCCGTAAGTGTCTTGCGGATGATTCTTCATGGATGCCACTAGATGAGATCGAGTTAAACAACAAGTTGGAGTATGTCGAAGAGCCGATTGCTATACTTGATGAAAAGGTGAAAATGTTGCGTAACAAAGAGGTGAGGACTTTTAAAGTCCAATGGCGTCGTAGTAAAGGTTCCAAGTTTACGTGGGAACCCGAAGAGTTTGTGTTGGTTTATCTTCCTGCGTGTCATGCGGCGTGGATTGCGAGGACGCAATCCGGTTCAAGTGGGATAGAGTTGTAACATTCGTTTTTTTGTTCTGCATGTGGGACGCCGTCCAAAGGCATGGGACGTCGTCCAAGTTTTAAGGGCTGGACGTCGTCCGGATTTTGGGACGCCGTCCAAAAGTACTGACGGGCCAGTTAGGGTTTTTAGATATTTTAAAGGGCATTTTGGTATTTTCACTCTTGGAACGAATTGAAGGCCTTTGGGTAAGTTTTGGGGGAGTCATTACTCCACTTACACCAACCTCATCTTCTTCACTTCATTATAGAGAGAGGGAGTGATTCCTAGAGTGAGAGAGCTCAAGCAAAGGAGGAAGAAGTTATCTTTGGGTCTTAGCTCGCGTTGTAAAGTTGTTCATCTAGTCGCTAGCTACACGGTGATAGTGGTGGTAAGTCCTAATCTCCATTTTCTTACTTAATTAGTGTTAAATGGTTAGGGTTTGGGTTAGGGTTGAACATAAAACCCATATGTGATGATTTTGGGGATTTTGGGTAAAGATGGTTCATGAAAGACTCAAGACTTACTAACCTAGGGTTTCAAAGTCATAATTTGTGTTAAGGAGTCTTAAAGGTTTAATAAATCACTAGCTCACTTGTGTTGTTAGTTGATAGTGTTATTAGGGTTCATGGTTGACTTGAAATGGGTCAAATGGGTGAGTTTGACCTAGCGGGTTAAAATGGGTATGAAAACACCCTAGTTATGTATGATGAGAGTCTTAGAACCTTAATTATTAGTCTTTAGTGATTTATTGAGGACTTGGACCTTAAATTGGCGATTTTAGGGCAAATGGGTCATAAATACCCATTTGGGTCATAAATGCACTAGTTAGGCTAGTTGGTGGAAAGTCCGACTTACTATGTGTATTAATTGAGAGTTAATTGTGTTAGGTGACTTGCTTTGAAGGATTCAAGTTGTTATTGGAAATCTCGCCTAGACAACAAGGTGAGTGGAATGATTATATATGTGTGTATATAATGTATTTACTGGTACGAGATTCGATGTGGGTTTAAGTTCGGGCGGTCGATACCACATCGGGTCAATATATGATATGGATTTAAGTTTGGGCGTTCGATGCCATGTCATGTATGTGTGTGGGCGTGTAGCGTGGGTTTAAAGTTCGGGCATTCGATACCACATTACACGTGATGGGTGGGTTTAAAGTTCGGGCGATCGATACCACTCCGGGGTTAGTGTTATAATTCATTGTACGCTAACGGTTGTTGGGAACACCGATGGGAAATTCGAAGTACCATTCCTTTGTACTATTGGTTAACCATGGTTATGTGTTTATTGTGTGGCATTTATATTATTCGGGTTATATATGCTATTGTTCGTGTTAGCTTGTGATCTTGGGGATTTAGCCTTGTACCTTGCGTTGGTATGTTATTTATATTGCTTGTATGTATGAGGTAATTGTGTACGTGATTGCAAGTAAGTAGGTTATATATGTATATGTATAATTATTGCATTCACTAAGCGTAAGCATACCCTCTCGTTGTTTACCTTTTTAGGATCCGGCTTGGATAAGGGCAAAGGTATTCGCTTGGATTAGTGGCTCTCGGGGGTTCTAGCTTTTGGGAAAGTTCGGCCAAGATTTGGGTAGTTTAACCCCAAACACCATGCTCTAAGTGTCGTTTGGTATTTAAACTTTTGTGGTCGAAACTTATATTTTTGAACGAAATTGTAAAACGGGTCGTTGTGGGCCCGGTGATGTAAACTTGGTTTTTATTGTGGGAATCTCTTAGTTTTACATATATTGATGTGATGTGATAATTGGTTTCGCTGAAAAGTGTCGGGAGTCGGGTTTTTCGCACACGTGTAAAACGGGACAGATCAGTCCCTGGCAGTTCATTGGGACGCCGTCCCAAATCCTTGGACGCCGTCCCAGTATTAAAGGCTGGACGCCGTCCAGATGGTCTGTCCAGGAATTTTTTTTTTTTTTTTTTTTTTTTTTTTTTTTGTGTCGTGTTTTTGGTATAATGAGGGTTGGGCTGTTACATATGTTAATCATTCATGTAAACATTTTCTTAAAAGATTCAAGATTAACACAACTAGTCTAGCGTTTTAAAAAGCAAATTTGAACATGAACCTCATATAATTCTCATCTCTTTAACAAAACTATCACATTAGACACAAAGTAATGGAAACTTAACAATTTTCAAGAATTTATATCAATTAAGAATCAAAACATGCTAGATTTCCAAAACATGAACCGTGTCATGCTCAAAATGTGATACATACTTATGAATTACGTAAAATATCTCAAAACATTCATAAACACTTAGCTAGGAACCAAATTTATCCAAATTCAAAGCCAAAATTTGGATTTAAAGTCTACATAAACCCTAGAATCATTAATATACCCTAAAAACACAATGGAATATGATTTCAAGGCATACAAGTCAATTATAACAACCTAAAGTATGTTAATGTTTATAAAAATTATCAATTCAAGAAAACCCACATAATTTTCTTAAACAATATGAAAAGTTAAGCATGAAATCGAAGTATTGTAATGAAAATTAAGTGGAATCATATGAACATACCCTAGGCATCTTGAATTAGGCTTTGATTAGAGAAGATTTGGTTAAAATTGGAAGAATTGAAGTTAGGGTTTGGAGTGTTTTAGTGAAAGAGAGAAAATGAATCTGCAATTTTGGGTAAGGAATGAGTGAAAAACGAATGTGTGGTGTTAAAGAGGTGATAAAACTGTGGACCCCACCAAAATTGAAACAGATTCGAGTTAAATGGGAGAGTGCGCCGAGCGCACACCTTAGAGATGCGCAGCGCGCACTAGTGCTCAACTTCACAAATCTTCTGACCAAATTTTTAGCAAGTGCGCTGAGCGCATAGAGAAAAGGTGCGCGGCGTGCACTTGTTGTTTTTCAGGTATTTTCGCGTTTGGTCAGTACAGGGAGGTTGGTAACAGATTGGTGAACGTAATGGTATTCAACAAAGATTAAAAATCACTCAAAATCATATAAATTACACAAAAACCTATTTCTAACATTTGTGAAGGTTTTAAAACGAGTCGCTTCTCCCGACTCTCCCCCAAACTTTAGCTAGCTTTGGGGTTGAAGACGAGTTTTACCTCATCTTCAATGTTCCTAGGTCCATCAACATATAGTTTGATCCTGTGTCCGTTTACTTTAAAAACATCACCCTTCGCATTCCTTAATTCCAATGGAAATACCTTGTTAACAACAAATGGTCCCATCCATCGGGACTTGAGCTTGCCAGGGAAAAGTTTAAATCATGAGTTGAATAACAAAACACGATCACCCTCTTTAAAATCTTTTGGATTCTTAAGACGGTTATCGTGCCAAACTTTGGTCTTTTCCTTGTATATGAGTGAGTTTTCATAGGCGTTATGCCTCAACTCATCCAACTCATTAAGTTGGTTCAAACGAAGGTTTCCCGCTTCTTCAAGATAGAGATTACATGTCTTAAGAGCCCAATGTGATTTGTGCTCTATCTCCAAAGGGAGATGACATGCCTTCCCATAGACTAGGCAGTAACGTGTGGTTCCAATAGGAGTTTTGTAGGCGGTTCTAAATGCCCACAAAGCATCGTCAAGCTTCATTAACCACACCTTAGGATTGGATCCAACCATTTTCTCAAGGATTCTTTTAAGTGCCTGATTCGTATTTTCAACTTGCCCACTTGTTTGTGGGTGATAAGATGTAGAAATTTTATGGGTTACCCCATATCGTTTCAACACCTTTTCTAATTGGGTGTTGCAAAAATGTTTACCACGATCACTAATTAAAGCCTTCGGGGTACGGAACCGGGCAAAAAGCTCTTTAAGAAAAGTTACAACAACTCGTGCATCGTTTGTGAGGAGAGCCTTTGCCTCCGCCCATTTTGACACGTAGTCAATGGCAACGAGTATGTATTGGTTGGAATGAGACTTTGGGAGTGGTCTCATGAAATCAATGCCCCAAATATCGAAAACCTCACAAACTTGAATTATGTTTTGAGGCATTTCGTCTCGTTGACTAATCTTTCCTGCCCTTTGGCAAGAATCACATGATTTACATATTTGGTGGGCATCCTTGAAGATGGTAGGCCAATAAAAACCGGCCTCATAGACTTTTCTCCCCGTGATTTGGGGTCCAAAATGTCCGCCAGTGGGACCAAGATGACATTGGAGAAGAATTTGATTGCATTCTTCCCCGAAGACACATCGACAGATTATCCCATCGGGACACCGTTTAAAGAGATACGGGTCTTCCCAAAAATAGTATTTCAAGTCACTGAAAAATTTCTTCCGTTTTTGATGTGACATACCGGTTTATAGGAATCCACACGCAAGATAGTTGGCTATGTCTACAAACCAAGGATCATCAACTTTCTCAATTCTCATGAGATTTTCATCAAAAAAATTATCTTGAATAACGGTCTCATGGAGAACCTCAAGATTTGGGTTCTCAAGGCGAGAAAGGTGATCGGCTGCTAGGTTTTCGGCCCCCTTTTTGTCTTTAATATCAATGTCGAATTCCTACAAAAGCAAGACCCAACATATTAATAGGGGTTTAGCATCTTGCTTAGCAAGCAAGTACTTTAAGGCCGAGTGGTCCGTGTAGACAACAGTCTTTGCTAGTACCAAGTAAGATCGGAATTTTTCAAATGAAAATACAATTGCCAGGAGTTCCTTCTCGGTGGTAGTGTAATTAAGTTGGGCTCCTTGCAATGTTTTACTAGCATAATAAATGGGCTGGAAATGTTTTTCAATTCTTTGCCCCAAGACGGCACCAATAGCAAAGTCACTCCCATCACACATAAGTTCGAATGGAAGTGACCAATTCGGTGATATGAGAATGGGTGATTGTGTGAGCTTTGCTTTAAGAAGATTAAAGGCGTTTAGACACTCGTCCATAAAGACAAATGGAGGGTCTTTCTCTAGAAGTTGTTCATAGGGGTTGCAATTTTAGAAAAATCTTTAACGAATCGATGGTAAAAATCGGCGTACCCCAGAAAACGTCTTACACCTTTCACATTCGACGGCGGTGGTAATTTGGCTATGACTTCCACTTTAGCTCTATCCACCTCCATACCTGCACAAGAAATTTTATGACCCAATACAATGCCCTCTCTTACCATAAAATGGCATTTTTCCCAGTTTAGTACAAGATTTGATTCTTCACACCTAATCAATATACGCTCAAGATTATTAAGACATGAGTCAAAAGAATCACCGAAGAATGAAAAGTCATCCATGAATACTTCCATAAAGTCTTTAATCATATCATAAAAAATAGCTACCATACACCTTTGAAAGGTAGCAGGAGCATTGCATAAGCCAAAGGGCATACGTCGATAGGAGAAAGTACCATAAGGGCATGTAAAGGTGGTTTTCTCTTGGTCCTCGAGTGCTATAGGGATTTGGAAATATCCCGAGAAACCGTCAAGAAAACAATAAAATTTCTTTCCTGCAAACCTTTCCAACATTTGATCAATGTAAGGAAGGGGAAAATGGTCTTTTCGGGTAGCATCATTTAATTTTCTATAATCAATACATACCCTCCAACCCGTGACAGTCCTAGTGGAAATTAATTGGTCATTTTCGTTAGTGATAATGGTCATGCCACCCTTTTTGGGTACACATTGGACCGGACTCACCCAAGAACTATCCGAAATTGGGTAAATAAGACACGCATCAAGGAGTTTGACAATCTCCTTTTTAACGACTTCTTGCATATTAGGGTTCAGTCGCCTTTATCTTTGTACACATGGCTTATAGTTATCTTCCATTAATATCTTATTTGTACAATAAGAGGGACTTATACCCTTGATGTCATGAATTTTCCATGCTAGAGCCGGTTTATGGGCTTTTAACATGGAAACAAGTTTAAACTTCTTACTTACAGAGAGTTCGGATGAAATGATAACCGGGAGAGTAGAATCCTCTTGAAGGTAAGCATATTCCAAGTGACTTGGAAGTGGCTTTAGTTCCAAAATGGGAGGTTCTTCAATCGATGTTTTACATCGGTACTCATTTTCTAAATCCAACTTTCAGTATTCTTCATCATTTGGCTCATAACCGTTAGCCATCAAGGTGGTCAACATCTCCACTTCTTTCACCATGTTCTCTACATCACCTTTCGCTAAAATGCATTCTCCCGAACCTTGCAATTCTAGAAATTCCTGCAACAACTCTGAATATGTGTCTACGGTTTGCAAATAATAACATTTATCATCAGTAGACTCAGGGTATTGCAAGGCATGGTCAACAAAAAAGGTAACCTTAATATCCTTAATGCTAAGGGTCAATTTCTGCCCATGAACATCTATCATAGCTCTAGCGGTATTGAGGAAAGGTCGACCCAATATAAGAGGCACACGTGTGTCCTCTTCCATGTCCAAAATTACAAAATCGGCCAGAAATACTAGGGTACCCACTTTTACTAACATATTCTCTAAAATTCCACGAGGAAATTTAACAGAGCGGTTAGCTAGTTGAATTTCCGTTCGGGTTGGTTTTAGTACCTCGAGGTCTAGCTTAACATACAATGAATAAGGCATTAAATTTATGCGAGCCCCTAAATCCCCTAATGCTTTAATGCATTCTAAATCTCCTAGGAGACATGGTATGGTAAAACTTCTAGGATCAGCTAACTTCTTTGGTATTTTGTTCATCAAAATTGCTGAACAATTAGCATTCATGGTGACGGATGAAAGTTCCTCCATTTTCTTCCGATTAGTAAGTAAGTACTTTAAGAACTTAGCATATGTTGGCATACCTGAAATCACATCAATAAAAGGCATATTTATGTTAATTTGTTTAAACATATCAACAAATTTTGACCTTTCGGCTTCGAGCCTTTCTTGTTGTTGCTTCCTTGGTTATGGGAGTGGTGGTTGATATGGCTTCACTACAGGTTTCTCCCGTTCTTCCTTCTCAACCACTTGTTCCGACTCCTTAACCGGTTCATCATTTTTGTTCAACGGAACACTAAAATCAGAATCTTTGGGCATTATTGGAGCTTCATATGTTAGACCACTCCGTGTGGTGATAACATTGGCGTGCTCATTTCGGGGGTTCTTATTAGTATCAAGTAAACTCCCTGGTTTTCTTTCACTAAGTAAACTAGCTAACCCAATCATTTGCTTCTCTAAATTCTGAATTGCGGCTTGTTGGTTTTTGAATTGGTGTTCATTTTTCTCGTTTGTTTGGCTTATATTGGTAACAAGCTGGGTCTGAGATGCAATTAACTTCTCCAACAAACTCTCCATATTTGACTTTTTCTCTTCGTGTTGGGGTTTTTGATAAAAACTCGGAGTTTGTTGTTGGAACCCACTACTTGACCCTTGTTGGTAATTGGAATTTTGACCTTGAGGGTTGTATGGGTTATTGAAGTTTCGGTTAAATTGGGCTCTTCCTTGAAATTGATTATTATTTTTTTGGCTTATGAAAGCCACTTCTTCTTTCTGAGCCATTGTTAAACCGGCATCACAATCTTTTCCTAAACGGAGACCACCACAGTATTCACAACCTACCTTCATACTATGGATTTCTTTGTTGATCTTTTCTATGTTTCGAGCAACACCGTCTATTTTCACAATTAGGGAACTAAGATCATCATAAGCACCAGCGCTTTGGACTTGAGCATGACGAGTAATTGGTCATTCTTGATGCTACTCATGAGAATAATTGGCTTGCTTCTCGATTATCTCATAAGCTTCTTGTTCGGTTTTGTCCATGAGTGAACCTCCGGCCGCTTGATCAATGGAAATTCGGGTTGCAACATCACAACCCTTGTAAAAGATTTGAACTTTTTGGAAGGTATCCAAACCATGGTTTGGACAACCTTTTAGCATTTTGGAAAATCGATTCCATGCTTCATACAAGGTTTCCATCGGCTTTTGACAAAATTGGGTAATTTCTTGTTTGAGTCTCGTGGACTTAGAAGCTGAAAAATATTTCTTAAGAAATTTTTCCAACGTACCATCCTAAGTTTCTATCATAGCCTCGGGCAATGAATCCAACCAACTCCTTGCTTCCCCGTGGAGTGTCCATGGGAAAAGTCTTAAAAATATGGCTTGATCAGTGTCCGGTTGAAGCTTGAATAGAAGACATATCTCTTGAAAAAGACGAATATGTTCGTTTGCATCTTCATTCGGACCACCACCAAATTGACATCTGTTGTTAATCATTTAGAGAATAGGTCCTTTTATTTCAAATTTTACCTCACCAGGTATCTGAGTAATTGCACTTCCTTGTCCGGTTCGGGTTGCCTTCATCTTGGCCGCCATTGATTGTCTTGGTACCACCGGTCTTGCCTCTCCTTCCATTTCAAAATTTGGAGGATGAACGGGTTCACCAAATTCAGAATATCTTGGCTTGATTGTACTTGATTCTGAATCAAAAGTTTCTTGCTTTGATGAAGATTCAAAAAGTTCAAGTACTTCTTTTGGGATTCTACCAAGCTTTTTATCAGGTTCTGTAAGCGGTGTAAGTAATGGAGAATCTGAACTTCGGGTATGTGGCATATGCAACCAAAAATCTGTCAATCACACAACTAACAAAACTATTAAATGCACCGATTCTATAAGTTTAAAAATCAAAGACTATTAAAAATTTAAAAAGAATTAAGAAACTACTTAATCACAAATTAGTTAATAATTCTATTTTGACACAAAACTGTCCCCGACAGCGGCGCCAAAAACTTGATGTGCAAAAGGTGGTATATGAATTATTGTATAAAATAGTATGGAAAAATACCGATTAAATATTGCTACACACTAACGGGCAGTGTACCCGATTGTGTAGTAGTATAGTAAATGGTAAAATCCGTGTATCGTTCCAATGACAATATCTAAGTCAAATTAGGATTATAAACTAAATTGTGATTAACTAATAAAATTACAATTACAAGATATTTTGGTTTGCCCTTTTTCGATGGGCGAATCAAGTGATGAATAAGATTAAAAGACAATATTTTTGGTATTTTAAGTTTATGAAAGTAAAAAGATAGTTTTGATATCAAATTAAGGAAATATGCTCATCTAGACTTTTTACCCTTTATGTTGAATGTTATTTAGGATTAAGATCGGATTGATTGGTTATGCACGAGAACTAATTAATTGGTTCACCAAGAGTAGTCTTGCGCAAAACACTCAAACGGGATTACACGACGCAAGTGATGTTCTTGTCATCTAAGACCTCCTATTTGTAATCAACTAATTCAACTAGTTTGAAGACTTGAAGAATGATCAAGTCAATGGTGTGTTGTACGTGATCCACTCCTATATCAACTAATGGTTTAACTTAGTTCATTCCCTTGGTCCGGTTAAATGCTCAATTCACCCAATCCAAGTAATTAACTAAGTGTTATAATAAGATCCCTATAAACGTCACTAGATAAGGCAAATCACTAACTCATGTTAATTAATGGAACTAGGTAGTTGAAAGAGTGTATAACATATTCTAAGGAATTGGCCATTCTCCTAAACGATTACACATACTAATTAAGCTATCCCAAAGTATCTACAAGAGTCGTTCTTACATTCTCATTTAAATCAACCATTTGAACTCAACTTATCCCTTTTGGTAAAAGACGGATAAACACATGTCACTAAGTGTAAATCAATACATTAACTTAGCAAGATGATGTTTCTTAATCAAATGAATATATCAACTAGTTGAATCGAAAGGATTAAACTTAACAAGAATGATTCTTGTATTCAAACATCAAACTATCGTGCATAATAACAATCAATCAATATTTAACATTCAACATTTCGGTTATTTATCTAGATGAACATAAAATGGACTAGCCAACAATCATGCTTGAAAACGTAAACAAAACAGTAACAAAGATAGAATTCATTGTAAATACAAGATTGACCTTTTAGGAGTAATCTTGGATGAAGCTCTTGAATGATCCTTGATTCTTCAATGATTTGAGTGCTTAGATGCACTTTGATAAGCCTAAGAATTACTTTGATTCGTATGTTTTAGTCTCGGAACAGAAAGGAAACTGGTGCCCTTTGAAATGAAGCTGTACATAGAATTAAATAGGCTGAACAGTGGTTGAAAAGTGGGGTGTGCCAAGCGCACCAAAGTGAGTGCGCTGCGCGCACAGTTCACCTACTCCACTTTTTTTTACAGCTCGATATCGCACGTTCAAATCTGAGTTACTGGTAAAAGTGCGCAGAGGGGTGCGCTGAGCGCACTACTATGCGCGGCGCGCACTATGCTTGGCGCACTTTGGTTTTGGCTTGTAAATCATCTGATCAAAATTTGGCCTTGTGCGCTGCGCGCACCCTTAGTGGTGCGCTGAGTGCACCTCACTGTTCTTGGATTTCTGGTCTTGTTTTCGATCTCTGAGTAGTAGCATACATAATCTTCCATATTTCTTCAATTTTACAATGATTCTAGACTATATAACAATAATATGAAATACAAACGGAAATACTATGTTTACATACGAAATAAACAACAATAGGACTCGATATTGCTGAAATATCTCGTTCATATTGATTATAAACGTTCCATATTAATTGATTTCGTCGCGAGGTTTTGACCTCTATATGAGACGTTTTTCAAAGACTGCATTCATTTTTAAAACAACCATAACCTTTATTTTATTGATAAAGGTTTAAAAAGCATTACGTAGATTATCAAATAATGATAATCCAAAATATACCGTTTACACACGACCATTACATAATGGTTTACAATAAGAATATATTACATCAAAAATAAGTTTCTTGAATGCAGTTTTTACATAATATCATACAAGCATGGACTCCAAATCTTGTCCTTATTTTAGTATGCAATAGCAGAAGCTCTTAATAATCACCTGAGAATAAACATGCTTAAAACGTCAACAAAAATGTTGGTGAGTTATAGGTTTAACCTATATATTATCAAATCATAATAATAGACCACAAGATTTCATATTTCAATATACATCCCATACATAGAGATAAAATTCATTCATATGGTGAACACCTGGTAACCGACATTAACAAGATGCATATAAGAATATCCCCTATCATTCCGGGAAATCCTTCAGACATGATAAAAACGAATTCGAAGTACTAAAGCATCCGGTACTTTGGATGGGGTTCGTTAGGCCCAATAGATCTATCTTTAGGATTCGCATCAATTAGTAGATCGGTTTACTAATTCTTAGGCTACCAAGAAAAAGGGGCATATTCGGCTTCGATCATTCACCCATATAATGTAGTTTCAATTACTTGTGTCTATTTCGTAAAACATTTATAAAACTGTATGTATTCTCATCCCAAAATATTAGATTTTAAAAGTGGGACTATAACTCACTTTTACGGATTTTTACTTCGTCGGGAAGTAAGACTTGGCCACTGGTCGATTCACGAACCTATAACAAATATGTACATATATATCAAAGTATGTTCAAAATATATTTACAACACTTTTAATACATTTTGATGTTTTAAGTTTATTAAGTCAGCTGTCCTCATTAGTAACCTACAACTAGTTGTCCACAGTTAGATGTACAGAAATAAATCGATATATATTATCTTGAATCAATCCACGACCCAGTGTATACACGTCTCAGGCTAGATCACAACTCAAAGTATATATATTTTTGGAATCAACCTCAACCCTGTATAGCTAACTCCAACATTACTACATATAGAGTGTCTATGGTTGTTCCAAATAATATATATACATGGGTCGATATGATATGTCAAAACATTTGCATACGTGTCTATGGTATCCCAAGATTACATAATATATTAGAATACATGTATAATATAATATAAGTTAGCTAGGATATGATTTGTATAGAATTGTTAATATTTCCCGTAGCTACAAAAATCAAAAAATATCCAATCTTGTTTTACTCATAACTTCTTCATTTTAAATCTGTTTTGAGTGAATCATGTGAAGACCCGTCCTAATCCATCCAGACGAAGTCCATATCGATTATAAACAATTCACAACAGTTGATTACATCGCGAGGTACTTGACCTCTATATGATACATTTTACAAACATTGCATTCATTTTTGAAAAGACAATCTTTCATTACATCGAAGGTTGACAGCATGCATACCATTTTATAATATAACTAACTATAATTGACTTAATAATAATCTTGATGAACTCAAAGACTCGAATGCAACGTCTTTTGAAATATGTCATAAATGACTCCAAGTAATATCTTTAAAATGAGCAATTGCACAGCGGAAGACTTCTTTCATACCTGAGAATAAACATGCCTTAAAGTGTCAACCAAAAGGTTGGTGAGTTCATTAGTTTAACATAAATAATCATTTCATAATTTTTAATAGACCACAAGATTTTATATTTTCATTTCTCATAAACATACGTCCCATACATAGAGACAAAAATATCATTCATATGGATTGAACACCTGGTAACCGACATTCACAATATGTATATAAGAATATCCCCATCATTCCGGGATCCTCCTTCGGACATGATTTAAATTTTGAAGTACTAAAGCATCCTGTACTTTGGATGGGGCTTGTTGGGCCCGATAGATCTATCTTTAGAGTTTGCGTCAACTAGGGTGTCTGTTCCCTAATTCTTAGATTACCAGACTTAATAAAAAGGGGCATATTCGTTTTCGATCATTCAACCATATAATGTAGTTTCAATTACTTGTGTCTATTTCGTAAAACATTTATAAATGCAGCGCATGTATTCTCAGTCCCAAAAATATATATTGCAAAAGCATTTAAAAAGGGATTAATGAAACTCACCATACTGTATTTTGTAGTAAAAATACATATGACTATATTGAACAATGCAGGGTTTGGCCTTGGATTCACGAACCTAAATCAATTGTGTATATATTAAAACGTATAATCGTAATCGAACAAATATATATATTATTATTATTGGTATAATTTTTATATTCGTAACTTTTATATTTCATCATTGATATATATTAATTTTATATATATTTAAAAAATATAACTCTTGTGATGTCATATGTATTAAATATGTTATTTATATTTCATTTGTTTGTTAAGAATAGTAATTATAAAATACTATGATAATATTAGTAGTAATAATAATAATGATAATACTAGTATTAATAATAATGATAATGATATTAATGATTATCATAAGAATAATATTAATGATAGTTTTATTAATAAATCTTATACAAATGTAAATAACAGTTTTTAAATGAAAAGTTTAATAATGTTAATTAATAATACTAATGTTTAAAAATGATATCAATACTAATATTAAATAAAATGTTAATAACATTAATAAGCGTAATCATAATAATACTCATAGTACCTAGATGATAAGATTAATAATAATGTTAATAATACTTATATAAAAATATACAAATGATAATAACGTCTTCAATACTTATAAATATAAATATGACACTATTAATAATAATTATAATTCTACAATCATATTAATAATCCTAATTATAACAATTTTATTACTAATGAAAAAAAAATACTTTTGTTACTAATAATCCTAAAATGATACTAATACTAATATTAATGAAAATAATAATAAATTTTATTATTTTCATAATAATAATAATAATCTTAATCTTAATCATAATAATAATAATAACAACTGATAATTACTACTTATTTTGGTGATATTAATAACAATAATAATCATAATTCTAATATTAATAACAATAACAATAATAATCATAACCATAATAATCATATTAATAATAATAACAATAATAAATGACAAGTAAACTACCTTAAAAATCGGACCAAAAAGGAAATTGTGACCCTGTCAGGGTTCGAACCCGAGACCCCTCGCTCAACCACAGAACACCTTAACCATCTGTCCATTCTTATTTTTCTGGAATATATCCCAACACTTGTATATATAAACCCATATTAAATTTGTTTCATATTCTTCCTCTTCAAGAACTTAATCGATCCAGAGATTCCTAAATCCTCAAAACAGAAATTTAAATATTTCTAAATAATAATCAATCGATATCAAGTGTTTATTTTTAGTTGAAAACGAAAAAAAAATAAAAAAAATTTAAAAAAAACACCTGCACAGGTACTGCTCGTCGCATGTGTTATCAAAAAAAAAATTCGATTTTTGATTTTTACTCTGTTTTAGATAAAAGTTGCAACACGAAAAACATTTTAAATCATTTACAGAAACTTCTCAAGTCATTAATTTATTCGAAAACATCACACAGGAATCAAATTTTAAGATGAACAAGTCGTTTGACTTTTGACAAAATAAGTTTGACTCTCAAATTCGAATTTGTTTTGAGGAATTGGATCGTAAAAATTTGCAGAAAGATTGAGTAAAACATTCCTAACACTTCTGCATTTCTAGTTTTTAAAAAGTTAATCGAATTCGAGTTATGGTGTTTTTGGGTTCATCACAGTGATGTCGAGCAAGATAGAATAAAAAATAAAATATATTTACAATTAAAATCTGTTTGAATTGCTTGTAATTGTTAGTAAGGATGTAAAGTGATTGGATTCTGTCCACAACTAGCAGTGATCGATCGTTATATAAATTTGAAGGATTTGACAACTTATTCGATCAGAAGAAAAAAAAACACAGATAAAAACAACAAGAAAGAAACAAAAAAAAATATAAAGGGGATACCAATGTGTAACTGAATTTGGAAGCTTTCTAGTGATTGAATTGTGATTGGTACGATCTTGAATGCAATACAGTTTAATTGATACAGGAATTTGGATCCTGCTTACAATTATAAAGATACAATTTATTTAAGAATTTTTATTAAAATCTAATAATTAATAATTATAATTATATTACTAATAATAATCTAAATAAATATAATACTGATTACCATCTCTATATGTATAACCCTTACACTTATATATATATATATATATATATATATATATATATATATATATATATATATATATATATATATATATATATATATATATATATATATATATATATATATATATATATATTTTTATAGATTTAATCCATTTTATTAATAAATATAAATATAATAATAATGATGATACTCTTAATATTATAACTAATAGTAATGCAAATATAATAGTGATCATAATAATATTGCTATTAATGATAATGATGTTAATTACCATAAAATGTATAACAATAATATCGAAAGTAATGATAATGCTATTAATATATATCAATTATATTCAAACTTGTAATTTAATATAATACCATTTATTATTTGTGTAATATTATATTATATGATTACATTTGCTGAATAGTTAATATACATTTTATATATATTTAATAGAGATCATAGATTTATAATAACATATACATATTTATATTTATTAACAGTACTTAATTGTTCTAGTTGTTATTTTACATTTTAAATTCTAATTATTTAAAGTATACTTTATTAACTCAAGATATTATATATTCTTATATTTATATTCATATAATATATACATATTTATTTATAAATAATTGTTCGTGAATCGTCGGGAATAGTCAAAAGGTAATTGGTTACTTGAATGTAGTTCCAAAACTTTTTGAGACTCAATATTATAGACTTTGCTTATCGTGTCGGGAACATATAAAGATTAAAGTTTAAATTTGGTCGGAAATTCCCGGGTCATCACAGTACCTACCCGTTAAAGAATTTTGTCACGAAATTCGAGTGAGGTCATTATGGCTAACAATAAAAATGTTTTCATGACGAATATGGGTTGATAAATAGAGTTTTATTATCATTGAGTAATATGGATAAAATGATTCGATTAATTGAAGCGTATGAATGAAGTTATCATAAAAGATCGAGATGAAGAAATGGAGATTTTCCATAACTTTTGACGTAGTCGCGATTGAATTTAGAAAATAAGGTGCGTCTTAACTTTTGACAGAGTCAGGGTTGAATTCCGGAATTCAAGGGATTTAAAGAAAATTTTCGAAATCTAAAAGATTTGATTCTTCGGCGAGTAGGAAAATTAAGATCTCTATAATTAAATACGGTGATCTGCCTCGATTTCTCCGTCTGATATTTCCCTTATAAATTTACCTTTTCCGTTCCATTAGTTTCCACCACTTCTATGCCTTCTTTCTCAGTTCATATATCCAAAAGATTATAATAATGCTTAATCCGGTTCTGATCCTTGTCCTCATCCTTATTATCGCAACAATTATTCTTCTTTTCCAACTTCCACTAGAGGAATCTGCTTACTTCTACTTTGCCCTTGGGGTTATAGTACTTATAATTCTCCCGTGTCTTTATGTTGCAATAAACATTGATATACACGGTTTGTAATTTAGGTGTTGTTATCGGGCTTTATATCTTTCCTTATATTTCAATGTCCCTATATCTGTTTTCTATAATCATTGTCATCCACAGTTAATACTCCTTCCTCTTTGCTGCGATTTATACTCCAATTTCTATTTCTTTTGGAGCTTTGTCCCTTCGTTTCTTCTTTTTATGATTGGACATCTCTTGTAATGGTCCAGAATTCGTAAGTATGGAGTTTCGAATGAATATAATGTTCTAAACAAGAAAGAATGTGATAACACGATTTGATTTGTCAAATTACCAGAGTCACTGAGAATAGAACTATCAAGAATATATTTTCTTGATATGTTCAGAAGTTAATCAGAATGAAAGAGTTATGTAACATGTCACATGATGACGTTATAATCTGTGAATCATCATGTTCCATTTAGAAACTCAACATGACTTACAGTAATATAATCACGTTGATCAAGTGTCATTATATTATACTAACTCATGCATCAGTTCCCAACATTACTTCAATAACATTCATATTTTTAAGCTTGAAAGTTTACAGAATATAGAAACTAACAGTTTCTATATGATGTAACACTGATATCAGGAAGAGATTAATAATTTCAGATAAGAATAGTTATGAAAATATCTTCAGAAATATGGAGGATATTTATAATGAAAGCTACGATGATAACTTGGAATTTCTAATATCAATGGACGATGAAAAAGATTTATCTGTAAGGGTTTTAGAGTAAGGAGCAAAATATTCGCTAAAGACTTCAGCAGGCATTGAATCTTTTGGATTCTTTGAAGTCAAACTTATTCTTTATGATTTGTCCACGACTTCCTTCATAGTTTCGCATAATCCGCTTTTCGGTACTAAATTTTCTATTGAATGTTTCCAATATAATGATACATAGGAAGCATGAAGAGGTATATAATTTCGGACGAGAATATTTATGAAAATATCCTCAGAAATATCGAAGATATTGATGATGATATTTTGAAATTTCTAAGATCGATGGTTGATGGAGAAAGATTTTCCGCAAGATTTTAACATGAGTACTGAGCAAGATATTCATTGAAGGTTTCATCGAATTCAGAATTACCTGAATTCTTTGAATATAGGGTATGGTCCTTGTATTTGTTCTTGATCTCCTTCGTGGTTAGCTCAATCCGTTTTCCAGTTCCAACTTTTCTGAGCTTTTCCAACATACTATTCTTTATCATCAAACTTCCAATGATTAAGGTAGTTTACGGTTGTCTATGGGTTCTGCTGCTTCATTCAGCTTTTTCAACATTTAGAGTATTGGTTTGTGACTGAGTGCTTTTCAGAATTTCAGAATGAGAGGTCATAATTCTAAGAGATAAATGTCATACATAAAACTGTTGATGTAGATATGCTGTGAGTTTTCAAAGTACTGATTGCTGACTCCCAATAATTGGTATGGCAGTTCTCGTTACAGAACGGATGAGTATATGATACGGTATTAATGAACAAATATATTGATTTATCGAAGTGACTTTCGTCAAATAGTAGTGAAGTTGCTGGTACATTTACTGTTAATGTGGTGGAATTTAAACAGTTCCCCAGTAACGATGATGAAAGGTAAACTTATATATCAAAGTTATAATAAGACTTATTCGAATGAAAGGTCGATGTACTAGCTGGAGCTGTGACAAAATTTGCTACTTTGAAAAGGGATCGCAAAGTTATTTTTGCTAATAAATGCCAAAGGATCTGACGCGGCTACGTGTTAAACTTTTACTCAGTTGCTGAGAGTTTCTCAGGTGCATAACTAGATGCATAAATCTTTTCTTCCGTAGATGAAGTGCGGTTGATTCATCCTCTTGATTGAGGTGCTTTCAAGAATCATGAAAGGTTTAAACGCAGATTGTAATCGTCAAGATACAAATGTGGTTTAAGATGAAATCAAGTGGAAAACTTGAAGAATATTTAGTTTCATATGTTATAATCAATATTTTAATTCCTTTTAATTATCCAATGTTATTAGTCCATAGTCGATAGTCCACAGTAACAGCCCAATAATTCATATATAATTTAATATACATTATTCGAATTACTTAATACGTGTCGTGACCCGTATACGTCTCAGACTCGATCACAACTCAAAGTATATATATTATTTGAGGATCAACCTCAACCCTGTATAGAGAACTCGATCATTACTGCATATAGAGTGTCTATGGTGATTCCAAATAATAAATATAGATGCGTCGATATGATATGTCAAAACCTTGTATACGTGTCCCGATATTTAAAGTGCGTAAAATAAAAAAATAAAAAATAAATGACGAATATTAAAGTGCGTAAAGTAAATAACAGAAATTAAATGACATTTAAAAAAAATTGCGAGAATTAAAATTACGATAAAATAAATTGCGATAATTAAATTAAGATAAATAAAATGTAATATGGAATTAACAGTTAGCTAGGAACAGTTAGCTAGGATTTTGTTAGCGTGGTTTCTTAACAAAATTTCATATTGTCAATTAGTCTGTTTCTAATCAATTTTTATTGTGTCCATTATTTCTTCATTATGCCACTTGTTGGATTCTGATAGGTCAAAATCCAAATATAAAATTGAATGAAAATGGTTGTTTTGTGGTGAACGGATTCGTATATCTGTGATTGTAAATAGGATAGTAAATGATTATTGAATCAGATTCGAAGAATGTACAATGTAACTTATTAATGTGAAATTTAAATATTCCTCGGGTATTATCTACCCGTTAAAATATTTTCACCATTAACAGTTTGTACAGGAGAATTTTTAATTACAATCTTTATGAGAACATATATACATATATATTTTCTTCAGATGTATTCATGGATTTAATGAGTTAATATGATATTAAACTCATTTGCTTTTCGGTTGGAACTAGAATAAATAATCTCTAAAACTTTAGAGATTACATATTCGCCATGTCGAATGAAGATAAATGAGGTAGAACGATACGTAGAACGAAGATCATACTCAAAGTACAAATGATGATATTGAAGCATGGATTGTTGATGGTACTGGTGTTGTTATTGATGGTACTGTTGGTGTTGGTGATGTTGCTGAAGCTGGTACATTTTGAACCATATTCTCCGAATTGATTATTCTAGCGCGAAGTTCGTTGACTTATTACTCCAGGATGATTGTCGGTCGGAACGAGCGGATGAATAAGGTTTAGAATTGTGGATAGAATATAATCTTGTCGAGTTACCCTGGAAATGAGACTGAAAATGGTGTCTCGAACAGGTTCGCCGGTAAACGCTTCAGGTTCATTGTCAAGAGGTGAATTCGGTTGGTGGAAGGGATCGCCTTTTTCGCGTCTCCATTGATTAGGTCGACTACGAACTCATCAGATGAATTGGGGATGGATGATTGATTGATTCATTCTGGTGACACTGCTTTCGGAGCTTAGGTGAACATCCATGTCGGAATAGCTGTCGGAATAACTATCGGAATAGCTATCAAAATCTGAGGGACTCGAACTTGTTGAGGGATTCATCTCGTACGATCAGATGAAGGATTTTCGATAAGAAATAGATTATAGGATATAGATTAGTACTCTGCAATACATAATTTACATATGTATATATAATACTAAAATCCCATAAGTTACAGAGGAATCTACCGAAGTTGTCAGGCAAAGTCTACAGTAACAGATATGCTAAGATATGAATTAGCAGATACACTAAGATACGAATTTTGTCTATACACTATTCATGCAATCATTGTAGTAATATGTGTCTAGACTAAGAATGATAAGCAGGTAATTTCCTAAGGATGATAAACAGATGATTTCCTACAAAAATGATAAGCAAAACTTTTGACATGCAGACACGGTCAAAGTCCAGACTCACTAATGCCTCCTAATGACTTATCAGTTAGACACACTAATGCAGACCTGGTTCGCTAAGACCTCTGCGCTGATACCAACTGTGAAGACCCGTCCTAATCCATCCGGACGAAGTCCATATCGATTATAAACGATTCACAATAGTTGATTACATCGCGAGGTACTTGACCTCTATATGATACATTTTACAAACATTGCATTCGTTTTTGAAAAGACAATCTTTCATTACATCGAAGGTTGACAGCATGCATACCATTTTATAATATAACTAACTATAATTGACTTAATAATAATCTTGATGAACTAAACGACTCGAATGCAACGTCTTTTGAAATATGTCATAAATGACTCCAAGTAATATCTTTAAAATGAGCAATTGCACAGCGGAAGACTTCTTTCATACCTGAGAATAAACATGCCTTAAAGTGTCAACCAAAAGGTTGGTGAGTTCATTAGTTTAACATAAATAATCATTTCATAATTTTTAATATACCACAAGATTTCATATTTTCATTTCTCATAAACAAACGTCCCATACATAGAGACAAAAATATCATTCATATGGATTGAACACCTGGTAACCGACATTCACAATATGTATATAAGAATATCCCCATCATTCTGGGATCCTCCTTCGGACATGATATAAATTTCAAAGTACTAAAGCATCCTGTACTTTGGATGGGGCTTGTTGGGCCCGATAGATCTATCTTTAGAGTTCGCGTCAATTAGGGTGTCTATTCCCTAATTCTTAGATTATCAGACTTAATAAAAAGGGGCATATTCGTTTTCGATCATTCAACCATATAATGTAGTTTCAATTACTTGTGTCTATTTCGTAAAACATTTATAAAAGCAGCGCATGTATTCTCAGTCCCAAAAATATATATTGCAAAAACATTTAAAAGGGGATTAATGAAACTCACCATACTGTATTTTGTAGTAAAAATACATATGACTATATTGAACAATGCAGGTTTTGGCCTTGGATTCACGAACCTAAATCAATTGTGTATATATTAAAACGTATAACCGTAATCGAACAAATATATATATTATTATTATTGATATAATTTTTATATTCGTAACTTTTATATTTCATCATTGATATATATTAATTTTATATATATTTAAAAAAATATAACTCTTGTGATGTCATATGTATTAAATATTTTATTTATATTTCATTTGTTTGTTAAGAATAGTAATTATAAAATACTATGATAATATTAGTAGTAATAATAATAATAATGATAATACTAGTATTAATAATAATGATAATGATATTAATGATTATCATAAGAATAATATTAATGATAGTTTTATTAATAAATCTTATACAAATGTAAATAACAGTTTTTAAATGAAAAGTTTAATAATTTTAATTAATAATACTAATGTTTAAAAATGATATCAATACTAATATTAATTAAAATGTTAATAACATTAATAAGCGTAATCATAATAATACTCATAGTACCTAGATGATAAGATTAATAATAATGTTAATAATACTTATATAAAAATATATAAATGATAATAACGTCTTCAATACTTATAAATATAAATATGACACTAGTAATAATAATTATAACTCTACAATCATATTAATAATCCTAATTATAACAATTTTATTACTAATGAAAAAAAAATGCTTTTGTTACTAATAATCCTAAAATGATACTAATACTAATATTAATGAAAATAATAATAAATTTTATTATTTTCATAATAATAATAATAATCTTAATCTTAATCATAATAATAATAATAACAACTGATAATTACTACTTATTTTGGTGATATTAATAACAATAATAATCATAATTCTAATATTAATAACAATAACAATAATAATCATAACCATAATAATCATATTAATAATAATAACAATAATAAATGACAAGTAAACTACCTTAAAAATCGGACCAAAAAGGAAATTGTGACCCTGTCAGGGTTCGAACCCGAGACCCCTCGCTCAACCACAGAACACCTTAACCATCTGTCCATTCTTATTTTTCTGGAATATATCCCAATACTTGTATATATAAACCCGTATTAAATTTGTTTCATATTCTTCCTCTTCAAGAACTTAATCGATCCAGAGATTCCTAAATCCTCAAAACAGAAATTTAAATATTTCTAAATAATAATCAATCGATATCAAGTGTTTATTTTTAGTTGAAAACGAAAAAAAAAATTAAAAAAAAACCTGCACAGGTACTGCTCGTCGCATGTGTTATCAAAAAAAATTTGATTTTTGATTTTTACTCTGTTTTAGATAAAAGTTGCAAAACCAAATACATTTTAAATCATTTACAGAAACTTCTCAAGTCATTAATTTATTCGAAAACATCACACAGTAATCAAATTTTAAGATGAACAAGTCGTTTGACTTTTGACAAAATAAGTTTGACTCTCAAATTCGAATTTTTTTGAGGAATTGGATCATAAAACTTTGCAGAAAGATTGAGTAAAACATTCCTAACACTTCTGCATTTCTAATTTTTAAAAAGTTAATCGAATTCGAGTTATGGTGTTTTTCGGTTCATCACAGTGATGTCGAGCAAGATAGAATAAAAAATAAAATATATTTACAATTAAAATCTCTTTGAATTGCTTGCAATTGTTAGTAAGGATGTAAAGTGATTGGATTCTGTCCACAACTAGCAGTGATCGATCGTTATATAAATTTGAAGGATTTGACAACTTATTCGATCAGAAGAAAAAAAAACACAGATAAAAACAACAAGAAAGAAACAAAAAAAATAAAGGGGATACCAATGTGTAACTGAATTTGGAAGCTTTCTAGTGATTGAATTGTGATTGGTACGATCTTGAATGCAATACAGTTTAATTGATATAGGAATTTGGATCCTGCTTACAATTATAAAGATACAATTTATTTAAGAATTTTTATTAAAATCTAATAATTAATAATTATAATTATATTACTAATAATAATCTAAATAAAAATAATACTGATTACCTAATATATAAAACTGTATATATCTGCATATGTATATATATATATAACTGTATATATATATATCTAGTTGTATTTATCCATCTCTATATGTATAACCCTTACACTTATATATATATATATTTTTATAGATTTAATCCATTTTATTAATAAATATAAATATAATAATAATAATGATACTCTTAATATTATAACTAATAGTAATGCAAATATAATAGTGATAATAATAATATTGCTATTAATGATAATGATGTTAATTACCATAAAATGTATAACAATAATATCGAAAGTAATGATAATGCTATTAATATATATCAATTATATTCAAACTTGTAATTTAATATAATACCATTTATTATTTATGTAATATTATATTATATGATTACATTTGCTGAATAGTTAATATACATTTTATATATATTTAATAGAGATCATAGATTTATAATAACATATACATATTTATATTTAGTAACAGTACTTAATTGTTCTAGTTGTTATTTTACATTTTAAATTCTAATTATTTAAAGTATACTTTATTAACTCAAGATATTATATATTCTTATATTTATATTCATATAATATATACATATTTATTTATAAATAATTGTTCGTGAATCGTCGAGAATGGTCAAAAGGTAATTGGTTATTTGAATGTAGTTCCAAAACTTTTTGAGACTCAATATTATAGACTTTGCTTATCGTGTCGGGAACATATAAAGATTAAAGTTTAAATTTGGTCGGAAAGTCCGGGTCATCACAAATCAAATTACTATGGTTTCATATTGAACTCTATTTTATGAATCTAAACAGAAAAAGTATAGGTTTATAGTCAGAAATATAAGTTACAGGTTGTTTTTGTAAGAGGTAGTCATTTCAGCCGAAAGAACGACGTCTTTATGACCATTTTGAAAAACATACTTTCACTTTGAGTTTAACCATGATTTTTGGATATATAGTTTCATGTTCATAAGAAAAATCATTTTCTCAGAAGAACAACTTTTAAATCAAAGTTTATCATAGTTTTTAATTATCAAACCCAAAACAGCCCGCGGTGTTACTACGATGGCGTATGTCCGGTTTTACGGTGTTTTTCGTGTTTCCAGGTTTTAAATCATTAAGTTAGCATATCATATAGATATAGAACATGTGTTTAGTTGATTTTAAAAGTCAAGTTAGAAGGATTAACTTTTGTTTGGGAACAAGTTTAGAATTAACTAAACTATGTTCTAGTGATTTCAAGTTTAAACCTTCGAATAAGATAGCTTTATATGTATGAATTGAATGATGTTATGAACATCATTACTACCTCAAGTTTTGTAGATAAACCTACTGGAAAATAGACAAATTGATCTAGCTTCAAAGGATCTTGGATGGCTTGAAAGTTCTTGAAGTAGAATCATGACACGAAAATAAGTTCAAGTAAGATTTCCACTCGAAATAAGATTGTTATAGTTATAGAAATTGAATCAAAGTTTGAATATGAGTATTACCTTGTATTAGAAAGATATCTTACTGTAAATAAGAAAGATTTCTTGAGGTTGGATGATCACTCTACAAGATTGGAAGTAAGCTAGCAAACTTGGAAGTATTCTTGATTTTATGAAACTAGAACTTGTAGAATTTATGAAGAATGAAAGTGTTTGTAGGTGTTTTTGGTCATTGATGTATGGATTAGATATAAAGGATATGTAATTTTGTTTTCATGTAAATAAGTCATGAATGATTACTCATATTTTTGTAATTTTATGAGATATTTCATGCTAGTTGCCAAATGATGGTTCCCACATGTATTAGGTGACTCACATGGGCTGCTAAAAGCAGATCATTGGAGTGTATATACCAATAGTACATACATCTAAAAGCTTTGTATTGTACGAGTACGAATACGGGTGCATACGAGTAGAATTGTTGATGAAACTGAACAAGGATGTAATTGTAAGCATTTTTGTTAAGTAGAAGTATTTTGATAAGTGTCTTGAAGTCTTTCAAAAGTGTATGAATACATATTAAAACACTACATGTATATATATTTTAACTGAGTCGTTAAGTCATCGTTAGTCGTTACATGTAAGTGTTGTTTTGAAACCTTTAGGTTAACGATCTTGTTAAATGTTGTTAACCCAATGTTTATAATATCAAATGAGATTTTAAATTATTATATTATCATGATATTATGATATATGAATACCTCTTAATATGATATATATATATATATATATATATATATATATATATATATATATATATATATATATATACATTAAATGTCGTTACAACGATAATCGTTACATATATGTCTCGTTTCAAAATCATTAAGTTAGTAGTCTTGTTTTTACATATGTAGTTCATTGTTAATATACTTAATGATATGTTTACCTATCATAATATCATGTTAACTATATATATCCATATATATGTCATCATATAGTTTTTACAAGTTTTAACGTTCGTGAATCACCGGTCAACTTGGGTGGTCAATCGTCTATATGAAACCTATTTCAATTAATCAAGTCTTAACAAGTTTGATTGCTTAACATGTTGGAAACACTTAATCATGTAAATAACAATTTCATTTAATATATATATAAACATGGAAAAGTTCGGGTCACTACAGTACCTACCCGTTAAATAAATTTCGTCCCAAAATTTTAAGCAGTTGGAGGAGTTGACGTATCTTCTGGAAATAAATGCGGGTATTTCTTCTTCATCTAATCTTCTCATTCCCAGGTGAACTCGGGTCCTCTGCGAGCATTCCATCGAACCTTAATAATTGGTATCTTGTTTTGCTTAAGTCTTTTAACCTCACGATCCATTATTTTGACGGGTTCTTCGATGATTTGAAGTTTTTCATTGATTTGGATTTCATCTAACGGAATAGTGAGATCTTCTTTAGCAAAACATTTCTTCAAATTCGAGACGTGGAAAGTGTTATGTATAGCCGCGAGTTGTTGAGGTAACTCAAGTCGGTAAGCTACTGGTCCAACACGATCAATAATCTTGAATGGCCCAATATACCTTGGATTTAATTTCCCTCGTTTACCAAATCAAACAACGCCTTTCCAAGGTGCAACTTTAAGCATGACCATCTCTCCAATTTCAAATTCTATATCTTTTCTTTTAATGTCAGCGTAGCTCTTTTGTCGACTTTGGGCGGTTTTGAACCGTTGTTGAATTTGGATGATCTTCTCGGTAGTTTCTTGTATTATCTCTGGACCCGTAATCTGTCTATCCCCCACTTCACTCTAACAAATCAGAGACCTGCACTTTCTACCATAAAGTGCTTCAAACGGCGCCATCTCAATGCTTGAATGGTAGCTGTTGTTGTAGGAAAATTCTGCTAACGGTAGATGTCGATCCCAACTGTTTCCGAAATCAATAACACATGCTCGTAGAATGTCTTCAAGCGTTTGTATCGTCCTTTCGCTCTGCCCATCAGTTTGTGGATGATAGGCAGTACTCATGTCTAGACGAGTTCCTAATGCTTGCTGTAATGTCTGCCAGAATCTTGAAATAAATCTGCCATCCCTATCAGAGATAATAGAGATTGGTATTCCATGTCTGGAGACGACTTCCTTCAAATACAGTCGTGCAAACTTCTCCATCTTGTCATATTCTCTTATTGGCAGGAAGTGTGCTGATTTGGTGAGATGATCAACTATTACCCAAATAGTATCAAAACCACTTGCAGTTCTTGGCAATTTAGTGATGAAATCCATGGTAATGTTTTCCCATTTCCATTCTGGGATTTCGGGTTGTTGAAGTAGACCTGATGGTTTCTGATGCTCAGCTTTGACCTTAGAACACGTCAAACATTCTCCTACGTATTTAGCAACACCAGCTTTCATACCCGGCCACCAAAAATATTTCTTGAGATCCTTGTACATCTTCCCCGTTCCAGGATGTATTGAGTATCTGGTTTTATGAGCTTCTCTAAGTACCATTTCTCTCATATCTCCAAATTTTGGTACCCAAATCCTTTCAGCCCTATACCGGGTTCCGTCTTCCCGAATATTAAGATGCTTCTCCAATCCTTTGGGTATTTCATCCTTTAAATTTCCCTCTTTTAAAACTCCTTATTGCGCCTCCTTTATTTGAGTAGTAAGGTTATTATGAATCATTATATTCATAGATTTTACTTGAATGGGTTCTCTGTCCTTCCTGCTCAAGGCATCGGCTACCACATTTGCCTTCCCCGGGTGGTAACGAATCTTAAAGTTGTAATCATTCAACAACTTAATCCACCTACGCTGCCTCATATTCAGTTGTTTCTGATTAAATATGTGTTGAAGACTTTTGTGGTCGGTATATATAATACTTTTGACCCCATATAAGTAGTGCCTCCAAGTCTTTAATGCAAAAATAACCGCGCCTAATTCCAAATCATGCGTCGTATAATTTTGTTCGTGAATCTTCAATTGTCTAGACGCATAAGCAATTACTTTCGTTCATTGCATTAATACACAACTGAGACCTTGCTTTGAGGCGTCACAATATATCACAAAATCATCATTCCCTTCAGGTAATGATAATATAGGTGTCGTAGTTAACTTTTTCTTCAATAACTGAAACGCTTTCTCTTGTTCATCCTTCCATTCAAATTTCTCCCCTTTATGCGTTAATGCAGTCAAGGGTTTTGCTATTCTGGAAAAGTCTTGGATGAACCTTCTGTAGTAACCAGCTAGTCCTAAAAACTGGCGTATGTGTTTCGGAGTTTTCGGGGTTTCCCACTTTTCAACGGTTTCAATCTTTGCTGGATCCACCTGAATACCTTCTTTGTTCACTATATGACCGAGGAATTGAACTTCTTCCAACCAAAATGCACACTTTGAAAACTTAGCGTACAGTTTTTCTTTCCTTAACAACTCTAGCACTTTTCTCAAGTGTTCTTCGTGATCTTGATCATTCTTCGAGTAAATAATTATGTCATCGATGAAAACAATGACAAACTTGTCAAGATATGGCCCACACACTCGGTTCATGAGGTCCATGAACACAGCTGGTGCGTTAGTCAATCCAAATGGCATAACCATAAACTCGTAATGACCGTAACGCGTCCTAAAAGCAGTCTTTGGAATATCATCCTCCTTCACCCGCATTTGATGATATCCAGAACGTTAATCGATCTTCGAATAAACAGACGAGCCTTGTAGTTGATCAAATAAGTCATCGATTCTCGGTAGTGGGTAGCGATTCTTGATGGCAAGTTTGTTCAACTCTCGGTAGTCGATAAACAACCTGAATGTACCATCTTTCTTCTTGATAAACAAAACAGGAGCTCCCCACGGTGATGTGCTTGGTTGAATGAAACCAAGCTCTAAAAGTTCTTGTAATTGGCTCTGAAGTTCCTTCATTTCGCTAGGTGTGAGTCTGCATGGAGCACGAGCTATTGGTGCAGCTCCCGGTACAAGGTCTATTTGAAATTCAACGGATCGGTGTGGAGGTAGTCCCGGTAATTCTTTAGGAAATACATCGGGAAATTTTTTTGCGACGGGAATATCATTGATGTTCTTTTCTTCAGAATTGACTTTCTCGACGTGTGCTAGCACAGCATAGCAACCTTTTCTTATTAGTTTTTGTGCCTTCAGGTTACTAATAAGATTTAACTTTGCGTTGCACTTTTCTCCGTACACCATTAAGGGTTTTCCTTTTTCTCGTATAATGCGAATTGCATTTTTGTAACAAACGATCTCTGCTTTCACTTCTCTCAACCAGTCCATACCGATTATCACATCAAAACTCCCTAACTCTACTGGTATCAAGTCAATCTTAAATGTTTCGCTAACCAGTTTAATTTCTCGATTTCGGCATATATTATCTGCTGATATTAATTTACCATTTGCTAATTCGAGTAAAAATTTACTATCCAAAGGCATCAATGGGAAACTTAATTTAGCACAAAATTCTCTACTCATATAGCTTCTATCCGCACCCGAATCAAATAAAACATAAGCAGATTTATCGTCAATAAGAAACGTACCCGTAACAAGCTCCGGGTCTTCCTGTGCTTCTGCCGCATTAATATTGAAAACTCTTCCACGGCCCTGCCCATTAGTATTCCCCTGATTCGGGCAATTTCTAATAATGTGGCCCGGTTTTCCACATTTATAACAAACAGCGTTGGTATTACTTGCTCCAACAATATTCGTTTCGGCATTACTTGTTCCGGCATTATTTGCTCCCTTAGTTCTGTTAAACTTTGGTCCGTAGACCTCACACTTTGTCGCGATATGACCATTTCTTTTACACCTGTTGCAAAATGTCGTGCAAAACCCCTGGTGATTTTCTTCACACCTATGACATGGCTGTTTTTGGTTTTTGTTGCCGTTGTTGTTATTGAGGTTGTTGTTGGGATTGTTATTGTTGTTGAAACGGTTGTTGTAGTTGTTGTTGTTGTTGGGATGTTTGTTGTAGTTATTGTTAGGATTGCGGTTATTGTTGCGATTTTTGTTGCGGTTGTTGGGATAGTTGTTGCGATTGTGGTTGTAATTGTTATTGTTGTTGTACTGGTGACTCTTGTCACCGTTTTCCTCCCACTTCCTCTTGAGTTGTTTCGTGTTAGCTTCTTCGGCTGCCTGCTCTTTAATTCTTCCCTCAATCTGATTTATGAGTTTATGAGCCATTCGACTTGCCTTCTGTATAGAAGCGGGCTCGTGTGAACTTACATCTTCTTGAATCCTTACTGGTAACCCTTTTACAAATGCGTCGATCTTCTCTTCTTCATATTTGAATGCTCCCGGGCACAATAGGCACAACTCTGTAAATCGTTGTTCATATGTGGTAACGTCAAACCCTTGTGTTCGTAACTCTCTAAGTTCTGCCTTGAGTTTATTGACTTCGTTTCTAGGACGGTACTGCTCGTTCATCAATTGCTTGAATGCCGACCAAGGTAGTGCGTAAGCAGCATTTTGTCCTACCTGTTCAAGATAGGTGTTCCACCACGTTAACGCAGTACCTGTGAAGGTATGCGTAGCGTACATAACTTTGTCCTCTTTAGTACACTTACTTATGGCAAACACCGATTCGACTTTCTCGGTCCACCGTTTCAATCCAGTTGGTCCTTCGGTTCCATCAAATTCCAAAGGTTTGCAGGCAGTGAATTCTTTGTAGGTGCATCCTACACGATTTCTTGCGCCGTTAGCTGCATTGCTAGATTCAGCGTTATTGTTGGTATGTAGCGCAGCCTGTACTGCAGCTATGTTTGCAGCAAGAAAGGTATGAAATTCCTCTTCGTTCATATTCATGGTGTGTCTAGTAGTCGGTGCCATTTCCTTTAAAATAGACAACTGAATCGAGTTAATCATACAGAATATTAAGAGTAGTCAATAGTATTTCGTAGCATAACATGAACTCATTTATAAAAGCTTTTTCTTCATATTAGCGTTTTATAAGTTTAAATTCGGGTACCACCTACCCGTTAAGTTCATACTTATTAGCTAATATACAATTCAACTACTACAATTCCATATGAAAAACTGATTATAATAATATATCACATACAAATATTCTTCAAACTTACAACTTCGCTATATTACATATAACATGAAATATAGTACACTATGATACATGATAGTTTTGAAGATAAATCTAGTTAATACGCAAGTTGTTCAGCAAAGGAAATAAAGACACATAATTCATAAGTCCAGAAACAAGTCATGCATTCTGGTTTTACTAAGACGACTTCTCATCCTTGGTCTTTTGGAAAATAACCGTTATAACCATTGGCTAGGCAGCATGTTGTAACGTCGTCAAAAGGACGAGGGTTTCGTAATGTCCAACAGCCCCGTAATAATCTAAAAACCTTGTTTCTCACCCCAACTACTGAATCCGTCACTTGTGGGAAGGTTTTATTTAAAAGTTACAATCCGATATTCTTTTTCTCACTTTGGTAAGAAGCGAACATCACTAAACCGTAAGCATAACATGCTTCTTTATGTTGCATTTTAGAAGCTCTTTCTAATTCACGAAATCCTATGTTGGGATATGTTGAGTCAAAATAGGTTCTTAACCCGTAGCGTAAAATTGAATTTGGGTTCCCCGCATTTAATGCTTTAAAGAAAACACGGCGTAACTTACGGTCTCCCCAATGTGATATACCCCACCTATCAAAGGAAAGCCTTTTATAAACTAAGGCATTTCCGGAAAGTCTTTCAAATGTTTGACAAGTTAATTTCGCCATAACTAAATATGCTGATGAATTCTAACCGACTCTAGACAAGATTTCCTCAATCATATCCTCTGGTAGGTCTTCTAAAATATTCGGTTGTCTACCCTTAACGTCCATTTTGTTTTTATACTGTAAATAGAAAAGGATTAGATTCGTAATAACAAACAATACAAGCAATTTTTACATAGAACATAAAAGTACAAGCACACTACAATACATTTATTACACAACATGCTCACACCCCTTTAATCTGAATCACTGGTTTCTTCTTCTTCGGACTTGGTTCTTTTTCCTAATCTTCTAGGGATATATGATGTTCCTCTAATACGAGTCGTCATTTTCCACATTGGTTTAGAAAAACCTGGTGGTTTAGAGGTTCCCAGGTTATTGTCATGATATTGAAAATACGGGTGTTGACGGTACATATAAAGTTCATCGGGGTCGGAATCAGATTTCTCTATTTTAATGCCTTTTCCCTTATTATTTTCTTTTGCCTCATTAAATTAGGTCGGGGTAATTTCTATAACATCATCGGAATCCTCATCAGGATCCGATTCATCGGAAAATTGGTAATTTTCCCAATATTTTGCTTCCTTAGCGGAAACACCATTGACCATTATTAACTTTGGTCCATTGGTTGAGGATTTTCTTTTATTTGACCGGTTTTCTGTGGTTCCTACTATTCCCCCCTCCGGAACCTCTTCTTCTTCCGGTTCCTCTTCTTCCAGATCCTCTTCTTCCGCTTCCGTTTCCGTTTCCTCTTCTTCCGGTTCTTCGGAAACTTGTGAATCTTGCCAATATATATTCGACTCTTCGTTATTATTAGGTGAGTCAATGGGATTTTTGCTAGAGGTAGACATCTATCACACAATATCAAATATATTAAGAGATTAATATATCACATAATATTTACATGTTAATAATATATAGTTTCCAACAAAAATGTTAAGCAATCATTTTTAAAGAAAATACGGTCGAAGTCCAGACTTACTAATGTATCCAAACAAACTCGATAAGACACACTAATGCAAATTTTCTGGTTCTCTAAGACCAACGCTCGGATACCAACTGAAATGTCCCGTTCATATTGATTATAAACGTTCCATATTAATTGATTTCGTCGCGAGGTTTTGACCTCTATATGAGACGTTTTTCAAAGACTGCATTCATTTTTAAAACAACCATAACCTTTATTTTATCGATAAAGGTTTAAAAAGCATTATGTAGATTATAAAATAATGATAATCTAAAATATACCGTATACACACGACCATTACATAATGGTTTACAATAAGAATATATTACATCAAAAATAAGTTTCTTGAATGCAGTTTTTACATAATATCATACAAGCATGGACTCCAAATCTTGTCCTTATTTTAGTATGCAACAGCGGAAGCTCTTAATAATCACCTGAGAATAAACATGCTTAAAACGTCAACAAAAATTTTGGTGAGTTATAGGTTTAACCTATATATTATCAAATCATAATAATAGACCACAAGATTTCATATTTCAATATACATCCCATACATAGAGATAAAATTCATTCATATGGTGAACACCTGGTAACCGACATTAATAAGATGCATATAAGAATATCCCCTATCATTCCAGGAAATCCTTCGGACATGATAAAAACGAATTCGAAGTACTAAAGCATCCGGTACTTTGGATGGGGTTCGTTAGGCCCAATAGATCTATCTTTAGGATTCGCGTCAATTTGTAGATCGGTTTACTAATTCTTAGGCTACCAAGCAAAAGGGGCATATTCGACTTCGATCATTCACCCATATAATGTAGTTTCAATTACTCGTGTCTATTTCGTAAAACATTTATAAAACTGCATGTATTCTCATCCCAAAATATTAGATTTTAAAAGTGGGACTATAACTCACTTTCACAGATTTTTACTTCGTCGGGAAGTAAGACTTGGCCACTGGTCGATTCACAAACCTATAATAAATATGTACATATATATCAAAGTATGTTCAAAATATATTTACAACACTTTTAATACATTTTGATGTTTTAAGTTTATTATGTCAGCTGTCCTCGTTAGTAACCTACAACTAGTTGTCCACAGTTAGATGTACAGAAATAAATCGATACATATTATCTTGAATCAATCCACAACCCAGTGTGTACACGTCTCAGGCTAGATCACAACTCAAAATATATATATTTTTGGAATCAACCTCAACCCTGTATAACTAACTCCAACATTACTGCATATAGAGTGTCTATGGTTGTTCCAAATAATATATATACATGGGTCGATATGATATGTCAAAACATTTTCATACGTGTCTATGGTATCCCAAGATTAAATAATATATTAGAATACATGTATAATACAATATAAGTTAGCTAGGATATGATTTGTATAGAATTATTAATATTTCCCATAGCTACAAAAATCAAAAAATATCCAATCTTGTTTTACCCATAACTTCTTCATTTTAAATCCGTTTTGAGTGAATAAAATTGCTATGGTTTCATATTGAACTCTACTTTATGAATCTAAACAAAAAAAGTATTGGTTTATAGTCGGAAATATAAGTTACAAGTCGTTTTTGTAAGAGGTAGTCATTTCAGTCGAAAGAACGACGTCTTGATGACCATTTTGAAAAACATACTTCCACTTTGAGTTTAACCATAATTTTTGGATATAGTTTCATATTCATAATAAAAATCATTTTCCCAGAATAACAACTTGTAAATCAAAGTTTATCATAGTTTTTAATTATCAAACCCAAAACAGTCCGCGGTGTTACTACGACGGCGTATGTCCGGTTTTACGGTGTTTTTCGTGTTTCCAGATTTTAAATCATTTAGTTAGCATATCATATAGATATAGAACATGTGTTTAGTTAATTTTAAAAGTCAAGTTAGAAGGATTAACTTTTGTTTGCGAACAAGTTTAGAATTAACTAAACTATGTTCTAGTGATTTCAAGTTTAAACCTTCGAATAAGATAGCTTTATATGTATGAATCGAATGATGTTATGAACATCATTACTACCTCAAGTTTTGTGGATAAACCTACTAGAAAAGAGACAAATTAATCTAGCTTCAAAGGATCTTAGATGGCTTGAAAGTTCTTGAAGTAGAATCATGACACGAAAACAAGTTCAAGTAAGATTTCCACTCGAAATAAGATTGTTATAGTTATAGAAATTGAATCAAAGTTTGAATATGAGTATTACCTTGTATTAGAAAGATATCTTACTGTAAATAAGAAAGATTTCTTGAGGTTGGATGATCACTCTACAAGATTGGAAGTAAGCTAGCAAACTTGGAAGTATTCTTGATTTTATGAAACTAGAACTTGTAGAATTTATGAAGAACACTTAGAACTTGAAGATAGAACATGAGAGAGATCAATTAGATGAAGAAAATTGAAGAATGAAAATGTTTGTAGGTGTTTTTGGTCGTTGGTGTATGGATTAGATATAAAGGATATGTAATTTTGTTTTCATGTAAATAAGTAATGAATGATTACTCATATTTTTGTAATTTTATGAGATATTTCATGCTAGTTGCCAAATAATGGTTCCCACATGTGTTAGGTGACTCACATGGGCTGCTAAGAGCTGATCATTGGAGTGTATATACCAATAGTACATACATCTAAAAGCTGTGTATTGTACGAGTACAAATACGGGTGCATACTAGTAGAATTGTTGATGAAACTGAACGAGGATGTAATTATAAGCATTTTTGTTAAGTAGAAGTATTTTGATAAGTGTCTTGAAGTCTTTCAAAAGTGTATGAATACATATTAAAACACTACATGTATATATATTTTAACTGAGTCGTTAAGTCATCGTTAGTCGTTACATGTAAGTGTTGTTTTGAAACCTTTAGGTTAACGATCTTGTTAAATGTTGTTAACCCAATGTTTATAATATCAAATGAGATTTTAAATTATTATATTATCATGATATTATGATGTATGAATATCTCTTAATATGATATATATATATATATATATATATATATATATATATATATATATATATATATATATATATATATATATATATATATATATATATATATATACACATACATTAAATGTCGTTACAACGATAATCGTTACATATATGTCTCATTTCAAAATCATTAAGTTAGTAATCTTGTTTTTACATATGTAGTTCATTGTTAATATACTTAATGATATGTTTACTTATCATAATATCATGTTAACTATATATATATATATATATATATATATATATATATATATATATATATATATATATATATATATATATATATATATATATATATATATATATCCATATATATGTCATCATATAGTTTTTACAAGTTTTAACGTTCATGAATCACCGGTCAACTTGGTGGTCAATTGTCTATATGAAACCTATTTCAATTAATCAAGTCTTAACAAGTTTGATTGCTTAACATGTTGTAAACACTTAATCATGTAAATAACAATTTCATTTAATATATATATAAACATGGAAAAGTTCGGGTCACTACAATTGCGACTAAATATATGTCTAATTTAAGCAATATCAAATGGTAAGTTTAATAATAATTATAGTTTTAATAGATATTTAAATGATCATGTTAATATTAATAATAATAGTAATACTTATACTTATTAATAATAATAATAATAACAATAATAACCGTAAATAATAATACTAGTAATAATAGCAATAATATTATTAATAATAATAAGAATAATACTAATACTAATAAGAATAATAATAATAATAAATGAGAACTACCTTTATAAGCCTTTTCTAAAAAATAATGCCCAAGACGGGACTAGAACCCGTAACCTCCCGCTCACCCATAAACACCCTTAACCGTTACTCTGCTCCTGCTTTTGTGACGACCCGGGAAATTCTGACCAAATTTAAACTTAATCTCTGTATGATTTCAACATAATAATCAATGTCTGTAATGTTGAGTCTCAAAAGTTTGAACTGTTTCATATATCATGTGACCTTTGACTGTCCCCGATGATTCACGAACCTTTAATTGTAAACAGAAATGCAAATATAAATAATTACACATGTAAATAATTATATTAAATACATCAATGAACCATTATATAAATTAGTTATTATAAAAAATATATATATTTTAAATAATTAAAACCTATTACTTTAAAGAGATAGAGCATATTGGATATATACGGTTTCAAACATAAATTACCAACGTTATCAAAATATTAAAGGTGTAATGTCATTTTTTTTAAGTTTAATTGTTTAATATATATAATTAGTTATCTAATTAATATTAAAAACATAAATTGTATATATATATAACACGCAACGTGCATATAAAACATGGTTATGAATATTGAATATATATATATATATATATATATATATATATATATATATATATATATATATATATATATATATATATATATATATATATATATATATATATAGGATTTCAAATTAATTAAGTGAACGATATTAACTTCTTTATTGATTCAAATTTAAACGTTTATGAAGTTAAAGTAAACGCTAGTACATAAATGAACTATATCTAGTTAAATTTAAAAAAAAATGAAAACGATCAATGATATATATATATATATGAAATAGCATATATTAAATTTGTTATACTATTATTATTATAACTAATAGTATTGTTATCATTACTAGTAACATTATTATTATAATTAGAATTAAAATTATATTTTTTTTTAATTTTAGTTATTATTGTGATTATAAGTATTATTACCATTATCATTAAAAATTATTATTTCTATTGCAATACATCTAATCATCATTATCCCTAATAAAATTATTATTATTATTAAATCGCTCTTTGATAGTGACTTCTTTCGGGGCGACGAAAGGCTACTTCAATCTAGAAAGCAGCCGGAAACTCGAGAGGGTCGCCTTTGGGAGAGTTCGCCGGTAAGGGGAAAGAGAACTAGATAAATAGGTCTATCTTAGAAAGACGGGCTAGAGTAAACGCCAAGCGCTGTCCCGTTCCTGCTTGCCTTTCATTCTTCGCTCGTTGGGGAAAGACGGGAATTCCCCTAGTAATGTAAATAGAATTATTATTATTAAGGTATTTATTTATATCTGACATTAAATATATAAATGTAATATATAATACAGATCATGCGTAGTTTTTTTTTATTTACATATCACTATCAGTTTTTCTTCTTTTGTTATTTTTTTCTGCCTTCTATTGAGCTCGTGAAGACCTGTCTCTCCAGCTATATATCCTTCGATCGATTTATACAATTATTAAAACAGATTCCTCTAACTCTTTTCATTACCTATCCTAATTTTAATTACCTCCTAATATTTGTTTTAATTAAATTAAAAACCCATGAAACTTGCCTGTTCTGTTCGCGACTAGGATGAGCAAGGAATTGAATTTGGGTGAGTTTTCAAAATCTATCGATGCAGAAGTGTCCTAAATCACATTGTGAATGTTTCCTCAAATTTTCAGGTGTTAATTCGTCAAAACGATTTCGAATTCGAAGAGTCAAAGTTAGAATCAAAAAGTCAACTGAATTTTTATTTATCAAATTCGAACATGTTTTACAATTTTCTGTTAAATTGACGATTGCTAAAGTTTTTAGAAGTAATTTGAAACACCTTTCGTGTTATAACTTTTATCTAAAACGTTACAAATCACAAAATCATTATTTTTTTAAAACACTCGACGAACAGCAGTAGAAGTACTGGGTTTTTATTTTTTATTTTTTTTATTTTTCAAGAACATATTTTTTTTACTATTATGTTTGATTACAAGTTTTAAATAAATTTAGGAATTCGTTATATGCGTTATTGTGTTATTTGGGTTGTTTGGATTGGTGAAGAAGAAGATGATTCATACTTGAACAAATACTAGATATATATTAGTTTACATTATAAATCAGAAAGGCAAGGTTGGAGGCATGGTTAAGGGTGTTTGTGTGGGAGTGGGAGGTCTCGGGTTCGAGTCCTACATGGGGCATTTTTTTTAGAAAGGCTTGAAAGGTAGTTTTTCAATATCAGATCATTATTATTATTAATGTTATTATTAATATGTATTATAATTATTACTATTATTATTAGTTATCATTTATTATTATTATGATTATGATTATTATTATGAGGATAATAAAATTTATTATTATTTTCATTAATGGTAGTATTAGTATTAATCTATAAACATTGGAATTGTTATTATAAACATAAGTATTATTGTTAATATTATTATTAATAATAAAATTGTTAAAATTACTATTATTAAGTATTATTATCAAAATAATTATTTTCTTTACCGTCAATACTAAATTTTTCATTTTATTAAAAAAAAACTATTATTGTCAAAATTATAAGATTTATCATTAAAACTACCATTAACAGTAAAAATAATATTTTTATCATTATATTTGTCACTAATAAAATTATTAACATTATCATTTTAATCAGTACTATTAAGTATTATCATTTTACCATTACAAATATTATTTAGTATTATTAATTACTAATTTCAATAGAAAAATGTTATATATACAAAAATATATTTAATATATATATAACCTAACACTATCAATAACTATATATATAAATTGAAAATATATATAATGAAACTTATTAATTTAATATATATATATATATATATAAAATTACATCACTAATAATGACAATATATATACTTGTTCGATTACAATTACGTGTGTTAATAAATATACAATTGATATAGGTTCGTGAATCCAAGATCAACCCTATACTTGTTCATTGTCGTCCTATGTATTTTTACTACAAAATACAGTATTGTGAGTTTCATTTGCTCCCTTTTTAATTGCTTTTGCAATATATATATTTTTGGGCTGAGAATACATGCGCTGTTTTATAAATGTTTTACGAAATAGGTACAAGTACTAAAACTAATTCTATGTGAGTTTAAACCAGAAATATACCCTTAGCTTGGTAACATTAAACTACTTGTCTATGTACGGTAGGCGCGAATCCTAAAGATAGATCTATTGGGCCTGACAAACCCCATCCTGACTATGGAATGCTTTAGTACTTCGAGGTTATTTTAAACACACCTGATCTGGTGTACTTCAGAGGGTAAAACATGAACATTAAGGCTTGTTACCGGGTGCCTACAGCTTATAGAATACTTTTATACACTTGCGAGTGTACATATATTTATAAACGGAAATCTTGTGGTCTATTAATATGTTGAAATGATTGTTATGATAAACCTATGAACTCACCAACCTTTTGGTTGACACTTGAAAGCATGTTTATTCTCAGGTATGAAAGAAATCTTCCGCTGTGCATTTGCTCATTTTAAAGATATTATATGGAGTCATACATGGCATATTCAAGTCAGTACCTCGCAATGAGACCAGATATTGATGACTTGTCCAGGTGGATTAGGACGGGTCGTTACAGGTGGTATCAGAGCATTGGTCCTAGCGAACCAGGTCTTGCATTAGTGTGTCTAACTGATAATTGTTAGGATGCATTAGCGAGTCTGGACTTCGACTTTAGCTGCATATTATAAGTATTGTTTATTATTCCTAGTGGAAAATTACCTGCTTATCATTCCTAAGTCTAGACACGCCTTACTACCTTTATTGCATAGATAGTGTATAGACAAATTCATATCTTAGCATATCTATTACGGTAAACTTTGCCTGATATCTTCCGTAAATTTCTCCGTAATTTAAGGGATCCTGGTACTATATATATCTATGCATATTATGCATTGAGAATACCATCTAACTATCATTTGTTCACTAAGCTTTTCATACCAAAAATCTTTTTCTGTGATCGCGAAAGATGGCCTCTACGAATCGTCCAAGTTCCTCTGACTCCGAAGACAGTGTGACGGGAGCACACCAACCAATCAACTACCGTGATTACTGGAGAAGATGGGGGTGGGTTCACGACATACTCACCTTATGGAGAAGGGAAGAAGGTACTCCATATCATGAACCTAATCTACCACCTAACCTTGGAGTACTCGACCCGCTCACTGGCGAACCTGTTCGTAACACCGTTTATACCCTTTTTGCGAGAATTTTTCGTCTTGAGACTTCCATTAATGGAACTAGAGAAGATATCCGATCTCTACCTCACACTGATAACCAACCAGGGTTAGTAGAAGAAGTTAAAGAACTTCGAGCTCGAGTGCTAACCTTGAAGAATATGGTTCAAAACTTACAAGCACCAGCAGCATCACCGACACTAACAGTACCACCAACATCAGTACCAGTAGCACCAGTACCACTAACCACAACATCCGCATCACACATCTCGACACCATAATCTATATACCTCGAACATCAACATCATATGTACCATAGATACCAAGGTGTACCAACAATAATTAACGATGAAGTATTGATCCATAACTTCATTAATATTCTGCGAAGAATATGTGGTTCCTAATAGTTTTAGAGATTATTTATTCCAGCTCAAACCGAAAATCAAATGAGTTTAATATCATATTGACTCATTAAATCCATAATTACATCTGAAGAAAATATATATGTATATATATTTTCATAAAGATTGTAATTGAAAATTCTTCCGTACAAACTGTTAATGATGAAAATATTTTAACGGGTAGGTAATATCCGAGGAATATTTAGATTTCACATTAATAAGTTACACTGTACATTCTTCGAATCTGGTTCAACAGTCATTTACTATCCTACGTACATTCACCGATATACGAGTCCGTTCACCACAGAATAACCATTTTTATTCAATTTCATATTTGGATTTTGACTTCTCAGAATCCAACAAGTGGCATAATGAAGAAAACATTGAACCAAAATAAAATTTGTTAGAAACAAATGAACTAACTAATTGAAATATTGTTAAGAATCCACGCTAACTGTTCCAGCTAACTGTTCCTAGCTAACTGGTTACATTTTATTTATATCAATTTAATTACCGCAATTTATATTCTCGCAATTTTATTTATCGTCATTTAATTTCTGTTATTTATTTTACGCACTTTAAATATCGGGACACGTATACAAGGTTTTGACATATCATATCGACGCATCTATATATATTATTTGGAATAACCATAGACACTCTATATGCAGTAATGCTGGAGTTAGCTATACAGGGTTGAGGTTAATTCTGCAATAATATATATAGTTTGATTTGTGATCGAGTCTGAGACATGTACACGGGTCACGACACGTATTAATTAATTCGATTATTATATATTAAACTATATATGAATTATTGGACTGTTACTGTGGACTATCGACTGTGGACTAATAACATTGGACAATTAAAATGAATTAAAATATTGGTTATAACATATGAAACTAAACATTTCTTCAAATTTGCCACTTGATTTCATCTTAAACCTCATTTTTATCTTGACAATTATAATCTGCGTTCAAACCTTTCATGATTCTTGAAAACACCTAAATCGAGAGGATGAACCAACCGCACTTCATCTACGAGAGAAAAGATTTGTGCATATAGTTATGTACCTGAAAAACTCTCGGAAACTGAGTAAACGTTTAACAAGTAGTTGTGCTAATTCCTTTGGTGTTATTATTACCCAAAATAACTTTGCAGTTCTTTTTCAAAGTAGCAAATTTTGTCACAGCTCCAGCAAGACAACTTCAACTTTTCGTTCGAAATAACCTTATTAACACCTTGATATATATGTGTACTCTTTTATTGTTACCGGAGAACCTTTTATATTCCACCATACTACCATCGGTGTTTAATCATCTAAAAACACAATTCTTTTGAAACCACCTCGGATTGATAATCGACAATTCAGATAAGGCTGCGTTAAATGCAGAGGAAACCGTAAAATTGTAGATGGCCTAAATGGCCAAGAGTTTGATGATAAATAATGGAGTGTTGGGAGCGCTAGATAGAAAATTTGGTACTGAAAAATGGATTGAGCTAACGCTAAAGGAAACCAAGGACAAATACAAGGACCACACCCTATTTTCAAAGAATCCAGGTAAATCTGGATCCGATGAAATCTTTAGAGAATATCTTGCTCCGTACCCACGTTAAAATCTTGCGGAAAATTTTCTCCATCAATCTTCGAACTTAGAAATTCCAAAATATCATCATAAATATCTCCAATATTTCTGAAGATATTGTCATAAATATTCTTGTCCGAAATTATCTACCTCTTCGTGTTTTCTGTATTCCATTATATTGGAAACTTCTGTAAAATCTAAGTATAAATTATGAATGAATTGTGGAAAAGTGTTGGGAATTGAAGCATCTGTTAGTATAATATAATGACGCCCGGCCAACGTGATTATTTTACAGTAAGTCATGCTGAGTTTCTAATGGAACGTGATAAAGGTGTTAGGATTCAAAAGATTACCAAGTTTCCATATCCATATATGTATATGTCTAAAATCATTTTTTTATAAACATAGAAAGCGGAAGCATATTAAAACAATCTTTACAAAGTTTAACCATTTAAACATGAATCCCAAAATAGATCAAGTCAAGATAATATGCTTACAAAAGTAAAAGAGCTAGTTTATGGAGTTATACCTACTCCAAGTTAGGAGGTAAATAGATGAAGAAGAGGATTAGTAAGCATGTAGAACTCCAAGCTTTTGATGCACCAACACCACCCTTAAGTTATGTTAGGATTAACACACTTAAAGACTTACAAAACCAAGCTAGAAACCTCTTGTATATGCTGTGAAAATTCAGTCAGCAGCAACTTGGAATGATGATGAATACAAGTCTCAAAATGATGAAACCTCAAGAGATTATACCCCAAACAAGACACCAACACCTAGTACTTTGGTTAGGATTTGTTGACACTTAAAATTAGCCTTTAAAAGAGCTTGAAGTACCCCCTCTTGCACCTCAAAACCCACGGCCTGAAATATAGCAGAATGGTGCAGTTTATTTGCTAGTTCACTTGATGAAATTGCATGTGTATGTTTACTTCTAGTCAAGGAACATGCACATATGGAATTGTGTTATAGAAAGCAACAAGAATAAGCATGGGATGGTCTTTCTTGGGGCTCCAAAATCAGCCCACACTCACCATATTTTATAAATAAACTTTGTTATTTATATAAACTTTGTTATTTATAAAACTTGTATAAAACCCATTTAATGTTATGCTACTTATATATTTTATAAACCTTTTATAAAATATAACACAATATAATTATTTAAACCTATAAATAATCAAATATAAATCATCCAAATAATTTATCTCAAGTGATAATATTTTAGAAAACCGATTTTCTAAAATCCAAGTGTCGCGTATTTATTTAACGATCCAATCGTTAGGATTAAATGCATATAAGGTGTCGGTAAGTTTGTTATTGGGTATGACCCGACTTGGATCACAACACATTAGCCACATTAATTTAATATGTCTCTCGGGCATACGAAATACCTTCAATCTCCCACTTGCACGAGAAACATAAGAAATTAATGCAAGTGATGGATACCACCTAACGACCGTCCATCACCCCCAATATGTTATGACTTTGTGCCATTCAATAACATCATTCCTTTCGAGTTCCCATCTCGAATATGAATAGGTGAATCTTTTCATTATATCCTTTCGTCCTAGATGTCATGTCAATCCAAGAGACACAGAGTGATCTCTCTCTTCTAGATTTAACTTTATCAGGCCTTAGACATCTGACTCTCAACGAATAAGAGGGACAAATTCCTTCTTGACTACATACGTCCTAAATATATACCTTGCATTATACCTGAGCTCTTCCTTATGAACTACCATATTTCAGAATAGCGAAGGAAAGAATCAAGGCACAATACTTGGTAACTATCCGGACCCAATATGTATCTCAGGTCAGAGGATACAATGATATTCGCCTTTACTCAAGATTACATGTGATCAACCACAAAGGCTCCATTTAGCAAATCTTGAGGGCGGGTCTTCCAATATTTGCATCCCACAAATATCTATGAACCTTGGTAGCAACCTTGCCCCACATTCAGTCCGTGAATGTATACTAATCCAAGTTCATAATAGTCTAAACCTCACACTTGTTCCCACGAATGTGATCGACTACGGAATTTAGAATAATTACTTATTCATGGATAAAATATGCAAAATAGGAACATGACTCTAAATAAATTAATACCATAATTATATTATGAGTTTGAATAATTTCGTTCCGTTACAATACTTAAAACAGATCATGACCAATCACTAGAATATCGAAGCCCTAATGCACAAACATGTCCTGTATGTTTTGCTCCATGTAAGAGCTTCGTGAGAGGATCCGCTATGTTAAGATCTGTGTGAACTTTGCGAATACATATCTTTCCCTTTTCAACTTCATCCCTTATGTAGTTGAATCTCCGCTCAATGTGACGGGTCTTTTGGTGAGCACGAGGTTCTTTGATTTGAGCAATCGCACCCTCGTTGTCACAAAAGATCTCAAGAGGGTCCTGAATGGATGGGACCACTCCTAAGTCGTCTATGAATTTCTTCATCCATGCAGCTTCCTGAGCTGCCAATGAGGCGGCAATGTACTCCGACTCTGTAGTGGATAATGCAACAACATCCTGTTTTGAACTCTTCCAAGAGACCGCACCACCATTTAATGTGAAGACATAACCGAATTGTGATCGAGAATCATCTCGATCAGTTTGGAAACTCGCATCCACGTAACCTTTTACAGCGAGTTCCTCCTCACCAGACCCATATATTAGAAACATATCCTTAGTCCTCCTAAGGTATTTCAATATACTTTTAACAACAATCCAATGACTGTTTCCTGGGTTATTCTGGTATCTACTTGTCAGGCTAAGAGCGCATGACACATCCGGTCTAGTGCATATCATTGCATACATGATTGACCCAATGGCAGACGCATATGGGACTTTCTTCATTCTCTCATGTTCATCTTTCGTGGTGGGGCACTGAGATGAACTGAGAAGTATTCCCTTTTGAATAGGTACCAAACCTTTCTTAGAGTTCTCCATCTTGAACCTTTTCAAGATCTTTTCAATGTATGCACTTTAATTCAAACCTATCAGCTTCTTGGATCTATCCCTGTAGATTCCAATCCCCAAAACGTATTGTGCTTCTCCAAGATCCTTAATGGAGAAGCATTTACTTAACCAAGTTTTAACTCCTTGCATTGCCGGAACATCATTTCCAAATAATAATATATCATCCACATATAATACAAGGAACATAATGGTGCTCCCACTAGCCTTCTTGTATACACAAGCTTCATCACCATTTTTAATGAAGCCAAATATCTTGGCCTCCACATTAAAATGATGATTCCACATTCTAGATGCTTGTTTCAATCCGTAGATTGACTTCTTTAACTTGCATACCTTCTTAGGATATTTCGGATCAACAAAACCTTCAGGCTGAACCATGTAGACATCTTCCTCAAGATGTCCGTTTAGGAAAGCGGTCTTGACATCCATTTGCAATGTTTCATAATCATAATGAGCAGCAATGGCAAGTAATATCCTAATAGACTTCAGCATTGCCACAGGCGAAAAAGTTTCATCATAGTCAACCCCTTGAGTTTGAGTGAAACCTTTTGCTACAAGTCTTGCTTTATATGTATCCAAGTTTCCATGTATGTCGGTTTTCATCTTGAAAAGCCATTTACAATCAACTAGCCTTGAGCCAGTAGGTTGTTCAACAAGTTCCCAAACTTGGTTGTCATACATGGATTGCATCTCAGCGTTCATGGCTTCCTGCCATTTATCCTTATCAATCCTTGATAAAGCATCTTGGTAGTTTTTTGGTTCATCCAAATCAACCACATAGCAACCATCCATGAGAAACCCATATCTCTCAGGAGGATTACTAATCCTACCAGATCTGTGAACGTCTTGTGTATTTTGATCATCCATTTGATCACTCTCAACATTTTCATGTTGAGTGCTAGTGTCAACCAATTTTGTATCATCTACTTGATCTTGAACCTCTTCAAGATCTATCTTCCTTTCACTATTACCTTCCATTAGGAACTTAGTTTCAAGGAATTCCGCCTTTCGAGCAACAAATACATTTTGCTCGGTCGGATCATAGAAATAGTATCCCATATCATCCTTGGGATATCCTATGAAGGTAGACTTCGTGTATCGAGCATGCAACTTATTAGCATTATAGCGCTTTGGATAAGCTTCACATCCCCATACTTTCAAGTATGAAAGAGAAGGAGGTTTTCCAAACCACATCTCGTGAGGAGTTCGTTCCACTTTCTTGGTTGGGGCCATATTTAAAATACGAGCCGTGGAGCACAGACAATAACTCCAAAACGACAGAGGTAACGAGCTTCTTGCCATCATAGATCGAACCATATCCATTAGGGTTCGGTTCCTCCTTTCAGAAACTCCATTAAGTTGGGGTGTTCCTGGTGGAGTAAGTTGTGAGATAATCCCACAACTCCTAAGATGATCTTGGAAAGCATCGCTTAGGTATTCACCTCCTCTATCGGTACGCATTACCTTGATTGTCTTGTTGAGTTGATTTTGTACTTCGTTTTGATATTCTTTGAATGCTTCAAAAGTTTCATCCTTATGCCTTAACAAGTAGACATATCCGAAACGACTGAAGTCATCAATGAATGTAACAAAGTATCTTTCACCATTCCTAGTCATGGGCTTAAAGGGTCCACACACATCCGAATGTATTAATCCCAATAAGTCTTTAGCCCTTTCATAGGTCCCTTTGAAAGGTGCTTTAGTCATTTTGCCTTGTAAACAAGATTCACATACATCAAACGAGTCCATCTCATTTGATTTTAAAAGTCCATTCTTTTGAAGTGTATGCATTCGGTTCTTGTTTATGTGACCAAGGCGACAATGCCATAAGTAGGAATCACTCAAATCCCTTTTGAGTTTCTTGGTGCTTGTATGGTACATTGAGCTACTAGATGATGTGTCATCATGAACCAATTCATAAATTCCATTTGAAGGCGAAGCCTTGAAATAGAATACATTATCTAAACAAACATGGATATCATCATTAATAAAATTAACATTAAAACCATATTGTTTCAAACGGGAAACAGAAATAATGTTTCGACACAAGTCGGGTGCATACAAAACATCATTCAAAATAAGTTCCATGCCACTTGGAAGTTTTAACACAAATTATCCTTGAGCTTTCACTTGCACTTTAGCTCCATTCCCCATGAAGAGACTTGATGTTCCCGTTTGCTTGTTACTTCTTTTGAACCCCTGCAAAGAATTGCAAATGTGAGTTCCACATCCAGTGTCTAATACCCATGTATTAGAAGAAGTAATACTAAGCTCTATATATACCATATATATATTACCTGAGGATTGCCCCGCATCCCTCTTTTCCTTCAACTCCTTAAGGTAGACCGGACAGTTTTGTTTCCAATGACCCATCTCACCGCAACCGAAACATGTTTCTTCGTTGGGGTTTGCCTTTTCCGTAACCTTTTGCTTTTTGTTCTTGTTCTTGGTTGGGGTAACCATCTTCCCCTTTCCCTTGCCTTGATAGGCGGGTCCTTTTCTCTTAGCCACCTTAGGCTTAGAGGTGTTGTTACCTTTTGACCCGCCATCATTGATCATTAGCACGGGTGAAGCCCTTTTACCCATGCTTGTTTCGGCCGTCCTTAACATGCCATGAAGCTCACCGATGGTCTTATCCATCCCATTCATATTGTAATTAATTACAAATTGGTCAAACCTCTTTGACAAGGAGTTTAGGATTAGATCGATGGCTAGCTCATTGGAAATGTTGAGGTTAAGACGGTTTGCGCGATCAATGAGGCTTTTCATTTTGAGGACATAGGAGGAGACGGATTGGGTGTCATCCATACGACATGCATGTAGTGCTCGAACCGTTTCGAAGCGCTCGACACGTGCTTGTTGAAGGAACATCTCCTTCAATTGCGTTATCATGTCATATGCACTATGATGTTCGAAATCCTTTTGGAGTTTGGGTATCATATTCCCAAGCATTAGGCAACCAACTTGCACCGAATCGGCACAATATTTGTCATAGTAAGCCATGCCCTCCGTATCATCCATGTCGGGTTGATCGGGAATGGGGTCCTCCAACACATACGCTTTATCCTCGAGTTTAAGGACAATCCTAAGATTACGGAACCAATCCATAAAGTTCGTATGGTTGAGTTTGTCTTTCTCAAGGAGAGACCTTAACGATAGGTTGTTTAGGTTAAGTGGTGCGTTTTGCATGTTGTTGTTGTTATTAGCGGCCATCTACAAAATTAACAAAGTTCATTTAAGTATTGATTTCAAATTTAATAAACAATACCCTTTTATATTATAATTGTCTTATTAAATATTAGAATCCAACGGTAAATCAAATTTCGGTTAGGTGACCTTTATCCCGTTATTTGATTTAGCTAGGTAGTCATTTATATGACAATTGCAATCCTTTTGCAACTTCTAAATTATGGGATCATGCAATCCTTTTGCATGGCATATTTATCCCATCAACGCCTATTTGTTCCTCATGCTTCGGTGACCCTAAGTTCATGATTCCCAAATCAAGTCATCCTACTTGTGTAAACATGTAAAATTAACATGCAAGTGGTTAGGTAACCTTTATCCCACAAGCATGTGAATTTTACCTTAACCATATTAGTTTGCTCATAACGGTTAGGTGACCTTTATCTCATTATGAGTTCACTACTATGTTCAAGTGTCCCACAATAGGATGGCGTTTAACTTGTTTTCCTTGTTTTAGTTTTAAAGGGATTTTAAGTCTTTCTTAAATTCTAGTTTAAGAAAACATTTTGCCATACACCAACATGCATTTAATGTATGGTATATAATGAAAAACCCATTTCATGTCATTAGTAAAATAACCAAATTTTACTTGATATAAACCATTTTATATACATTTTGCATCTAGTACCTAATAACCATTTATTAGTATCTTTTGTTGTTTTAAATATAACCAATTATAATGTCATTTTTGCAAGTTGTTTCGAGATCTTGTAACAACCAAACACATACACAAAACCATACAAGCATGCAAAATAAAAGTCCACAATTATGCCAAAGTGGTAAACACTTGTTTAGCCAAAACAAGTGTTACCTAAAGGGTTAAGACCACAAAGTAGGAGATTAACAAATCTCCCACTAACTCTTGCATCCTTATGCTCCATCTTGTAATCTTCTTGAATCTTCACTTTTCTTTTTACAAAATATATAACCTAATACATTTTTCTAGAAAAGGTAATTACAACCTAATCTATTTTACATACCAAATAAAATAAATTACATCACCAAAATTACAAGATTATTACAAACCAAATGAATGAATTTACAATCATCAAAATACAACCAAATCACACACAAATCCAACCACAAGGTCAAGGCATGATTGTGAACCAAAACAACAACAAATCTTGGCCAAACTTGAAGCTCCAAAACCCATTTGGAACCCCAAAAATTCGGCCAAAAAGGACCCCCACCCAAAACCCAAAATTTTACTTTCTAGTTTCATGCATGTTACTAGATTGTAAAGAAAATGGGTTTACAAGCCAAATACAAGAAGCATATTTCTATGACTTTGGCTCTTGATACCATTGTTAGGATTCAAAAGATTACCAAGTTTCCATATCCATATATGTATATGTCTAAAATCATTTTTTTTATAAACATAGAAAGCTGAAGCATATTAAAACAATCTTTACAAAGTTTAACCATTTAAACATGAATCCCAAAATAGATCAAGTCAAGATAATATGCTTACAAAAGTAAAAGAGCTAGTTTATGGAGTTATACCTACTCCAAGTTAGGAGGTAAATAGATGAAGAAGAGGATTAGTAAGCGTGTAGAACTCCAAGCTTTTGATGCACCAACACCACCCTTAAGTTATGTTAGGATTAACACACTTAAAGACTTACAAAACCAAGCTAGAAACCTCTTGTATATGCTGTGAAAATTCAGTCAGCAGCAACTTGGAATGATGATGAATACAAGTCTCAAAATGATGAAACCTCAAGAGATTATACCCCAAACAAGACACCAACACCTAGTACTTTGGTTAGGATTTGTTGACACTTAAAATTAGCCTTTAAAAGAGCTTGAAGTACCCCCTCTAGCACCTCAAAACCCATGGCCTGAAATACAGCAGAATGGTGCAGTTTATTTGCTAGTTCACTTGATGAAATTGCATGTGTATGTTTACTTCTAGTCAAGGAACATGCACATATGGAATTGTGTTATAGAAAGCAACAAGAATAAGCATGGGATGGTCTTTCTTGGGGCTCCAAAATCAGCCCACACTCACCATATTTTATAAATAAACTTTGTTATTTATATAAACTTTGTTATTTATAAAATTTGTATAAAACCCATTTAATGTTATGCTACTTATATATTTTATAAACCTTTTATAAAATATAACACAATATAATTATTTAAACCTATAAATAATCAAATATAAATCATCCAAATAATTTATCTCAAGTGATAATATTTTAGAAAACCGATTTTCTAAAATCCAAGTGTCGCGTATTTATTTAACGATCCAATCGTTAGGATTAAATGCATATAAGGTGTCGGTAAGTTTGTTATTGGGTATGACCCGACTTGGATCACAACACATTAGCCACATTAATTTAATATGTCTCTCGGGCATACGAAATACCTTCAAAAGGATCACAGATCATACCTTTATCATGAACCATGTCACATAACTCTTTCATTCTACTTAACCTCTGAACATATCAAGAAAATATATTCTTGATAGTTCCATCCTCAGAGATTCTGGTAATTTGACAAATCAAATCGTGCTATCACGTCCCTTCCTGCTTAGAACATTATAATCATTCAAAACTCTATATCTACAAATTCTGTACCATTATTCGCTTGACTTGAAGTTAAAAAGAGAAAACAAGAGCATGGAGCTCAGAAACATAACAAAAAATATAAAGCCGATCACAAACACAGAAATTATAAACCGTGTATATCAATGCGTATAGCAAAATAAAGACACGGGAGAATTAGGAATACTATAACCCCAAGGAAATAGTAAAAGTGAATAGATTCCTCCGGGGGTAGATGAAAAAGGAGAATGATTGATATGAAAATCATTATATCCAGAATTAAAACTAGATGAAGCATATTGACTGATGAGTTGGAAGTATGAATGGAGGAAGAAAGTATAAGAATGGTGGGAATAATGGAATGGAGGAGCTTAATTAATACTGGAAATATTAGACAGAGTAATCGAGGCAGATCACCGTATCTAATTATAGAGATCTTGATTTCCTTATTCGCCAAAGAATCGAATCTTTTAGATTTCGAAGATTTTCTTTAAATCCTTTGAATTCCGGAATTCAACCAAGACAACATCAAAAGTTAAGACGTACCTTATTTTCTAAATTCAACCGTGACTACGTCACCAGTTAAGACAAACCGGCATTTACTCATTTCACTCTTTTGTGATAACTTCACTCGTACTCTTCGAGAAGTTGAATTAACTATTCCATATTACTCAACAGTAAAAAAAATCTATCTATCAACTCATATTCATCATAAAAACATTTTTAATGTTAGCCATAATGACTTCACTCAAATTTCGGGACGAAATTTCTTTAACGGGTAGGTACTGTGACGACCCGGGAAATTCCGACCAAATTTAAACTTAATCTCTGTATGATTTCAACATAATAATCAATGTCTGTAATGTTGAGTCTCAAAAGTTTGAACTGTTTCATATATCATGTGACCTTTGACTGTCCCCGACGATTCACAAGCCTTTAATTGTAAACAGAAATGCAAATATAAATAATTACACATGTAAATAATTATATTAAATACATCAATGAACTATTATATAAATTAGTTATTATAAAATATATATATATATATATATATATTTTAAATAATTAAAACCTATTACTTTAAAGAGATAGAGCATATTGGATATATACGGTTTCAAACATAAATTACCAACGTTATCAAAATATTAAAGGTGTAATATTTTTTTTTAGTTTAATTGTTTAATATATATATAATTAGTTATCTAATTAATATTAAAAAC